>NC_045558.1:32076603-32676603 GCF_009769535.1 Thamnophis elegans
GATTAGCAGATGCGTTGATGGTTGAAGAGAATGTGCTACAGCAAACGATGGTTTGTCTCCGTGTTTCGCTCCCGCTGTAATCGCAATCAGCTCTTTTTTATTTTATTGTTCTTCCAATCCCACCTTCATCACCAGTATTGAATAGTGAGTCAAATGGAAGAGATAGAGAGAGATCTGATGCACAACTCTTTATTTAACAAGAAGTAAAACCCAACAATAAGTCTGGCTGACAGCTTGCCTTTGATAGGGAGCTGTCAGAAAGCTTTATTCACTGGCTTCACTCCTTAATTTGGATATGTAACAGTACCAAGACCATACATCAAAACCCCGCTTCTGTTTTATAGGTAGCTCATTTGTTGCACACAAAAAAGGAGGCAGGGCTTGGAGGCAGCCACCATCTTGATTCTTTTGGCCTGTTACCCCAGCAAACATTCATATTTTTAAGTTTTTAATTTAATGATTTGGAATGCATTACAGTCTGCTTGAATGAAAATGTGAAGTCAAGCTGGTTAGAGACTTTCGCAGATATATCAACCCATGGTGTGTCCGAAGAGATTTCTAAGGGATTATGCCATTACTAGTGAATAGTTCTTTCGATAGAAAATGATATAACTTGATTGCTTATGTTTCAGTGTTATCAACATTAGGGATGACTATCTCTGCCTGACACACACAGCAAAGTTTTGTTTCATTTAAAATACTTTTAACAAGGTGTCTAAAGGCAGGAGTCTGTTGTGGGTAACTGAAATATCATGTTTATATTTCAAAACGCCGACCAAAATGCTTGCTAGTTGGTCTCCTGCTGGGCAAAGTACAAAGTATATTTAGAAATTACAGCATTGCGATTGGCTGTCTTCAGCCACTGAAAGTGGCTAAGAGCTGGCAGTCAATTAAAACTGGGCTGGAATTCAATACCCAGAATTATGCTCAGCCTATTTTAAATGATGTATCTGAATCCAGGCATATGCTACAATATGTTTTTAATGTAAAATTACTTGGAAATGAAGTGCTTAAATCCTTAAATGCCTTAAATTCATTTTTGAACGTATTATGAATAGGACTGTTTCTTAACCTTGGCAACCTGAAGATAGTAAACTTCAATTTCCATAATTTTCCTGCAAGCATGCTGGTTGAATTGAAGTTTACATATCTTAAAGCTGCCAAAGCTGAAAAAGCAGTGGTGTATTGGTGCACTCTCAGAAGGACTACAGTTCTAGCCCTTTTCATCAATTGGTTGGAAGCATGTCAATATTTCCAATAGCCTATTTTTTAAATGTATAAGGATTATAGCCAAAACTATCATTTGAAAGTAAAACCAATGACAAATAAAAGGTAGACCTTGAGTTAACAGTGATAAATAAAAGATACAGGTAGACCTTGACTTATGACCACTTTTGTGCCAAAATTTCTATTATTAAGTGAGGCTTTTGTTAAGTGAACTTTGATCCAATTTTACAACCTTTCTTGCTACAATTGTTAAGTGAATCACTTCAGTTGTTAAATTAGTAACGCGGTTATTAAGTGAATCTGGCTTTCCGATTAACTTTGCTTCTCAGAAGTTGGCAAAAAGTGATCACTTGAGCCTAGGAGACTGCAACCATCATAAATATGAGTCAGTTGCCAAGCTTCTGAATTTTGATCATGTGACTATGGGGATGCCGCAATGTTTGTAAATGTGAAAAAAAGTCATGTCACTTTTTCATTGCTGTTGTAACTTTGAATAGTCACTAAATGAACGCTCAACTAATCTTAAAGCACAGAGGTAACAGTTATTAAAAGTGACACAACCCTTACATCAAGTCAAATACTATGAAATTTCAATCATTTTTAACTTGAATTTTGTTTTGTATATTGAGTTTTAAGGTTGATGCTGTTTTTCTCTGAAAATAAGACCCAGTCTTATTTTCTTTTGGGTTCCAAAATAAGCACTAGGGCTTGTATTATTTGAGTGCCGCCATTGTGAGGTCAGGGGTGGAGCTGTCCTACGTGCTCCACACTGGTTCATCCTAGGGCCCTCGCAGTCAGGCCATCCATGCCCTAACATCTGCTTTACTTCATGGATGGGGCAACTCCAGTAGCCCCATCCAGCAAAGTTCCACGTAGCCACTGGCCCATAACTTCTTCCGGCACTGGAGTGGCACCAAAGCAGGAGGCCGCGTGATGTACTGTTGCGGTGGCAATGAGGCAAGATGGGGGTGTGAAGCTGCCCCACACATCCTGCACCGACTTATCACAGGGTCCCCACAGCCAAGTCATCCTTGCCCCCACACCTGCCTTGCTTATAGCTGCTGCATCAGCACATTGCTTGGGCTCCTCCTCCATTGCGGCTGCAAGCAAGTAAAAGAAGTGGGCCAGCAGCCATGTGGGGTCTTGCTGGATGGGACTGTTGGAGCTGCCTCATCCCCGAGGTGATGGCCTGGTTATGGGGGCTCTGAGGTAAGTTGGTGTGCACATGGGGCAGTTCCATCTCCTTTGCCTCCCCTCGCCTCATATCAGTGGCACAGCAAGCAACCAGATGGAATGAGTGGCCGGCCGACAGATGCTTAAGTAGGCTTACTTTGTAGGTAGTTCTTATATTGAGCACACATGCAGAAAACATACTAGGACTTATTTTTGGGAAACACAGTAGTTGCCTTGTAGAAGTGTCTTATATTCCATGCTGTTTGTGAATGCTGTGTTACTAATCTCCAGCCATGATTATTATGTAACAGATTACTAATTGATTCTTGAATAACGTCTGTTAATTAGTTTAGGTTCTTTGAGATTGAGAAAGTTTAAATAATAGTGCCCCTTTCATTTTTCACTTTCTCATTTATTGTTCAGTAATATTGTAAAATTTTACTATGGGAAAGTATAAAGAAAAAGATCAATAAACAAAAAGCTTCTCAACAGAAATGGACACAGGGGAGAAAGATTGCTGAAAAGGCCTTGCTGGTTGAGAAACTCTGGAAGCTGAAGTCCACACATCTTCATGTCACCAAGGTTGAAAATCACTGATATAGCTGTTGCTATACTATGTTTAATTACCACCCAGAATTCAGTGTGATATGAAGGGGGAAAAAGTGATTTTATATTTTATCTTGTTCTGAACGTGGAGATTTCTTTTGGGGATGGTGGTTTATGGTAGCTTATTTTTTCTGGGCATATTTAGATTTAGCAGTAGGAAGATTATAGAGTAAATAAAACCAAGGACTCTTCAGAATAAGAGGTTTATAGAATTAAGAGAACAATTTGGCAATCTGGCAGATTTTTATTTGTTTATAATTTATTTGTTTAATAAATTTGTTTAGGCACAGTCCATCTAGGTGACATCATGTATTGACCAACTGTCATTTTTGCATTTGTTTTCCAAAACCAAGTTACTTACTACTACTAAATGACAACTTCAAATTCCTTTTCCAATTGAACTGATTTAGCATTAAATGTTCTAATTGGACAACCCTCCACCCAATAACTAGAATTCAGAATTCATGCACAGTCAAAAGTTGTATTCTCAGGGGAATTTTGGGTTGTAAGGCACAAGTCTTGGAAAAACTTATAGACCATTATCCTAGCGTGGTAAATTTCATAAAGCTTTTAGATAGGTCACCCAAGCTTGTTCCATTTCAATTGGCCCCTTTAAGAAAACATCACTGGTTCATCTTAAGTAGATTATGACTTTCATGGTACTCAAGTGTCTATTCCTGAAAGGGATCCCTATATTTAACAAAGTCTCACCTGCTTACCAATTGTTCAGAGGTTAAGTTGCAAGCAGGTGGCACTTAGCAAAGCTCACTGAAGAAGGTGAAACCTTTATTTATTTGATTTTTGTTTTCAAAAATCATGACACTTGTAAAGTGCCTTCCAGCAAAGGGCATTTAATATACATGCTTCAGTGCTTTGAGACAACAGGTTATGCTCCTCTTTAAAAAAAATTCAGGAAAAATAAAACTCTGCTCCTTTGAAAAACTTAATCCAGTTGTGGAAATAGAGTATGCATTAAGGAAATGCTTTTACAAAGGAATGCAAATAATAGGAACCTGGCTGCTATACTTTGTTGGCTGGCAAAAGAATAATATTTTTCAATGGCCAAAGGAGCTCACTTGGAGAAATGGGAAAAAATCCAGAAAATTGTCAAAAAAAAAAATCAAATACATTCAAATTCCAGAAATTTTCTGAAAGAGGGAAGGAAGGTTGAAAGAGCTGTTAACATCAAGAATAAAAAATTACCACTAGAATTTTTTGTGGTTGATCTGGATTTACCTGAAAGCTCTTGTTTGCAGAGATCTATTGAGATGGATTTAGTTCTTTTTGCTTCTTTGTTTTATAGTTCTGCCAAAAAGTGATGGGATTAATATCAATGATTAACTAAAATATACAATTGACAGAGACTCCGGAGGATGCATTTTTGCTAAAATAATAATAGTATTAATGAAGGAGAAAAGAAAGGATGAGCATTTTTTCTGTTAATAGTAATTAGTTCAAAGCCACAGGTTATTGGAGCCAACTTTTAAATGTGGTCTATGCATAAAAATAATTTTTTGAATCAAGATTAACATTAATTATTCATCTCACAATATTATACCATAATTTGATCTACTGCAATAACACTACGAGGCAGCTTAGATTTGTAAGCATATTTTCCTTATTAATACTTTGTATATTCTTCTGCTGATTAGTCAGTCTCAGTAGACAGACCCAATGCAAATGCACTTAGTGTGTGTCTGTGAGTCTGTGTGTATTTATTGAGGCAGGTTTTGAACAAATGAAAAGCAGAAATGAATGGGATACTGAGCAGGGAAGATGGAACATGCCCACTGGAAGTATAAATTGAATATGAATCTAAATGAATATGCATCAAGAAACCAGAACACAGATTTTTTTCTGATGGTGGTTCTACTCCAGTGAAGGTGAACCTTTTTGTCATTGGGTGTCAAAAATGCGAGCATGCATGTGATAGCATGCGTGTGTGCCGGCACCCATAATGCAAAGTGCACCCCCACATGTGCATGCGCACACAACCCCTCCCACACTCACCCCACACACGTGCCGCACTGCTCACCTCCAAGCTGAGCTTGGTATTTCCACCCTCTCCACGCTCCAGAAAGCCTCTGGGGCCTGGGGAGGACAAAAAACGGGCCCAATGGGCCAACCAGAAGTTTGGAAATGATCCATTTCTGGGTTCTGGAGGATCTGCGGGGGCCCGGAGGAGGCTGTTTTCACCCTCTCCAGGCTCCGGGAAAGCCTCTGAAGCCTGGGGGGAGGACAAAGAAGGGGCCCAACAAGCCAACTAGACGTTCAGAAATAGCCCTCCATAAGCTGGAAATTGATCGTTTTCGAACTTCCACTTGGCTTATTGGGCAGGAGGTTTTCCTGAAGCCTGGGGAGGGCGAAAACAGCCTCCCACAGCCCTCTGGAAGCCCAAAAATCAGCTGGCCAGCAAATGCATGCGCAGTGTAGCAGACGACTTGCGTACCGGCAGATATGTCTTCACATACTATGCATGCCATAGATTCACCATCACAATTCTACTCTCTCACATCCTCATTGTGACCATATGATTTAGGTTAGATTAAGAAATGTATAGACTACTTTAAATCAAAATTGCACAGATCTAAACTTCAGGGTTTATGTGCCCCCAAATATTGACATTAGATTGTAATTTTTGATTGACAGACAAAGAAATAGATTTACTATTTTTTAACTTTTAGAAATCCTCTCAGTTTTTGTAAGCCTCTGCTTCACCTTTTTCTTGTCCATCTGCTTTGGAAGTAAAGTCTCTGGCACATCACCTGAAGACCAATTCTACCCTTTAATGCAAAAAAGATTCATTTTGGGTTTTTGTAGTTTTATAGTTTAATAAATCAGGGTGTAAACTATAGTACATTAGTGTTTTTTATGTAAACATATCAGAAAGGGGGATTATATCTTATTGTATCCAAACTAACTTTATGAACAGAATTGGAGAGCCAAGGATGCAAAATAAAAATGAATAGGATACATTTGTTTGGTTGCTTGTTTATTTCTGCTAATTTTGTGTCTAATATTGCTGGCTTAATCTTGTTAAGAGACCCTTGAAGTATAGCATTATTGAAGTGGTACCATGACTGTGAAATACTTTCTTTTTAATGCTTCCCTATATAGCTAACCATTCTGGAATGGTCATGTAATACTGCATCCAAGTATTAAGTAGCTCCTCAGTTTATGAGATTATTAAAGGTTAGTTAAAAGAGGAAACTTAAATGATTCCCATCGATTGTTAAATCTTTCCATAGTTCCTTTGTTTTCTTTGTGGTTGATTCCTTGATTTATACTAGGCTTATTCTGGTATCTGTGTTTGTGTTTAACACTTCCCATGTGAGTAAATCTATATAGTCTGTAAGTTAGGTGTAACAGCACTTAGACTTATGTACTGCTTCTCAGTGTTTTACAGCCCTCTCTAAGTGGTTTACAGAGTCAGCATATTGCCCCCAACAATCTGGATTCTCATTTTACCGACCTCAGAAGGATGGAAGGCTGAGTCAACCTTGAGGCTGGTGACATTCGATCTGCCAAATTGCAGGCAGCCGGCAGTCAGCAGAAGTAGCCTGCAGTAATAGTGATGATCCATGAGTCCAATTTAATTGTCAGCATCAAGGAGACTTAATATGTTCACATATTGGGAGTTCCTTATAGTCCCAAATTCTTTGCTGTCAGTCTTCTATAGTACAGTGGAGGACAAACTTTTCTAAAAGGAGATGCTGCTCATTTGCACAAATGTATTCATTGGAACAAGGCTAGTAAGAAATTTGGATATAGAATTGTATTTTCTCAATTGATACCTTTCACTGTATTGGAATACTGTATTTATTATTCTATCTAGAATTTTCCACCAATTGCTTTTAGAATTTAGTTTCACTTTAAATACTGAATTTACAAACTAGTCCTGATTAAAGTTTCTTTAACTATGGGACTAAGTATACTCCTAGTTTGTGGAATATATTTATGTTTATTCTTACTGTAAAGAAGGAGATAAGTTATTTCTTATTTACTTATTTATTTATGTATCCACTTCTTTTGAATGCTTGTAAACTGTAGTATTTATTCCCTATATTCCAGAGTTCTTTATGGATTTTTCTTGTGAAGATTAATTAGAACACAATAGTATCTCTTTAGTAAAAAATATTTATCAAAATGTTTTTCCATAGTATTACTGCGATATTGTATTTTTTAAAAAGGGTATCAATAGCTAATCAGAACCTTCTCCAGAGACTTCTAATTATCAATAAGAAAAGATTTAAATACTTAGAAAGAGAATAGCCTTTATTGTTATTGTACAATTATTTTATCAAGTGATAAAATAGTTGTCCCATTTTAGCAGATATGATGACAGAAGGCTTCCGGGTGCAAAAAAGGGATGTAGAACCTCGGCATCTCTGGTATATCCCTGATTTAAGTAATAAGAAAAAAAGGGGAAGAGAGGAAACATATGGCATGCAATTATGATCCTGAAACAATTAATAAACCTAGCAACACTGCTGCTTTGTGAAAAATTACCACCGGGGGGGGGGGATATATTCATACAGCAATATTTATTTGTGTAATGAATAATTTTTCCATGAATTGTCCTACAATATTATGATGTATACAGAAGAGAAACCCAGACATCCTATCAGCTACATCATTTGCAATAAAAAAAATATTTTTTGAGGGCGTCTGCTTCCGATTTCTTCCACATTGAAAAGCAAAGAATGAAAGAAGACACATATGGACCATTGCATGTTCCACGTTCAGGTAGTCTTCGACTCACAACCATTTATTTGTTGAACATCCAAAGTTACAATGGCACTGAAAAACGTGACTTATGACCATTTTTCACACTTATGACTGTTACAGTATCCCTGGTTATGTGATCAAAATTCAGATGCTTGGCAATTGATTCATATATATCACATTTGCAGTGTCCCAGGCTTATGTGACCACCTTTTGCAACCTTCTAATAAGAAGTCAATGGGGAAGCCAGATTCACTTAAGTGTTACTAACTTAACTGCAGTAATTCACTTAACAGTTGGGGCAAGAAAGGTTGTAAAGTGGGGCAAAACTTACTTATCAAATGTCTTGCTTAGCAACAGAAATTTTGAGCTCAGTAGTAGTCCCAGTAGTACCTGACTACCTGAATTTCCATATTGACAAACAGTGCAAAAAACAGTGCAAAAAACTGGCATAAAGGTCTTGTGCTGGGCCAGATAAATTTAAACCTTTCTACCTTTCTAGCTATTGATTCCACCACTCTCTTGAAAGGTTTTAAAAATAATTTCAGCATAGTATTTTGAGAATGGAGAGAGATGTTGTTTTAGGAGACGACTAGTTTAAAGAACATTTCCATTCACAGAATTTGTTTCAAGGTTCTTTGGTTTGTGGCTAAGGTCAAAAACAGACTGGAATAGGAAGGATAAGTTAAGAACATCTGACACAGAAAATGGGGGACAATTTTATGTTGCTGAAATAGTATCAAAGATAATAAATATATTTTTTATCATTCAGAATATTTTACCTATTTCTTACTCTAATCCAGTGACTAGGATGCTTTCTTAACTGCAGATTATTACTTTGTTTTGTCTCTTTTTAGTTCAGAAAAACAGTCCTCTTCTTAGTCATCAAGGCTGTCATAAATATGTCATCATTCAGCAGCATTCATTTCGTTTCATTTGAATTTGGTTTTTGAAAAACATTTGGTTTTGGTGAACATCCCAGCATGCGGATGTTTCCTCCAAAGTTTAGCCTGCCAATCCATATTCTGCAAATTATACTGGAAATTTCTTTTAAAAAAACAACAACAAAAGAAATTCCAGTATTCATCCAAGCTTGAAAGGTGGTTATTTTAACCTTATCCGGGTGTATAAACAAAAGAGAATAACAGAATAATATAAGCATAACTGGGCATTTTAATTTTTTTTAAAAAAGTACAGGAAACAAAATCACATTTTAAAAATGTCGGAGCGAGATTTATGAGGAACAACACCTAACTGTAGAACAGGAAGCAATGGATGGAAACTAATCGAGAGAAGCAACTTAGAACTGAGATATTTCCTGACAGTTAGAACAATTAATCAGGGGAACAACTTGCCTCCAGAAGTTGTGAATAATCCAACACTTAAAAACACAGTTTTAAAGAAGATGTTGGATAACCATTTGTCTGAAGTGGCGTAAGATTTCCTGTCTTGGCTAGAGGCAGGACTAGAAGACCTCCAAGGTCTCCTCCAACTCTGTTATTCTATTTTTCTATTTTTTATTAATTGTATACATTCATGGATATAGACCCTTTGCAGAAGGAAGGGAATGATGGTCATTTGGCAGAAGACTAAAATATAGATCAAATCCTGTTCAAATTATGGTACAAATAATTCTCAGATAATAATTATTCAAGAAAGTAAAATGGATATATCCAAATAACATTGCAATAATTATTTTAATTTTTGTAATTTACCACAATGAATAATATATTAGGCCATTGGCTTTAGCAGATAAAAAGAAAGGGGGTGGAGAAGAGAAGAAAATGTAAGGTGCAATGAAAAATGGAGGTGTAGCAACTAAAATGTTGGTGTGATGAAATTTTCATGATTTATGGAAGCCTTCTTCAGATTATGTTAAGCAAAAATGACTAAAAATATGATATTGATAAATGTTTAGCAGGTTTTTTTTTACAAAAGCCATTTGGTTTCTGTTAAATTGTGGGTGATTGAAGAGACAGAGGCAGATCTTCAAGTTCAAATTCTTTATTGCAACAAGTAATAACCCAGCAACTGTCTGTCTGACAGTTTGCCCTTTTATAGGGAGCTGTCAGATGGCTTAGCCAATCACAACAAACTATTTTTCCCACCTTGGCGGTGGAGCGGACCTGAGTGAAACCTTTATTCTTCATCTTCACTCCTTCATTTGGATATTCAACAGTTTCCATAGTTTAAATGTTGGAATAGTTCTTTTTTTTTTTTTTTTTAAAAAGAAAATTTCAAAAATTTTCTCCTGAAAAATTAAAGAAAAGGGGATTAACTTCTGCCTCATCTATTTAACACAATCTGAATTGGGGAATTGAGGAAATGAGGCAGCCACCAATAAATTCCTCACTCCAGCCTCCATGCTTTTGTTTGTTAGTCTCCTTGGAGCCTACATTTAAGACTACATCCTTGTTGTTTGGGAATTATTGGAGCGCTAATACAGCACTTCTGAGGGGGCATGAGTTTTAAATGAGGCTGTTATATAATACAATATAGTCTCAGGACTTGGGGGGAAATGTTTCTAAATTGTTTCCAGAGGCCAAAATGCTTCCATCTTTGTTCTTTCGTTGTAGTCAGTAATAAATGTGCATCCATTAACATTTGAATATTTCATCTACTAACTCATTTCATATACTAGAAAACCACTGGCATTTTATATTGAAAATCAGTCACTACCTGAATTAATAGCTACTGTCTGTTCTGAGACAATAGTAAGAAACAGAGGAAAATTCTCAAAAAAGTTGAGAATTAATTCAAGAAAAGTTTGGTAATTTCCTGTACACCTTCCCCCTTTGCACAGCAATTGAATCTGTTTTTAGTTTAGCTATCAATTTAGAAATAAATTGAATTAAATACCAACATGTTTGAAAGCAATCTCTTATTTCATTCAAGTTACATCATTGCTCTGTCTTAAATGTTCAGCATTTTTTATGATTAAAATACCAGTAATCTGTCTTTTTCTAAATGAAAGTAGGTTGCAAGGTATTTACTGTAAAATATTCATTAAATCTTTTGTAGGAACTGGAGAAGATTTATGTAGGCAAATATAGAATGATGTAGTACATTTATATATTTTTCTGGGGAATAAATAATGGTATATAAGGTGGGGAAAGAGAGAGAGAGAAAGGAAGCAAATTAATTGTGATGCCTTTCCAACCTTCCTTAAATTTCTCTTTTAATGTTTTATCTTGCTAATGTTGCTCTACTGGATGACTAAATACGGGGTCACCGTCCAAACAAATCTGGGTTAACTTAAAAACATTAGCATGATACAGCCATGGGGAAAAAGCAAATTCACCCTCTAATGCATATTTGCCTTAAAAATGGATTTTGCTTCTCAAGCAGAGTAAAAGATCTTCCTGAAGATCTTGGTGGGCTCAAGAGTATATTCATGTATTAGAAACAATAAGGCTCAACATGTTTAAATTTCCCACTCTAACCTATAGTCCTGGTACTCTCATCCAATACTAATCAGTGCTGATCCTGCTTAAACTTTTTTTTTTTAAAGAACAACATGTACAACAGATATACTCTTCTCTGTCATCCTCCCACCCACCCTGCAAAAAAGCCCTCTGTTATTTTCTCAGGAATGCATATATTTTATTAGCCTCATTCATTCAACAGAGGGCTGAGAGTATGTTTGATGTGTCTGTGTCCAAAGCATATGTATGTAGTTTTGCCTAACAAATGTAAAAAATGTTCACAGTGAAAATTTAACAGTTCCTTTTGCAACTTGTGGACATTACTACCTCCAAAATGCATGCCTAAGTTTTGTCAAAAACTTTCTGAAATTGTGCTGCCAAGGTCAAAAGATTAAAATTAACAACTAATAGGTTTGGTGGCTCCACACATTATGTCCTGCCATGTTTTTATTATGGCTTATGAGATAAATCATAATTGACTAGATTCACATTGTACACATTAATGAAACATAGATTTTGAGTTTTCATGGTGAATTTGTAGGATAAAACAGATACTGTATATCATATATAATTTAGTGCAGGGTGTTAAATCAGAGTAGGAACTAGTTTGCAGATTTTAAGTATTATATTGTTGGTCAACCATAAATAATTCTAATGGTATTTATGTGAAATATGTGACTTTTTTATGTAGCACATGACTGCCTCTTGCACAACATCATTATGTACGCTTTATTTCTTCAAGTTGCTAAGTCAAAAATCAAAAAATTACATTATGGGTCATAATTGTGTTTCTCATCAGAAACCACAGAATTATTTCCTCAATGCCTCACTGGGAAATTTTAGTAAATAATGTTTGGATACCAATTGATGGAGATTGTGATGATTATTTTTGCTTTTCAAACTTTTTAAACTTCTTTCATGGAACGCTTTGTACATGAGCTGTTCACCATTTGGCCTTTTCAGTTTTTATAGGCAAAACTGAAACTGTAAAAAAAAAAACCTAAAAACAGTAGTATGTAATTCCATGTCTATAACTGAAACAATTTCAATATGTGCCAAGGATTTAGAAACCTACTTTTATAGCAGGATGACCACCTCTCATTTTGCCCTATTTTCTAATGTCTCCAGGGTGCAAGGATTGAACTGAAAACCTTTTTTGTGTCAATATGTCATTCTTTCCCATTTTGTTTTCCTAATAGAGCATGCACAGCTTCATGGCAGACAGCTCCTGTGTTGCACTACTCACAAAATCCGTGTCTTTACTTCTTCTTTTTTTAGTATGCATGTTCTCTTGCACTTTGAATTGCCACCTTCTTGACTCTATATCAAAAGGTCAGAAAACATTGTATTCTTCCGCTACTTTTGCCAGACTTCGGGTTCTCCATATAAAAACATGGAACATGTTTCCATTTCATCTCTTCCCCCACTCTCCCACACACATGATATTGTGTTCCTGTCCCATTTTTCTTTTGAAATATTCTCCGAGTTTTATTATTTACACAGACAAAAATGTCAACTTGTTAAGTATTTCTATTTGGACTTGCACTTTTCCAATGATGTACCATCTCTCCCTTTCCCCCCTCCCTCTCATTCTTTCTCTTTCTGCATACTCTAAAAAGTATGGACGGAGGAAAGTTTTTCCGTAGGTTTGCACATATATTTTGAAAAATAGTTCTATTGACAGAATCGGCACGCTTTCATGACTTTAAGGTTTGGCCATGCCATTAATGCATTTATTGTTTTTGAAATCAGGTGACTGGAGTGGTTAGTTGCTTGAATTTTCTTTCTGTCTCTCTTTTCTTTTCCCCTCTTTCTAAAAGATGGCTGTATTTTCCACCCATTTGCCATTCCTTTTTCTTGCTAATAGCACCAAGTGACAGCTTTTGATTAGAGGAGACTTGAAAAGAACCTGGCAAGCAAAGCCATTACATCAAAACTCAGACAGATGCTTGCTCTCAAGAACCTTTTCTGGATGGCAGGTGGTTACCCGCCCTGAGAGATAATTCAGCTTTCTCTTCTTGCTCTTTCACCTTGAAATGATGGAGGGGGAAGAGGTGGGTGGGGAAAAAGAAACTGGAGTGATAATTTGCTATCGTAACATTTATAATTACCTTCCCCCCCACTCAAATCAGTTTGGTTATAAAAATAAAAATACTGTTATAGTTTTATAAGGGATATGATTGCAGGAATAATCTGTTGTTTATTACTCACTGATGTATGTAAATCTGTACCTGGATGTTATCACTTTAGACAGTGAATGAGTTAATTTATTTGATGAAATGGTCTCTTCCATAACTTTTCTCTGAAATCTAATAGAAAGCAAGCTCTAGAAAGCCTTTTCACTGTTAGTTTTTGGTGTGAAAGTTGTGGGGAGGAATTTTTTTAATGGAACATTTAATCATGAACCCAGAGTCATATTTTATTCTCCTAATGATATAAATTATAGAGCTGAGGTGGTGCAGTAGTTAGAGTGCAGTACTGCAGGCTACTTCAGCTGACTGATAGTGTAGTTCGGCAGTTCAAATCTCACTGGCTCAAGGTTGACTCAGCCTTCCATGTTTCCGAGATTGGTAATAGGAGGACCCAAATTGTTGGGGGCAATAGGCTGACTCTGTAAACCATTTAGAAAGGGCTGTAAAAGCACTATGAAGCAGTATATAAGTTTAAGTGTTGTTACTATTGCTATAATAAATCCTCAAGTTTTGCCCTTTTATACGCTAGACTTAGTCACATTCTGTATATTTCATCTACTTAACCAAAATAAGGAATCTCAGTTATGTTTTGTTTTGGGTCCCTCCTATGGAGTTGGTTCCTGGAGGTTTCTGCAGCCTCTTCTCCAGATCGTACCAGCATCTGGGCAAACAAGAACTATAAAAGGACAGAGACTAGTCCACAGTGAGAATGTTATGGAATTCAACACACTCTCTCTCATCCCAATTCTTCATATAACTCTTAAAGCATAGAGTAGCTTCAAAATGAAATCTTTTTTCCCCTGAATCTTCTTTGGGGATTTAAAGAGGATGCTTTAACGTGTCTTTTTCTTCTAACTCCTGCACATTAAATTTTTCGTTTGGATTTCAGCCACCTATGTGTATTTAATTATTTATTTTAAAATAGTTTTGAAAAATGAATTCAACATTATAACCTTAAACAAACATTTTTTTTTCTTTAGGTATTAAATGTCATAGTGAGTTTGTAGTAATAATTGATAGATAGCTTTAATAATCTTTACTACAGACTGAGACTACAAAGTACTTGTCAATCATTAGGTTATACCTTAAACCCAGATGATTTGGATTCACATTAGCAGCATGAGAGAGTCCCCCAAATGAAAGGGAGCTGTTTGCAGACATGTGATAGGACTATCTCTGCCGATAGGTTTTCCTGCTATTTGCCTGCGTCACTAAATCAAAGTGAAGTTTATGTAAAATCCCAACATTGTGGGTGGGGGGAGGGCTTTGAAAAGTTTGCATTTGATTCCCATTGAGATTTTCCTGTTATAATTCTGCTGTCAAAATAAAGTGTTTAAGTTGTGCTTTAATTTTAGACAGATCCAAATCTTGCCCTTTGACTCAGGACAGTTTACCAAATACTATCATGACTGCCTTAATGCCATATGTCCTCATTAGTTGCGACTTTGGAAAAAAAGGGAGCAAAAGACAAAGTGCTTTTTCATTGCTCATTGCTTAAGGAATGGGCTGATGAAAAGTGAAAGTAAACATACATTTCAAAGTGTTACTATTTTAACATTTGAACAGAATTGGACAGGTGTCTCACCAGCTTGAAGTTAAGTATATTTTCGTTTTTCAGAGACATTGAATTGGAAGTATAATGTCTACAGTTATAGTTAACTCTGAATAGACCCAAATGCTTACATAAACACTGTGGGAGTGCAATTTTTTTTCTTCATTTTATCCTCTCTTTATTTTGTCCATTATATATGCACATAAACTGTTTTGAAGGACTATTTTTTAAATTATTTATTTGCAATTTATATTTATCATTTTATTTGCCAAATTCTAGGCCCATGATGGTGAACAATTGCACTCGTGCCACACGTGGCATGCAGCGCCATTTGTCAGGGCACGCGAGGCGTTGCCCTGTCGGCTGGCCAGCACGCATGCATGCTGGCCAGTTGACTTTGGCCTTTTTTTTTTAGGCCATTTTTCACCCTATGAAGGCTTCTTTGAATTCCTTGAAGGCCCCCAAAGGCTCCGGAGGACAAAAAATGGCTCCACGAACAAACCGGACATCACTTCTGGTTTGCTCGTATGGTTGTTTTTTGCCCTCTGGCCCTATGGACAAACTGGAAATCGTTTGCTCATAGGATTGTTTTTTTGCCCTCCGGAGCCTTCAGGGAAGCGTCCTGAAGGCCACTGAAGGCTCCATAGGGCTAAAACAAGCCCTATGAGCAAACCAGAAGTCCGTTCCTGAACTTTTGGTTTGCCCAAAAGGCCATTTTTTTCACGCTCCGGAGGGCCTTCGGGGGTCATGGGGGGGCTGTTTTCGCCTTCCCCAGGCTCCTTTAAAGCCTCTGGAGCCTGGGGAAGGCAAAAAAAAGCACGCCAAAAATGGGGGGAGTGCTGGTCATGTGCGCATGCATGCTGGGGTCATGCTGCATGCATGCTCGGGTCATGCGCATGGCATTATGGGTGTGGCAAGCCCATGCACCCCCCTGTGCTCCCCCTGCTTTTGGCATGTGAGCCAAAATGGTTCGCCATCATGCTCTAGGCAGTTCATAATCAAGTAAATGTGTACTATACAAAATTGTTTTTAAAAACTAAAATGGAATCCATCATAACATTCAAATAAAATGTCCCATATAGTTCAAAAGCTTCTAAGAGGAACCTGATCAGAATAGTTGTTTGGAGTTAGACAGTGCCTAATTGAATAAATTAAATGTTTTTCACATATATATTGTAAATATAAGTATATAATAATTGAAGGAATTGGTAGAGTTTCCCTAATGTCATTCATATTGCTAATTCTGCCTACTTGATATCTACAGATAGACTTCCTTGTGCAAACATGAACCTATGTGAATATGTATTTTGGCTAGGTATTATCATAATGTGGGCAAATATATGGGCTTATATTTAACAGCAATAAACAATTGGCTTATTTAATAAACAATGTTAACAAATTCATGTTTTAATGTGATACTTGAACCTAATCAATGTCATATATTTCTGTATTACATTTCCAGGAAATACCAGTCTTTTGGTAAAGTAACCATAATCGTGGCTTATCAAGTCTTAATTTATATGTAACAGTAAATGATATCTTGATATGATTTACAAATCATATTCCGTGCCTACCTGATCTGTTTCTGAATATTATCTCATTATTCTGAACTTACAAAATTGTTTCAGCCCTTTTTGTCTAGATAATAATAATTGCTTATCTATCAGTGCTTTTTTTTGTTACTCTGTATAGGCTGCACTTAGATTAAAGAATATTTACCAATCAGCATATATTTGTGAGAATATCTTGGAACATGTATAGAGCACCTTTGCCTCAAATGCTCCTAGACACAACTGGGAAACTCTCAGGGCAGACGCTGTGAACTGCATACAGGCTTGGATTCTCCCTTTTTCTATTTAGAGATTAAGTATCCGATTTATAATAGAAGAATGTATTTTTTCCTCCTAGCATTTATTGTTGGAGCAGGAATTATTTCAGCTGACACTGTTTCATAGAAAAAAAAATGATATTCTTTAAGTCATACAACAAAGCAATCAACACAAGGTGGAGTTTGTGTGGTTTTAGCAATGCATATCTGGAGTCTCTATAACTCTTTTAAGAAACATACAACTTTTACTGGAGACTAACAAATAAAAAAGAGGAAAAATAATAAAATATACAGAATTATTTTAATAAAATGCTTGAATTTACATAAACATCAGTGCAATTGTAAATATCCACCATGAATTGTGGAGAAATGAGATTTGACGCTAGTACAACTAAAGGGATTGCCACAATTATGGCTTTTTAAAAGTTTCCTTTAAAATAATCCTTTTTTAAAAATAACTTCCTTTCATGAAAAGAATGTGTTTTTAATTAAAATAACCTCCATTACCTTGTGATATAATTATTTTTCCTTGACTCACTATTCCCATCTCAGGAAATTAAACATGTATCAGTTTTTCTAACACCAAAAACTTGTAAAATTATCCTGACACTTGAGATATTGCTGTTCTATTAAGTTATATTTTTACATGTTTAGTCTCAATATATATTTTAATTTCATATTAAAAACATTTTTGCAATCCACCTAAGATACATTATTTTTCATAGCAGTCTACAAATACCTTAGATAAACAAATAGATGCCAAATTCATAGACTTCCCTCAGTGAAAATTTGCTCCCCCCAAAAATAATTTTAGTAGTTTTGGATGTGGTTTAGCATATTATGCCTGAATCTTTGGAAAGTTAAATGATAGCTACAAGTAGAGTCCTGTTTAAAGATAGTTACAGTTCAATACCCTCCATGAATGTTCTAAACTTACTCTACTAATTAAATGTACTTAGATTTAAATGCAAAATAATTAGAAGGCAAAAAGATGTTGACTTGAGCACTCCAAATTTACATTTCTTATTATTTAGATCAGGAGTATCAAACTCAGGCCATCATGGCAGCATCACATGACATATCGGGACTTTTCCCCCCCTTTGCTAAACCAGGCATGGGTGTGGCCAAAGCATGACACCCATCCTGCGAGCCATGAGTTTGACAGCCTTGATTTAAATCTATCATTATAATCTCAATTGGTTTGTCAACATTGTTTCTCCATTGTTATGGGCAATTGAAAAATAAATTGAACAAAAACATTGGTTTGTGTTATTCTGGAGCTGTTACATTTTTCCACTTCTACTCTTGGTTCAAAACATGCCTTTGAAAACAGTCCAATTTGTTTTGAGAAAGCTTTGGCTTACCCACAATTATTCCCAGTTTGCACTCTTCTCATTGGTGTGGTGTTTGCCTAGCAGTACACCAAGCAAGCTGGTTTACTGAGACCTAAGTCTGATCAGATTTTTTTGTTTTTAAGAAAACACTGCATTCTGTTAAATGTGCATTTTCATGACAAACAGATCTGAAATTTATCTGAGATCAACATAAGAGACTGAATGTAACTTGTGGTCCTTCAAGAGAATTAAATTGATGATGGAAAAATAAGGATCATGCATAGAAAAGACCAATCCTGATCTGGATTTGGGAACCTTTGAACAAGGTTATCATTTTGCTTGCACCTTTTTGCTTGCTTCTTTTTTTATATGTCAGTACACCCCCCAAAAAACAGAATAACAGAGTTGGAAGGGAGTAAATAAGTTACTCTTGGAGTAAATAAGTAAATAAATACAATTAAAGCAGAGGTGGGTTCCTACCTATTCGGTAGAACCGGTTCGTCAAATCTACTGAACCGGTTAGAAGAGGTTCCACCAGTGGACCTGGAAAGCAGGCCACACCTACAGAAGAGGTTCCAAAAATTTTTGAAACCCACCACTGGTCCTTGGATATGATTATTCTACACTATCAAGCTCATATTTATAAAACTCAGTGCCTCTGTGAAAGGTAAGGATGACCACTGCATTTGTGGTGCAATCAGAACATTGTGTGTGTTGAAGTTGTTTTAACGCAAACCAAAGATGCCTTTTAAAAAACAAGTTTACATCATATTCTTATGCATGCCAGTGCTGTGTGTGAGTAGTTTAAAGTGGTTCTGACAAGTGTCGTCGGCATCTTCATATCCGGTCACATGGGCGGCAAGCCACTCCCACAAAGGAGGCCGCACCTACAGAGTAGGTTCGAACAATTTTTGAAACCCACCACTGAATTAAAGGGGAAATGATCTATTTCTGACTGCTACTGTGAATGCCTTATTCTGTTATTCTGTAATCATTTTAATGCATGTGGAACTAAAATTGCAAAGGCGTAAATAATTTTCCTCATTAGTTGAATTATTTTACCAAAGTCTTTGCCATTTTCACTAGTAGAAAGTTGTGCTGAAGTATTTCAAAAAGAAAGGGCCATAGTTGGTTATAGCCATGGCCAAGGGACAAAGAATTTTGAGATTGTTGTGGCAACCAAGAAAAATGAAGTCAGGCCAAGAAAAATCAGTTTCTGGGATTCAATAGATACTTTCCATAAGAACCATAGGCAGCTTTCCAAATTTAATTAATAGGAAAATAATTATATTGAGGGATCTAATAGAGGAAGCACTGCAAATTCTTGTAGCCAGGGTTTTAGTTAATATGGCTTATTGGGCAGTTCTCAGATGCCAGAAGAAAAATCATAAACAAAACACTGAGAGACGTTTCCTTGCCATTTGGCCACCATACTCCATCATTTTTCACAAAATGGTGAAATATAAGACCTGCCTTTCTAGGGCAGTGACTGTGTGCAGTGAAACCAAAGCTGCTTGAAAACATAAAATCAACACTTAGTGGTAAAGTGAAAAACCAAAAGATGAAAATGCAAAATACTATACCAGAAGATCTGAGAATAGTCATGCCAGAAATAGTGTATGCTGTAATCTTAAAAAGGTTAATAGATAGTAACATGAATCAAAATTAACTTGGAAGAGTCTTAGCAGGATATTATATTTTCAGGTTTCAATATAGTATGTTAAGGATAATTAATGCAACAGGCATTCATTAATGCAAAATTCTTTTGCAATCAAATTGTTGAAATTCATTTTGTGTGTGTGTGTGTGTATTTTAATTTTGCACAAAATCTTTGGATAGTTGCAGATTCTATCGCTTTGTATGTGTGTTTTGCTAATATTCTGTTTCCCAGTTGTTTATAAGTAATCTCATTCTTAGTTATTATTTGTGTAATTATTTGTGTATTAGTCATACTTTGTCCCCAGAAACTTCCCTAGTTAAAGTATACAGAGGTGCCTTCTATAGATAATTAGACAATAGCTTATTCAACACTCCCATGATTCTTATCAATGGATGGGCAGTTTTGAAAACACGGGTTCTGGGACAGTGTAGGAATATTAATGGTAACTTCAAGTTAATATCTGTTATACTAACAGTTCACCTGGACACCATATTTAGCTTTGAATCTTAACTTTCTCTTTCAGGCAAGTTTGTTGTGAGGATTAAAAGGAAGGCCTCATACATATTACCCTGATTTCTAAAAGCACAGTGCTAAAACTGGACATAGTACTAATAGTGGATGTTTGACCAATCCAAAATGGATCAAACTATTATATTCTGTTATTTGGAAAAATAGTTTTTTTATAAACTAAAAATCTGACATACTGTATTATGCCTTCTGACTGGGACTTGACCTACTATGGATATAGGTTTGGCTGTCAATTTATCTATAGGATGCATACACCATTACATTATGATCAATATGTCCCAAAGGTACAACTGGACTTTCTGGTTTTCTTTGAAGATGTTTCGCTTCTCATACAAGAAGTTTCTTCAGCTCTGACTTGATGGTGGGGAATGAAAGGATTTATACTCCTTACAGACAGCTGGTCATTTGCATTGTTTTAGCAGGTCATTAAGATCACCTAGAGGTTTATCTGTGTCATCAAGGTCACCTGAGTGGTGAAAATGAGTGTGAAGCCTTCTTAGAACTGTTGAAAGGACTGTGTTGTAGACTGGAGATAGATGATATCATAACCCCTCCCACTCTGTTGAGATAGGGCTGCTCAATTTTGACATAGATGGCCTTGTTAACCCCTCTTTCAAACCAATGGTCTTCTTTGTCCAAAATGTGGACTTTGTTGTTTTCAAACGAATGGCCTGTGTCTTTTAAATGCAGATGGACTCCTAAATCTAGACCTAAAGTGTTTGTTCTTCTATGTTGTACCATGCATTTATGAAGTGGTTGTTTTGTTTGGAGCCGAGGTGGCGCAGTGGTTAGGGTGCAGTACTGCAGGCCACTTCAGCTGACTGTTATCTGCAGTTCAGCGGTTCTAATCTCACGGGCTCAAGGTTGACTCAGCCTTCCATCCTTCCGAGGTGGGTGAAATGAGGACCCAGACTGTGGGGTTGATATGCTGACTCTGTAAACCGCTTAGAGAGGGCTGAAAGCCCTATGAAGCGGTATATAAGTTTAACTGCTATTGCTATTGTTTCCCCAATGTGCAGATCTGCAGATAGCTCACTGAATTATACTGCATAAACCACATTGCTCAGTTTATGCCTGGGTGTTTTATCCTTGGGGTGGGTGGATAATCTTCTGCCTTAGTTTATTCCTTGGATTTGAATGTGCATATATGTTATGTTGGCTGAAGCTTTTCCAATATGCCTGTAATGTACAGAATGACAATGTTACTTCGTTTATTGTTCTCATCATTGTTCAAGAGCCAAGGTGGCGCAGTGGTTAAATGCAGCACTGCAGGCTACTGCTAGATCAGCAGGTCAGCGGTTCAAATCTCACCGGCTCAGGGTTGACTCAGCCTTCCATCCTTCCGAGGTGGGTAAAATGAGGACCCAGATTGTTGGGGGCAATATGCTGACTCTCTGTAAACCGCTTAGAGAGGCCTGAAAGGCCTATGAAGCGGTATATAAGTCTACTGCTATTGTAGGGTCTTTTTTTTTTGAGAGTTGATGAAGGCCGACTTGGGATAGCCAGATGTTATGAGAGGCTTCCTTGATGTGTTTTCATTCTTTTTCTTTCCCATCTTTCCTAGTAGGCAGGTCTTTAGCTCGGTGGTATAAGGTTTTGGTGACTCCGATTTTGTGCTCCAGTGGTGGGAATCAAAATGTAAATATTGATCTGTGTGAATGGGTTCCATACCCATTTGCACCACTCGGATGACCCTGAAGACACAGATAATTCCCCAGGTGACCTTAACGACCTACTAAAAGAATGCAAATGACCAGCTGTCTGCAAGAAGTTTAAATCCTTCCATTCTCTACCATCCAGTCAGAGCTGAACAATCTTCTTGGATGAGAAGTGAAATGTCTTTAAAAAAAAACCCAGTCCAATTGCCTCTTGAAAAAGCACCTTTGGAACATCCATGACCTCTAAAATAAGACAGGATCTTATTTTCTTTTGATCTCCGAAATAAGTGCTTGACCTTATTTTCAGGGAGGTCTTATTATTTTTGAGTTGTAGGAGGTCCCTTAGCCTCAAGAGTGTGTTTGTGGCACACTCTTTCCAGCCCTAGCGTTGCTGGGCCTGCCCTTCTTTTTGTGGCTGCCACTAAGAAGGGGCATTGTAGCTAGAGTTTGCGGGAGCATCTCTGCAACGCCATTCTGCATGGAAGGCAGGTGCATGTGGGACATGTTCCCCCCTCCCCCAGAAAATGGCAGGGATGAGCTGCACATGTGTTTAAATATTTTTGGGAACGGCTTATTTTGGGAGGAGGACTTATTTTAACGCACGAGCTCAAAAGCCCAATCGGGCTTATTATCTGGGGAGGTCTTATTTTCAGGAAACAGGGTGGTTTTGGAGCTGAAAGACAACTTTGAATTTACATTCTTTCCCTTAGCCCAAATCTGCATTAACTTGACCATCCATAAGAGCCATGTTGGCGCATTGATTAAAATGAAGTATTGCAGGCTAACTCGCTGCTTACTCCAGGAATTTGATTCTGAATGACTCAAAGTTGACTCAGCCTTCCATCCTTCAGAGATCGGTAAAAAGAAAACCCAGATTGTTGGGGTCAATATGCTGTCTCTGTAAATCTCTTAGAGAAGGCAGTAAAGCATTGAGAAGCAGTACATAAGTCTAAGTTCTATTGCTATCTTGCAGGATATACTTTCAGTTAATTACATTTGTACTAACTCACATACTATATAGACTACTGTTTAATGAAACAAGATATATAGCTTGCTGTCCATATACTAACATACAGTTAGTATGTTGGTTATTATTCAAAGGGGAGAGAGGAGTAATTTCTAATTATATAAAATTAAAACATGATACTCTCCATGGCTCTGCTTTCACAAACATATGCAGAAGTACTGTCATGGTGCAAATCTATGGAAGAGTAAATGTTATACTCTGGGGAGCAGCATAGATCATAGCTGTTGAACTGGTGGTGCATACAGCAGCAAAGCGGATTGTCTGTCCTACATAAATCTTATGCAATAATTAGCTCCATAGTAAACTAGTTCAAAGCAACAATACTAGCTGCAAGAGAAACTAAAAACACATATCCAAATAAAAATATCATTTCCCATAGAGAGAGGATTTACCATAGCAGATAGAACGTATGTCTCCAGAATAAAAACAAAACTGTTTTCTATGTAATGTATACGATGACACTATAAAAATATTTACAATTTTAGAAATTAATAGTATAGCTTTATGGCTTCTACAATAGCCATATATTTCTTTGGTCTTCTCCTTTTGAAATTGGAGATGAGGCTTGAATCCCATTGCTTTCTCCAACTCATTCTGCTAGCCTCCATTTCTGGCAGGAAATTTCTACTTCAGGTCATGAAATTCTGATTTCAGACAACTTTAAAGGGAAGCGATAAAAAGGGATTAGAATCTGAAGCCTTCTTTCTGAGACTTTTCAAAGGGGCTGGAAAGAATTTAGAAATGCAATTGTCAAGTCTCCCAATTGTTTGCAAAAGAAAGTAACAAAGAAAGAACTTGGAAAGAAAAAGAAATTCTAAATGAATAAACCCAGGTCAGGAAAATGTCAGAGAGTTGCAAATGTTTATAAATATAAAATTGAATCCTGAGGGCTTGTAGATTAAGATCTAGGAAATCCTGGGTAAGTAAAATTATCTGTTGCCTCTAATTCCATTAAGTAATTTGATACTAGCCCTGAAAAAATATAGTTGCTAAGTAAAAAAAAGTTTGCTGTATAAAAAATATTTTTTTGAATTGTGTATATTTTAAAGAATCTTTATAAATGTCACCTAATATGAGAATGCTTCTGAAGATTTTGGCTGTTGTAGTGAGTTTTGAAATGCAAGTGCATTTCAGGTATGCTAAATCATGTGTTGAAAGTGTATGTATGTATGTATGTATGTATGTATGTATGTATGTATGTATGTATGTATGTGTATATAGGCTTAATATGACATAAGTGCTCTGGAAGAGAGAGACACACAACATAATAATTTCATTTGAATTTAAGCTTCCTGCAGATATTTTGCATTTTGTATCATATTTTGCATTACAATAGGATTAGCCCATTTTGATGTTTTGCTACTGGAAAAACAATAGTTCCTCCAGTATTGCTGTCCATAAATTCTGAGAAAACAGGAAAATCTGAAAAGGTAACCTACCGTATTTTTAGGAGTATAAGACATACCTTTTTTCCTCAAAAAAGAGGCTGAAAATCTGGCTGCATCTTATACACTGAATACAGCATTCACCCAAATGGCTGTGCATAGCTTGTAGGAGGCTTTCAGAGAGCTCCTGGGGGCTGGGGAGGGAGTTTTTTGCTCAATTGTGACCCCCCCCCGGCGCACCCTCTAGCTTCCTAACGGCTATCCATGCCCTTTTTAGATAAAAAAGAGGCCAGTTTTCGCGAAAACAGGTGGTTTTTTGCTCGTTTTTTGCTCCCCCATCCCCCCAGAAGCACTCTGCAAGTCTCCTAGGAGCTATCCATGTCCTTTTTTTGAAAAAAAATATGGGCCGGTTTTTGCGAAAAACAGGTTGTTTTTGGGAGGTTTGCAGAATGCAAAACCTTTTTTTTTTTAATTTGCCTCTTTAAAACCTTGGTGTGTCTTTTACTAAGGTATGTCTTATACTCCGAAAAATACAGTATATGATGTTATTGTCTCTATTAATAAAATTGTCTCAGTCTTTTCAGTTCTTTTTCCAGTACAATAATTCATTTTACAAATTACCATCATAGTACTAAATCCATCAACTCTGCTTCAAAATACACGGTCATGTAGGATGTTCTAGATCTGTGATGGCGAACCTATGGCACATGTGCCCAAAGTGACATGCAGAACCTTGTTCCCTGGCATACATAGCATCACCCATTCCTCTTCTGTGTTTCTGACGTGCATGCACATGCCATGCCAGAAACCCAGAAGAGGAATGGGCGATACACGTGTGCCAGGTGACAAGGCTCCGCCGGCCTTCATGCGTGCAGTAGTTCAGGAAACTGGTCTTCTGTTTTCCAGCGTGAGCATACACCAGCCAGATGATCGTCAAACACGCAGATGCGCCAGTAACTGGAAGACTAGCAGAAGTTGATTTTCTGATGCGTGCATGCCTTTTGGGCAGCTCCTCTTCCGGATTGCAGCCTTGATGAGCACATGCATGTGTGCTCCCATTTTGGCACTCGGTGCCGAAAAGGTTTGCTATCACTGTTCTAGATATTCATATTATGAAAAAAGAAAAACTTGGACCATTTTCTGTTCAAAACATAAGTGGTACCAGAGCACTATGTCTATTGATGTCTTGCTTTTTATAGGTACTAGCAAAGGCTGGCTAATTCTACTTCAACTCAATTACGCAATCAAATAAAGTAGTCTGGTACTTCAGCCAGATGATTCACCAAAATAGGCTGTTTGAGTGCAAGAGGATGTTCTGTTTTAGTGTTCTTCTAATGGTCCTTCAAGTCACCCTGACACCTGGTGACCACATGGCTAATATCCATGAAGTTTTGCTGGCAATGTTTTGGGAAGTGGTTCTTCCTAGGGCTGAGAGAGAATGACTGGCTTACAGTCATCCAACTGGCTTCATGCCTAAGGGAGGTGTTCTATTTTAGAGCCTTTAAATTGGAGCCAGGGATTATATCCAGGACCTCACAGATGCAATAGACAAGTTTACCACTGAGCTACAGCATTACTTCCTTCCTCAAATGTACTCAGTTGGGCTTATGAGGATATAATTGATAGTGGGTATCAGCCGGAGTCTCCAAACTTTCATATAATTTAAGGCAAACATAACCAAACAGGAAAAAGAAACATATATGAGTAGAAGAAGTGAAAGCAAGGCACGCATAATTTGCATAGGTCAAAAAAGGGCAGTAAAACATCTGTTAGTAGTAGTTGACATGTGTCAATTTTCAGTGCTCATTAAATTCATATTAATGCTGAGCCACTCTTAAACACCAAATGTACCTCCCAGTTGCTGTCATCTCAAGTTGAGTGGTGATGGTCACTTTTCAGAACTGTGCTGATCCTGTTTACTTGTCAGTAGCATCTGACATGGGGTCAGTGTTGTATTTAACCCTTTGTTGTAGGTCAAAAGAAGAATTAATCTACTGAGAATTGAATTGTTTGAATAACAGGTGTTCCTTTATAGAGTAGCTGCCAGACTAAAACTGGAACATGTTTTCCACCTTCTTTCCTTTTTATTGGCGATAAAGAAGCACCTCAGGGAAACAAATTCAAACTTAAGATCACTGAGACTGGAAGTATGCTGCAGGATGAGAAAATAGCAGGCAGTTAATTTAACAATATTTGAAGCTTATGACTATTTTGTTTCTGGGTTGGTATATTAAAAAGCCATTGTCGTGGGTTTTGACTGACAAAAGAAACAACAAATGTCATATTATTCTGGAATCATTCTTCATGTGATTCTATATAGATAGAATTTCTCATATCACACTGCAAAAAATGTTAGATATGGAAGCATTTAGTACATGTCTCATGGTGATGGAACACACCAAGAGCTGCAGAATTAATAAATATATATAATAATAATTGGTTATGTGTATTTCTTAAGAAAAATTACTGTGTTTGAAATTCAGTTATATAAATTATGTTCTTGTATATACCTCACATTTCAAAATAAAAATATTCTAAAGATGCAAACAAATTAAAAAAATAATTGAATATTAAAATCTGCCAGAAATATTACATTTCTTGCATTTCTGCTGTAATAGTTTTTCTGAGATAAGAAGAAAGATGATAAAAATAGTAGGAATACATGGGAGAGTATTGAAGAGAAGATGATGATGTAATTATGTAAAATTCATGAGTGAGGCAGAGTGATTAAAGAATAATCACGTCCAGCCACATTCCTATTTGAAGAGACTCCTGGAAAAATTGCAGAAAAACAGATTCCTAGGTTTGGAAGGGGATATTTAGGCTGTTGCTTCCAATTTCTTGCTCAGTGTAGGATCCTGAAAAAAATATTCCAGGCAGATGATTTTCTTTTGGACACATTCTGTAGAAGATCCCTGTCCTGCTGGGATCTGTTCCCCATAGCATTTAATTGGAATCTACCTTCCAGTGGACTCATTATTCATAAATTAATCCATTATTCTGCATTGCCGTCTCTGAAATAAAATATAATAGGCTTTGACTTCTATATGACATTTTTTTCAAGTAATTTGAAAAGTGCTATCATGTTTATTCTGTTGTTTTTCTTTCCTCAAGGCTAAATATATCCAATTTCTTCAGTTTCCCTATAGGGCGTAATTTCTAATTTCCAGATCATTTCATTGTCTTTTGGAATATTAGCAAACCAGAGTGTCTGGTCTTTTTTAAAGTTATAATCCTTGAAGTAGTCTAACTAGCTATATCTTGAATAAAGTTAGTAATATTCCTGATACCCTTTTAGGTTTGTTTGTTTTTTCACTTATCTTCTCTACCGGTTCGCAAATGTGAGCATGCGCTGCAAATGCCCAGTGCTCATGCATTACATCGGGCAGATGGGTGGAGTCTCCCACAGGTGCCACTACCAGTTCACCCAAACCGGACACAACCGTCTGAATACTGCCTGCTTTGCAGCCTCAACTTTTTAGTTTTACATGTTAATATATCCAACCTTTTCTATAACAGCAAACCTATCTAATAATCAAAACCCAGAGTCAAAGTTTCATTTTTTTCCCTGTCTCAAGCACAAAATCCAGAAGTAGTTTTCAAGTAGAAACAATGTTCTTTTCTTTGATTAGGTCAGTCAATTTAGTCATTTCTGCAAGTTCCAATCATTTTTTGAGCCAATCATCCATTGTAGGAATTAAAATATCTTTCTATTTTTGTTCATAAAGCATACTTTCTGTAATAAACATATATAATAACAAAGTTCCATTTCCCCCCAAGTTCTTTGTCCATTAAGCCTGAAAGAAGTTTCTGGTTTTATTTTTATATTCACTTTAAGAATCTTCTGTATTAAAATATTAATCTTACCCCAGTATTTTTTTTTTGCTTTGTTATAGTCCCACCAAAGATGAAAAAAAGTTCTTTCATTTCATTTACATTTCCAACATACATTTGAAGTACCTTTATACATTTTGACAGTTTATATGGTGTTTAATATAAACAGTATATCTATCATATTCTAATTTTTTTAAAATTATCATTTAATGTAAATTTGAAACTCCCTGTCCACATGATTTTTCACTGTTCAAGCATTATATTATTATGCCCAAATTTTTTTACTATTTGGATAGTGCAACACTTCACATATTGATTCTCCAAATTCAATTTCAATATGGATCCCTTTTGTTTTTCAGAGGATGAGGAAGATGATGAATTGGTGGAATTGAAAGCTCAAAACGATGCTGAGATAGAAACTCAAGAAAAGACACAAGATGTGAAGGAAGGTATGTAACTAGATTGTTTGGAATTAAATACTAGATGTCCATAGTAAGCTTTGGTCTCAGCTAAGCTGTATTGTGTCATATGTTTTGCTATGGGTTTTTTTAATGGTTTAAGCCCTATTAAGTCACTTTCTGTTGTATTAATGAGCTGAGCAACCATATAAATAGTTTGAATAAAATATATATGTTTAAGGTTATAACCACAACATCTAAAATCTTTAGCTAGTATATTACCTTTTTTTCTTTGATGATTGATCAAAACAAGTTAGCTGAATGATTTGACTTCTGCTAAGTCTAGAAATATATTACACTATTTTTTTGTTTTTTGTTTTGTATTTTTTTAAAAATACAAGACTTATTAAAATTAATAAGACTTATTACAAGACTTATTAAAATTAATAGATGCCTCATAATCAGAGGCCCATCTTTCTGACACGTGGACTAGAGTCATCTTCTCATTGCTCTGGCTATGAAGTGTACTTTCTTGATAGTTCTCTCAAGCATTTAGAAACCTGTGAAGACAGATTTCTTTTGACAGGCTTATCGACCTGAGATGCTTTTAATATCTATGCCATTATTCAAGTTAATTTTTATTAAGTTTTCATATTTTGTTTTGTCTTAGCTAGCTTTATTGCCTGCTAGGGCATTATATAAATTAAATAAGGAAATATATTCCTAGATGGAAGGGCCAAGAATTGTCCATGACGTTTACAGTTAAAAAGGATTGGGTAGATTCCACTAGTGTGGAGAACTTTTGATTCTGGAGGGTGGTTAGGGGTCAGACTAAACTCAGTGGATAAATGGTCTGAACAGATCAAAAGTAGTTTCCTAGATTTTACCTTTTGCCTTTAGCACTAATAACTAGTGTGGGTGCACCTGAACTCTGGTAAGCTAAGCTTACACTTAAAGAGTTTCTGCTTACTTGAATGCAGCTCTTCTTATCAGAAGAGAAGCCAATAATCTTGGTGAGAGCAGAAGAACTATACTCAGTTGTTCAACTGTGGTTGAGATTTGGGTCAAGTTTCCTCTCCTTGCCACATGAAAGCAACCATAATTCGTGTATCTCTGGAAGCCGACGTAGTGAATTATGAGTGAATACTTTTTAAAAGCCAAGTTAAATAGACTCCTGAAAGACATGTATTTATTTTAGCTTTTCACGGGCTTGCAAGTGACTTCTATGTATACCTCAGCTGTATTTGAAGGATAGCCATAACTAACATCATCTCTTTTTTGTTATAGTTTAGTCTAGTTGAAGTGTTTTGTGTTTCCCCTGGCTCCTCTTCTTGTCTTCCTAAGCCAGATCTCAAGCAAATGATAGTCATAAAATCCCTCCCCCACTTTTTTCTTTTCTTTTTGGTAGTAATAGTTTTTGAGACATTCAGACCGCAGGTTTAAAAAGGAAGTCTGGTTGTTGAATCAGAGACAGCAGTACTTTGTGAGGATGTTAATATTTTAGCAACTGAAAAGAAAATAATAAATTGAAACTGACACTGGAACTGACACAAAGTTGGTTGAGTTTCAGTTAGCTACCTCACTTCCTTTTGTACCATTTCAATTCCTTCTGTACCATTTCAATATTTCAAAAAAGCTTATCACCGTAAAATCTAGTCCCACGTGACAGGTGAAACATGTAGTTTTTTTCTCATGAAATTTATCACAGGATAATTAAATCTGGGCTCATTGCTTGACTCCTCCTATGAAAGCCATTGCTTGAACATGGAACATAAGAATCAGCAATATTATAAGAGTGCCCATCTACATGCACAGAGTATTTTTCCTTGAGTAATCTTAGCCATCCAGCATTTGAAATGGAAAAGATTAATTTCATGTCACTGAGAATATTGTGGATTTAAAAGTTTATACACAAACATGTAGGAATAAGATTATGATATAAATAACTATGAGCAAGCAAAGATATTTGTCACTAACTAAACTTTTCAGTTTTATCAATATTTTTAATCACATAATTCCATCATACAGACTTTCTTTTTCTGACTTTGTAAGTTTTGTTTTTGCTTCAAGACAGTGATTACAAGTATGTTAGAGGCAACACATGTATTTTGATTAATATTTCCTGCTGTTACTGGGTTCAGCAATATTTATTCTGAATTAAGGGCTTTCCTGAAAATTAGTATCTAATAGGTTAAATGCATGTTTTTGTTGGCATAAATGCCCAAGTTTCTTTTTCAATGCAAAGCAAAATACCTTTAAAAAAAACCTTTGCAGAATTTCTAATAGATATTTAGCAGTATCATTCACATTTCTAAAAGATGGATCAGCTGGATCAGTCCTTCCACTATGAAACTTGGTTTTGAAAGATTCTATAACTCTGCTGTAAAATTTTAATCCAAATTAAAATTCTTTGCTACTTCAAAACATTAGAATCTGGGGTTGTTGTTTTTTAAAGGAAGTAAACCCATGAAACAAATATCTGGACATTTCTTTAAAAAGTGACTTTCTATGGAATATTATCTGCTATGTTGCTATTTTATCTTTTGCAATTTGAATAGTAACAAAAAATATAAAAGGTTGCTACATCTTAAGTTAGATTTTTTGTCCAATATTGATTGGTACTAATTGGTACAGCTTTTCAGGTTTCCAGAAAAGTTTTCCTGGCTTCAGGTCTTCAAAAAGCATATGATTTCATGCTTAGAATAATATATATTTAAAAAGGGCTGCATATTAAATGTGTATGGAGATTCTCAGTCATTGAGATAATGCACACATTTTAGGTTTACCTTCTTGATTACATTTTGTTCATTGTCTAAAACAATTATGCCTTTATGTTTATACATAATAATAGCTAATTTTAATTTCTAGATACCTGTTGTTTGCAGTGATTGTGCCATTAAAATAAAACTTGTTTGCCAAAATGTTTTTTAACCATCATGTTCTATGCTTCTCTTTCAGGTTTTTCAGGTTTAAAAACAATACAAAGTGTGGTTAAGTTAATGTTCCAATTATTAAGGCTGAATTTATACTTTTGTAGTCATATCGCACACATTGATTGTGTTCAAATATAGTTTGTTGAAAAAGGTGCAGTGTCTTGATTCACTTAATGCTAAGCTTTACAACTACAACTGCCAAACTGTGCTCACAGTGAACTCAGATGAACACCATGAGATATTTTAAATTTTGAGGGAAAGACGATGATACTTTGACATCTGCCAGACAACGTGCAACCTTAGGCACTGTGTAAAAAATTACTAAGACATTAAGGATGCCATGATTTGAGAAAGCTTGGGACACTCTGGTTTAAATCTAAACCAGATGTATCTATATTATAGAGCCGAGGTGGTGCAGTAGTTAGAGTGCAGTACTGCAGGCTACTTCAGCTGATTTCTAACTGCAGTTTGGCAGTTCAAATCTCACCATCTCAAGGTAGACTCAGCCTTTCATCCTTCCGAGGTGGGTAAGATGAGGATCCAGATTGTTGGGGCAATAGGCTGACTCTAAACCGCTTAGAAAGGGCTGTAAAAGCACTGAAGCAGCATATAAGTCTAAGGGCTATTGCTGTTGCTAATCAGTCTTAGAATTGCAGATTGTGCTCGTGACCCGTCAAAAGCGCGTTCCACAAAAGCGTGGTCGACGAAATCGCGTATGTGACGTCTTCACAACACGATGAAAAAGATCGAAAAATTGAAATAAAAATTAAATTACAGCAAGCCGATTCACATAAAGGTAAGGGTTAGGTTAAGGGTTAGGGTTAGGGTTAGGTTAAGGGTTAGGGTTAGGGTTAGAGCGTTAGCGTTACGTTTAGTGTTAGGTTAAGGGTTAGCGTTAGGTTTTTCGTTACGTTAAGGGTTAGGTTTAGGGTTAGGTTTAGGGTTAGGTTAAGGGTTAGGTTTAGGTTTAGGGTTAGGTTTGGGGGAGTTAGGGGAAGGTTTTAGCTTTATTTTTACATTTTTCGATCTTTTTCGATCTTTTCCGTCGCGCTGTGATGACGTCACATACGCGCTTTCGTCGACCGCGATTTTGTTCTCCGCGGTTTTGTGGTAGAACTGATTGTGCTATGTCAAAATCTAAGAAACTGCATTATGGTTTAGGTCTTTAGGATGAAATATGAACCTTAACAATAATACTACTTTTAGATAAAGGCTTTTCCTTCTGTTTTATTTATCTAAAGCCTTTCTGATTGGTTCTAATTGGTATGGTGAATATAGGTTCACTGATGTTATAATGCAATGTATGACCTATTACCTGTTTGCACACCTAAAATTATCTGGGATTTTTGGGTGTGTTCTGTGAGGTATATGGGATAGAATTCACTGTCTTATTTCAAATGTAATAGAAATAACTCAGAAGAGATAGCAGCACATTATTTGTTTTAAGATGACCTAAATTATCATAATGTATTAAGAGGCCTTTAGATTTAATTTAGGTATTAAGTAAAGAATACGTGAAGTGTTAATACCACTTTATGCCTTAATAAGGCCACACTTGGAATACTGCATCCACTTTGGGTCGCCACAATGTAGAAAAGATGTGGAGACTCTAGAAAGAGTGCAGAGAAGAGCAACAAAGATGATTAGGGGACTGGAGGCTAAAACATATGAGGAATGGTTGCAGGAACTGTGTATGTCTAGTTTAATGAAAAGAAGGACTAGGGGAGACATGATAGCAGTGTTCCAATATCTCAGGGGTTGCCACAAAGAAGTCAAACTATTCTACAAAGCACCTGAGGGCAGAACAAGAAGCAATGGGTGGAAACTAATTAAGGAGAGAAGCAACTTAGAACTGAGGAGAAGTTTCCTGACAGTTAGAACAATTAATCAGTGGAACAGCTTGCCTCCAGAAGTTGTGAATGCCCCAACTGGAAGTCTTTAAGAAGATGTTGGATAGCCGTTTGTCTGAAATGGTATAGGATTTCCTGCCTAGGCAGGGGGTTGGACTAGAAGACCTCCAAGGTCCCTTCCAACTCTGCTATTGTATTATTGAAAAGAAGGATGAAAATGTTTATGGACATAATAAGAAAATGTTTGGTTTCTTCTTTGGTATTACGGTGGGATCACTGACTAAAAAATATTCCATCTTCATTCAGTTTTACAGTCCATAATTTATCATCATGCCTTGGTAATGATATTTTGGAATATATTTCTGTATTAAATATATTCACTAACTTGTACCTTTATAATTTTTATAATACATCAGTCTGGTCCCTGTATTTTAAATTGAATTTCTTTTAAGACTTTCAAAAATTGGGCATGATGTGTTTCCAGTAGTCAAAAACGTTATAAAACTGTTTCCAGATCTTTTCTTTATGTAACTTCTCTTTAGGATAAATGGAGCAAAGCATGAATTTTAATCAGTTAAGAATATTTTAATCTTGCTAAGTGTCAGTTCACATCTGACCATCATTTAATTTGAAAAAAAATGGAATTATATTTTATTAATACTGGGATAAGAAGTCATGTCTAAATTCCAGACAGAAAAATAAAATAAAAATCGTAGAAGAAAGCAACAACAAACTAATTTATTGCCAATAAAATTACATGATATATTCATTTAGCTATCAGGAGTGTAACTCAATTTCATATTTTAAGAACATTTTAAAATTTGTTTGATTTAGAAATTGAAATTGAAGATGGCTTCTGTATTGAAAAAGCAATTAAGGCTATTTTTTGTTAAACCTGTTTCACTGTCTTTCCAATCTTGCCAGGGTAGTAAGCATCAATCAAAATGTGAAGTTTATTTTTTTTGTGTGAGCTTAACTATTTTCTTCTTAATAACAATAAATATGCAAGATATAGGATTTCTTTGGTATAGAAGCCACATTCTAGGATTATGTAGTGCTATATTAATGAATTCATTTTTTTTCCTTCAAAAGACAGCAAACCATCCATCTTACCAATTTCACTATAGGTTTCATAGAAAGATCTCATTTCTTTTCTGAAGGGTTAGATTCATCTGGAAATATTTAAATGCTTGTATGTTTAATGCTGCCAATATTCTTTTGGAAGCTCCTCCTAGAGAATTGACAGAGGAAGAAAAGCAACAGATTCTACATTCAGAAGAATTCCTCATATTTTTTGACCGGACAATACGCGTGATTGAGCGAGCTCTAGCTGAAGATTCGGACATTTTCTTTGACTACAGTGGCCGGGATGTTGAGGAAAAAGATGGGTCAGTGCTCCCTCCTTACCACCCCACTTTTAAAAAAAAACAGTCAGTAAATAAAATGACTTACAAAGAGTAACACCTCAGCGTTCAATGATCTGTAGTGATAAACTTTCTGAGTTCAATAATGTAATAAAATACATTTACTGGATCTTCTTCATTAATTCTAGTGGTTCACAATTATCTTTATCCTGCATAATCTTATTGTAATATATTGAAACAGAGAAGAAATGAATATAGCTTTTATCTAGATTAGTGCTTTTCAAACTTAACAACTTTAAGATGGTGGGGAATTCTGGGAATTAAGGTCCACAAATATTAAAGTTGGCCCATTTGAAAAATACTGATTTAGATCAATTACATCTTCTAGACTAAACTAAAAGACACACAACTTTAGGGTTAATATCACTTTTGCTCTGAATGATTCTACAGGCTATAATCTATAAAGTGTGTTTGTCTGTACACAGGGAAAACTGCTAAAAATAATGTTACATATATTTATGCAGGCTGTGAGTGTTTTTATTAATTGTTCAGCAAAATATTATAATTCAGAACAATTAACAAGCAAACCAGCTGATACAAATTTCCCCAAAATGGAAGTAGGTTCTAGACTACAAGTGCCAAAATTTTCCAGTCATTAGCAATAGCACTTATACTTACCGTATTTTTGGAGTATAAGACGCACCAAGTTTTGAAGAGGCAAATTTTTAAAAAGGTTTTTGCACTCTGCAAACCTCCCCAAAATGGCCCATTTTTCATGAAAACGGGCCCGTTTTTTTTTTTAAAGGGCATGAACCTTAGGAGACTTCTAGAGTGTTTCTGGAGGTGGGGGTGGGGACAAAAATGAACAAAAAATGGCCCATTTGGGATGGAGTTTCAGGAGGCAAAAATTGCTATATTCAGTGTATAAGTCGCACCCAGATTTTCAGCCTCTTTTTGAGGGAAAAGGTGCATCCAAAAAATACAGTATATACTGCTTCACAGTACTTTACAGCTCTCTCCAAGTGGTTTACAGAGTCAGCATATTGCCCCCAACAGTCTGGGTCCTCATTTTACCCACCTCAGAAGGATGGAAGGCTGAATGAACCTTGAGCCTGGTGAAATTTGAACTACCAAATTGCAGGTAGCCGGCAGTCAGCAGAAGTAGGCTAAAGTTTTGCATTCGAATCACTGTGCCACCATAATTACATTACTGTAATTCAAACCAGTATTATAAGACAGCAAAATAACAGAGTTGTAAGGGACCTTGGAGGTCTTCTATTCCTGCTCAAGTAGGAAACCCTAAACCATTTTAGGCAAATGGTTGTCCAATCTCTTCTTAAAATTCTCCAGTGTTGGAGCACCCAGAACCTCTGGAGGCAAGTTGCTCCATTGATTAATTGTTCTAACTGTCAGGAAATTTTTCCTTAGTTCTAGGTTGCTTCTTTCCTTGATTAATTTATATCCATTGCTTCTTGTCCTGCCTTCAGACTAGGTTAACCCCCTTTTCTGTGTGGCAGTCCATAGATATTGAGACACTGCTATCATGTCATATCTAATTCTTCTTTTCATTGAACTAGACATACCCGATTATTGCAACTGTTCTTCATATGTTTTTGCCTTCAGTCCCCTAATAATCTTTGTTGCTCTTCTCTGTACCCTTTCTAGTGTCTTAATATCATATTTACATCGTAAATATGGATGCATGTGAATTCCAAATGCCTTACCAAGGCATTATAAAGTTGTATTAACACGTCATGTGTTAAAACATGTGATTCTACATGTATTAAACATGTTATTACATGTGTTATTACATGTTAATACATGTGATTCTATTCCTCTATTAATACAAACCAAGATCGCATTGGCTTTTTTGGCAGCTTCAGCACACTACTGGCTCATATTTAAGTGATTGTCCACTAGGACTGCAAGAACTTTCTCACAATTACTACTGTTGAGCCAGGTACCATCTATACTATACTTGTGTATATTTCTCATTTTTTCTCAGATCCTTCACATCTTAGTTTACATAATATGTAGAACTTTTAAATCTACATGGAAAGACTCAGCATTTGTTCAAAATATTCCCTAAGAAGGAAATAGGGCTCAATGTCCTTCAGATGTTTGGGAATACCGGTTTCAATTATAATGCTGACTGAAAGATTTTTAGAGTTGTAGCCAGAATCCAATTGCACTTTGGGAAAGATTGTGTAAGCTGGTTTTCTTGTTAATTTGTTCCAAATCATAATATATTATTGAATAATTAATAAACAACACTCACAGCATGCACAAATATGTGACATTCTCTGAGGCAGTTTTCTATATAAAGTTCATGTGTTAACTAATATAATGTGAAACCCAGCATCACAACTAAGCCAGTTTGAACCTGTGCTATATTTTGGAAACTATTTTTTATGTTGGCCAATGAAGACTGTATGAGATGTTTGAAGTTAAAGTTAAATTAAGAAAGTAAACTATATAGATTTTCAGCTGTTGTTCAATATTGTTTGTAATTTTCTACTGCCTGAGTAAGTTAAGGAATATAGGCAAATATAGACCCATTATTTTCCACTTGTTTAGATTGTTTAGATATAACATATTTATTCTTAGCCTATTTCTTTCCTTTGGTTTAAATTATGGACAGGACAGACAGATGTCATCACGTTAAGAAACAGAAAAAAATGAAATAGCTAAGGGAATGTAGTAGAAAAGAGAACAATGAGAACTAATAATTTGCAAAACAGTTTATTATTTTAAAATGTCAGCCCTAATTTTAAGTAGTGACATAATTCTTGTTAAAATCCATGTAGTGATGTCCAAGCTGGAGCCAACCTTTCCTTCAGCCGACAGTTTTATGATGAGCATTGGTCTAAACATCGTGTTGTCACTTGTATGGATTGGTCCCTACAGGTAAGATTTATAACTTGTTTTGTTAATATTTTATGTTTTCAATAGTTGTGTTTTATAGTTTTTAAAATGATTTTACATGTTTATTTTAAATCTTAAGATTGGAAGTTGGCTGAAAAATAGACAACTATATACTGTAAATGTTTTAAATAAAAAAAACAAATAAACTTTGTGATCATTTAACTACCTTTTACTTTCTTGTAATCATCCATGGGTGTTGGAACACATATATAACTTAAACTAGATGTTAAATTTTGCAGTTACTGTTCAACGCACTTCGATAAGACTGTCTAAAAGATAATAAAATAAATAAGCACGCTACTATGCTAGAAATTCCAAGTATTTCGATTTAACTTTTTGAGGAGCAGGCATTACAATAATATGTGTCAAGCTGCTAGTGAGAAAAACTTGTGATATTGGATGTTCAAAGAAAATAAGATTTAAAATGCCAGCAAGTCACACAAGTTCATACAGCTATAACCATATTAGCACAGTCATTTGTAAGAAGACATCTAGCCTTGGAAAGGGATGTATAACTTCATTGTTGAATATATGTTCTACATGCAGAATATCTCAATATTCTTAATGGGAAAAGAAATTATACAGCAAGCAGAAGTTTGTGGAAGAGTCACTGTTCATTGAAGTGTTTTGTTACATTGACTACAGATAAGCATCTTTCAATTTTTGTCCTATTGAGACATATCAGATATAGATAATAAACATTATTTTATGGGGTTTAGATACTCTACTGGGAATTAAAATTTGCACTTTATGAGTTTTATAATAAGCTTATTCAAAGTTTAACTACAATAGTAAAAGATAATACAAACTAAAAAGAAAAATAGAAAGAAAAAATAAGAAGTGCAAGAAAACAAATAAAAGAAAAGGAGACTTCCCACATTCAGAAAGGAGAAAGGGGGGGGGGGGATCCCTAAAAAAGTGACTAAATAGTTTCAGTATCTCTTCACTTTTAATTTAACAGATATAAAACTCTTCATACCATAGCTCAATGTTTAAATATTGGGAAATCAAATAAGCAATTTGGGCAATCCAGTAAACCAGTTAACAAATACAAAATCCATTTTTCCAAATCTCTACTCTTAACTATAAACAAATCAAATAGACAGTGTATTTTCTAATCCAGATGTCAGCTAGTCCAGAAAGAACCATTCAAAATAACAACATATTCCACGTTAATCCTGATTAAACAAGATAAATGTGTTCCTTTTTTCTACATAAAACTATATTGGTCTTAATCTATTCAAATGATTAATATGTTTTATCTCGAGTGTCTTCAAAACTTTAACATTTCTCTTCTGTAAATCCAGAAGGAAGAAATTATTCCAATTACTCTCTCGAATTGACATTTTTATTTCCTTTTTAATTTTAATCTGATGTTTTTATATGACAAATACCTGTTCACTTTGTTCTCCACAATCATGTCATGTTATTGTTCCATTTTTTTTCTTTTCTTCATCTTCTTCTGAGACTATGCCATTCATAAATATTAAATATTCATAGCCTCATTAATATGTATAAGCCATGTAAATGGCCTCGCTGTTCTTGTATTTCAGCACCTTTGTGCTGGCCAGCAACAGCCTCCTCCGTCCGGATTGGTTGGGACGCGAGGGAGGCTGTTGCCGGCTGAATGTTTGTTTCTGATTGGTTGAAGCCCGAGTATATAAGGTTTTGGCGGGCTGGTTATGAACTTAATCGCTGTTATACTTAGCTTGGAATAAATCCTGTTAGCTGTTCACCCTGTGGTCGCGTCCCTCATTCCGAACTTCTAAACTGGCGACGAGGATGGGATCAGCGATTCCGCGACGCTAGGGTGGAAAGAGAGAGACAGACAGTTAGCTGCCGCCTTCCAGACCGGCAACGAACGCTGCCTGAAGAGGGAAAATTTTTTTTTGTGGCCCTCAGTATCTCTCCCTTCACAACCGTCAGGATGACATCTGCTCTACCTCCTTTTGCCCCCTTTGGTTCGGCCGGAGAATCTTGGGAAGGGTTTATGGAGAGGTTTGAGTGTTACCTGATCGCTTCCAAAAATCAGGCTCAAACCGAAGAGGAAAAATGCAGCTTTTTCCTCTCATGCTGCGAGCCATCTATGTTCGCCTCAGCAAGAGCTTTGGCAGCCCCACGGCCAGCATACAAACTTGGGTGGGACGAACTCATGGCCAGATTGAAGAATCACTATGCACCCACCCCTTCAGTCATCGCTCGCCGTTTTGCCTTCCGCAGGCGAGTCCAAAAACAGAATGAATCCATCAGTCAATTTTTGGAGGCTCTGCGGATGGTGGCTGCCCAGTGCGAGTTCTCCAACCTTGAGGAAAATTTGGTGGAACAGTTTGTGTGCGGGGTCCGCGATGTCAACCTGCGGAGCCGCATGTTCCGGAATCACCGAATTACACTCCTCCAGGCCGTGGAAACTGCCCGAGCCGCTGAACTATCTGAGCAATCCACGGCCGACATTGAGCGGTTACAGATTGCCACACCAGAGCGAGCACCGCCTGACGCATCGCCACAAGCCCACATGGTCGAGGACGACCTGGCTTATGAGGATCCAGAGGAAGAAGTGGTGGCCCAGATGAGGACTGTGCCTAAAAGGAAGCCGAAACCGCAACCTGCAGCCCAACAGGCATCCGCAGTGCCCTGCCGGGGTTGCGGAGGCCGTCATAAACGCCAGGCTTGCCCATTTTTGAATGCCATCTGTAATCGGTGCAAGGGCGAAGGCCACCTGGCTAAGGTCTGCAGGGCATTATTGCCGGCACCCTCGTTCCTTCAATCTCCCGGCCGTTCCCAGGCACAACCGCGCCGCCAGCAGCAGCGGCCACCGAAGAGGTCGGAAGATTGCTACCAGTCCACCAGTCAACCATCTACTTTTGACAGTACGGCGAGCCAAGCCGTTGCAGGGGCCCGGAAGGTCTCGACCTCCGTCCAGCTGGAAGGTCAGCCGTGCCGGATGGAGGTGGACTCTGGCTCTTCTCGGTCCCTCCTGCCCTGGTCTCTCTTCGCCAAACTGTGCCCTAAAGTGCCCCAGAAACGCCTAAGGCAATCTGAGGTTTCCCTAAGGGATTACCAAGGGAGGGTGATTCCTACGCTGGGATCCTTCCCTATCTCTGTATGTTATGGCCAATTCCGGGGAAAGCTACCCTTCCTTATAGTCAGGGATGACTTGCCGGCCCTTCTGGGCCTGGATTGGTTTCCTGCCCTGGGATTATCAATTGGGGGGGTCCACCGGGTGGTTCCTAGCACTCTCGAGGACACCTTAAGGGAATTTTCGGACGTTTTTGACGGCCAGTTAGGCCGTTACAAAGGGACCCCCATATCTTTAAGTTTAGACCCTCAGGTTGCTCCCATTAGGCTGAAAGCCCGTAGGGTGCCTTTTGCCTTAAGGGCCAAGGTTGACGCCGAACTGGATAAGTTGTTGGCGCAGGGAGTCATCGAGCCCGTTGATCATTCCCCTTGGGAGACCCCCATCGTCCTCCCAATTAAACCAGACGGGTCGGTGAGGATCTGCGCCGACTACAAGTCGACGATCAACTTGGCCCTTCAGGCAAACCCCTATCCAGTCCCTGTAGTGCAACACCTGCTCCATTCCCTGGGGCAGGGTTGCACATTCGCCAAACTGGATATGGCGCAGGCCTATCAACAGCTCCCGGTGGATGACGATGCGGCGGCTGCCCAAACCATCGTCACCCATCGTGGGGCTTTCCGTTGTCGCCGCCTGCAATTCGGCGTTTCCGTGGCCCCGGGGATCTTCCAAAGCCTGATGGAGCGGCTGCTCCATGGGCTGCCGGGCGTGGTTCCGTATTTCGATGACGTCCTGATCGCTGCTTCCAGCCGCTCAGAACTCATCGAAGTACTGCGGAAGGTCCTCAGTCGTTTCAGGGGCGCGGGTTTAAAACTGAAACGCAGCAAATGTTCATTTGCTGTTCCTAGAGTGGAATTCTTGGGCTTCATGATTGACGCCCAAGGCATCCACCCTACACCGTCTAAGGTATCTGCCATTAGGAACGCCCCTGCTCCCACCTCCAAGGCGGAGCTACAGGCGTTCCTAGGGCTTCTGAACTTTTACGCCCCTTTTATACCGCACAAGGCGTCACTAGCCGAGCCGCTGCATCGGTTGCTCGACCGATCTGCGGCCTGGCGCTGGGGGAGCCGCGAAGCGCATGCGTTCGCGGCTGTCAAAGAAGCTCTGACGTCAGCGGCAGTCCTAGTCCAGTACAATGACAGGATGCCTCTGACGTTAGCTTGTGACGCCTCCCCCTATGGAGTCGGGGCCGTCCTAAGCCATGTCCTCCCAAATGGCTTAGAGGCCCCTGTGGCCTATTACTCCCGGACACTCTCCTCGGCGGAGCGTAATTACAGCCAGATAGACAAGGAGGCTCTGGCTGCAGTGTCCGGGATTAAGAGGTTCCATGACTACCTCTACGGTCGGCCTTTCACCCTTGTCACTGACCACAAGCCACTCCTTGGGCTTTTGGCAGGTGACAAGCCGACCCCCCCCATCCTCTCCCCCAGAATGACTAGATGGACGGAGTTCCTTGCAGCGTATTCTTATACGCTGCAGTACCGTCCGGGCAAGCAGCTGGGGCATGCCGATGCCTTAAGCCGCTGCCCGTTACCGGAGACCGACACCGCCCTAGTGCCCTGTCTCTCAGTCCTGTCCATCGCGTCTTCCGGTCTCCCAATTTCGGCCGCGGATGTCGCGGCCTGTACCAAGGCCGATCCGATCCTCTCCCAGGTCGCTTCCTGGGTCTCGAGGGGATGGCCATTGGACAAAGTGGCAGAGGGCTTCAAGCCCTTTAAAATCCGGCAGGCGGAGCTCTCCCTCCACGGGGGGTGCCTCATTTGGGGGGATCGAGTGGTGATCCCCACCGCGCTGCGGCCACAAGTCCTGTCCCTGCTCCATAAGGATCATCCGGGCATAGCACGAATGAAGGCATTAGCCCGTAGCTATGTTTGGTGGCCCTTACTGGACTCAGAGATAGCGGCCTATGTTGGCCGCTGCAACCCCTGTCAACAGTCTAGGCCTAATCCCCCAGCTGGGCCAGCTCGTGAGTGGGAGGCTCCGAGAGGCCCATGGTCACGCCTCCACCTAGATTTTGCCGGTCCCTTTCACGGCCAGAATTTCTTGGTAGTGGTGGACGCTTACTCCCGCTGGGTGGAGCTGGTCCTGATGGGCTCCACCACAGCTGAGAGTACGGTCCGGGCCTTGAGAAGGCTGTTCGCGACCCATGGGTTGCCGGACCTGATTGTTTCTGATAACAGGCCCCAATTTATGTCCACCACGTTCCAGGAGTTTCTGGCCATGCAAGGGATTCGACATGCGCCCATAGCCCCGTACCACCCGGCCAGCAATGGCCGGGCGGAGCGGGCGGTCCGCTCAGCAAAAGAGGCACTGGGCCGCATGGACCGGGGCGACTGGCAGGAGAAAGTGGCGGCTTACCTGCTAAGCCAACATTCCACTCCCTGCCCAACGACCAACCGAAGCCCCTCGGAGCTCTTGATGGGCAGGCGCCTACGGACTCCCCTGGACCGGCTACATCCGTTGTATTCAGGGGATCAGCCGAGCAACCTGGGGGTTATCCCTTCCCGTTCATTTAAAGTAGGGGACGCGGTGTGGGCCCGGGCATTTTCGGGGCCTTCTAGATGGGTGCCAGCCACTGTGACTGCCCTGACAGGCCCGTGTTCTTTTAGAATCGGACTGGCTGACGGATCCCAATGGAGGCGTCACCTGGATCAGTTGAGGAGACGCCTCCCACCGCCAGCCGGCGGCCCGGACCCAACCGATGCCGGCACCGCCTGCCCGGGCACCCAGCTTGAGGCCTTCGCCACTCCAGGCCTCTCCTGTCCACAACCGAGAACTCAATCCGGAGGAAACACGCCGTGGGCCTTCGCCACACCAGGCCCAACCTGCCCGAGCGCCCCCTGCCGGGAACGTCCACAATCATCTCAAGCCGCCGCAGAACAGTCCCCACCTAGGCCAAGGGTCCTCCCTCCCGACACGCCTTCCAAACACGACACCAGCACAGTTGACACGCCACCTCGCCCCTACTCACCAGTACAGTTGAGCCCTCCTTCTGGGCCGTCCCAAGAAGGCGTGCCTTGGAGCTACACCCCCTTCCGGGAGGAGCTACCACAAGGAGGTCCTCCTCCGCCGACGACTAGTGGAGAACTGCGTAGATCAGGGCGGGTCCGGCACCGCCCCGCCTACTTACAGGACTACGCATGCTCCACCCGCGGAGCATGTGCGGAACTGGGGGGAAGGGGTATTAAATATTCATAGCCTCATTAATATGTATAAGCCATGTAAATGGCCTCGCTGTTCTTGTATTTCAGCACCTTTGTGCTGGCCAGCAACAGCCTCCTCCGTCCGGATTGGTTGGGACGCGAGGGAGGCTGTTGCCGGCTGAATGTTTGTTTCTGATTGGTTGAAGCCCGAGTATATAAGGTTTTGGCGGGCTGGTTATGAACTTAATCGCTGTTATACTTAGCTTGGAATAAATCCTGTTAGCTGTTCACCCTGTGGTCGCGTCCCTCATTCCGAACTTCTAAAACAAACACAACTGACTGTTGATTCAAGGGTCTTGGTGACATTCCTCAAAAATATCAATTGCATTATAAATTGCTTACTTATAAGTTATTGTTCAAATAGCAGGCCTTTATGGATTATTGTGATGCTAACATAAAGTAACAAATAATGTTGATTCTCAAGATAACAAACAGCCTTGGTATATTTTGAATCAGTTGTTTTCGGCCTAAGAAATGCAAACCTGCATCTAGCTTGAGAGAAATAATGCAGATATTGAAGTTCAGTTTTTTATTTATAGTATGTAACTTCATCTTTATTGCCAGAGTGGTTTTTGCATCCATGTGTTTTAATTAAATCCATTTTGCAACAGATATGACTAAGTACGTGGGTGGCCGATAGGCCTATGTGGATTTCACAGAAATAGGAAATAAGCCTGAGGAAAAACTTATCTTGGACTATTCAAGGGGGTGGAAATTACATGGAATTCTTATCTGATAGTTTTTTAACAAGCAGCATTTATAGTATTCCCGCAACAGCAAGATAAGCCCAACTTGGAAGGCAACTGCCAAAATATAATTGTTCATTCCCTCAGGCAGGCAAGTATACAGAGTATTTTGTCTCTTCTTTCTTTGTTCTGGGTGGCCTTGTTTCACCTTCTTTTCTTCCAGCTCTTATCTCTTAGATGTTCACCTCAGCTACGCTCACTGCCGCCATTTCTGATCCCTAGGTTTCATGCTTCAAACATATAGTTAAATAGGCAGACATACTCAGAATAAACTTTGATGTGTTCCAGTCTTTCCTTTTCTGGTAGTTTGAGAACGGTGTTACAATTTCCAGAATATTATAGTTATGCTGACTATCATAATTGAAAAGTGTCCATTTGGGAATAATTATGTGGCCTCATACAGTGTATTGTTTACAATGCTTGAATGGCTCAATGAAAGCCACACAATGTAATTTTCTGTTAACCAGAATTATATAATGCAGATAAGCATTCATGTTATTGATCATCAGAAATAAATGTAGAAATGTGAAAAATATCTTCATGTGTAAAGCCAGTTTTTCTTTTCCATTGCCACAAACGGTCTCCTCAGAGAAAAACCTGTCTTGACTTTTACTTAATTTCCCTGATATTCCCTGTGTTTATTGATACATTGTTACTTTTAGGTTGCCAGGCCCATCTGATTTATTGCAATGTTTTGCTTTGAGCAATAAACAGTGCTTTCTTCCCCAATTCAAGGTGTGAATTTAAAGCCAGTTGATTAATTATAATACTTAACATATAAGATATTGAAATGACTTTGAAAAAATATAAGACCAATCAATTGCACAATGGAAAAAAAAAAACATTTCATGTGCCCAAAATTTCATGCTTGAAGTGGCCATTTTATTCTGCTGTTGAGAGTTATCAAATGAAGCATTGTTGAAGGGTCTCCTACATCTGAGCTAAATCATATTTATTCATAGACCAATACAGATATAATTATAGATGTAGACTTGTACTGCAAGCAGAAGATATCAACATTCTATCATCATGGCATAATGTGCTTATAATATATACTACTAAAATCAGTGGTGTGTGGCACATAAATTAACAACCAGTTCATCCAGCACCAAAAATGTGAGCATGCTCTCACATGCCTGCGTGCAGCCTTCCGCGCAGGCGCTTTGCTCACATGTGCGTCTTGCACACATGCATGCGGCTTCAAAAACACAGCTGAATAGGATGGCATTGTACCAGGGAGGGTGGGCGGGGTCACCCGCAGGTTGCAACTACCGGTTCATTTGAACCAGTCCGAACTAGCAGCAGCCCATCACTGACTAAAATGTTCTGTACATTGTAACCAAGTAAAATGTGTAATAGTAGTTGAAATAATTCATATTGTGGAAACAGGAAATAATGAAAAATATATTTAATAACTACAGATATAGATAAAACAATATAATTTCTATGACTAATAGGGCAGGAAACAAGCAAACATTGAACAAGTAAAAAGAAATGGATCAGTGACTGGATCTTCACATACTAAGTTTGTTTTATTGTGTTTCTGTAAAAGCCATAAAAAGTCTGTTGGATAAAAGCTGGCAATTCCTTTATAAAATTATAAATTATAGTTTGTTTGTTTGTTTGTTTGTTTGTTTATTTATGAAATTTATTTGCTGTACATCTTATATTCAAAGACTTAGGAAGCCTTACAGTGGTTAGTATAATTTACAATAGGTAGTATAATTCCAATAGTCTCTATTAATATTTTGTCAAGAACAGCACAGCTTTTAATTTAAGGGGAAAATGTAGATGTGTTGTTAACTGTTAATTTAAATAGTTTTTTTTTTAAAAAAGAGCTAGATAGAAGATCAAGCCATCATTCCATGGTTGTGATTCTTGATGGCTCAGTACTGTTTCCGGCATCACAGGCAGCATACTGTTAGTATCAGCTACTAGGAAGTGAGAATGGATATTGGTTCTTTCATGCAAATCTGGATGCTGTGTGACATAGAAACTAAACTTGATGGATTCCAGATCCTTATATTTTGGTGTGTTTCAGTAATTTCAAATATAAACCACACTTTTTCTTTATTTTTTTAGTTTTGCACTATGTGGAATAAACATACACAGACATTTAATGGTTGTGTGCACTTCACAAAATACACCTTCCCTGGAGCATTAAAGTAGCTATATGGCTTGGCTGCATTAAAAAATATTTCTTTGAAGGCAGTCAGGCCACATGCTTCCATTTGCACAGACTTCACATTTGTTGTAAGCTCCACTAAAGCAGAGCAGCTGGCCAAAGTCATTCATTGGGAAAGCCCATGAAGTAGCTAGTCAACCCTATAAAAAGATTAGTCTACTTTGTGCTTTGAGGAAAGGGCATTTGTTTCCTTCTGAATACTTTGCAAAGCTCTAGTATACACAGGCACTTACGTTTAACCACTCACCAATCATCAACAGTGCCACATATGTCAAGCAGATGTGAATGTAAGGATTTCAATCAGGTGAGTGAATTGGCTGATGAAGGCAATATAGCAGAGGCTGTCTTTTCATCTCTATTCTCCTAATTTCAGATCTAGTGATGAAGGAACATTTTCTACTTTATAGACCATTCTGTCTTTCTTTCGCCAGACCTTCTGGATGGACCTATCTGTTTATGTGATTTTTACTCAGCATACATCATTTTGTCCACTACTGTTTATCTAAATTTAACTGCCTGTTATTTTCTTTACAGTATCCTGAGTTGATGGTTGCTTCATATAACAACAATGAAGATGCTCCACATGAACCTGATGGGGTGGCCTTGGTCTGGAACATGAAATTCAAAAAAACAACTCCTGAGTATGTTTTTCACTGCCAGGTGAGACAGTTTAAGATGCTTATTTGATAAAAGATGTGCTGAGGATTACTGTACGTCCCATCTGCCCACAATTCAGAAGAGTTAAAAATAGAAGATATAGAAAGAAAAAAAGGAAGTATGCTAATATTTTCAGAATGCATTCAGTTTTCTAAAACAACATAGGCTGGTTGGAAACTGTGTGTCATTTTTTTGTCTATTTTAAACAATCCCCAAGAGAATTTATTTATAAAAACCTCACACTTATGAAGTAAATGTGGTATACCACTTCCTCCTCCAGCTGGCAACATATGCTTTCCCACCCACGTAAATTCCCTTATGTTTTCTATTTCAAAGCAGCTTGTGCTCTGCTTCACTTTGCTTGGAAAGATATTATAGCACAGAAAAGACTTGCAAATATTAGCTTTGCCAATGGCAGGATAGAATTGAGATCACTGCATTTCCACCAATTACTATCTGATTTTCAAGTCCAGGCACAGGTGTCTCTAAGATCACCATCAATATCCTAGTGCAGTGATGGCTAATCTTTTTGTTAGTGGGTGCCAAAAATGTGAGTATGTGCAATAGCGTGCACACATGCCAGCATCCATAATGTAAACCCCCACATGCGCATGGCACACATGTCCCCCATGCTCCCACAATGCACACCGCACTGTTCACCTCCATGCAGAACTTGGGGAGGGAGGGCATTTCACCCTCCCCGGGCTCCAGGAAAGCCTCTAGAGCCTGGGGAGGGTGAAAAACCAGCCCAACTTCTAGTAGGTTTATTGGGCCCATTTTTTGCCATTCCCAAGATCTGGATGCTTTCTTGAAGCCTGGGGAGGGTGAAAACGTCCCCCAGAGGCCTTCCAGAAGCTGGAAACGGATTGTTTCCAAACTTCAGGTAGGCCTATTTTTCACCCACTCTAGGCTCCGAAGGTTTTCCTGAAGCCTGAGGAGGACAAAAATGGAATCTCCTGGCCCTACGGAAAGCTGAAAATAAGCTGGCCAACCTGTGCTTGCATGTTAGAGCTGATGGCTCACGTGCTAGCAGATATGTCTCCGCGTGCCACCTGTAGCACACATGCTATAGGTTCGCCATCACGGTCCTAGTGTAACAATTGAGGCAAAAAATCAAGAGGTATATCTGGAAATTCAAAGAAGTGTATCCCTACCTGTTTTTTTTCAAGATCATCTTGAGCCAAGAATATTTGTGGCAATAAAGTTAGACCTTAACTTACACCCATTCATTTAGTGACTGTTGAAAGTCACGATGGTACTGGAAAAAGTGACTTAGAAATGGTCCTTGCATTTACAACTGTCTTCCTCAGTCATTTGATCAAAAATTGGTGCTTGGTGACTGACATGCATTTACAATGGTTGCAGCATCCCAGCATCATGTGATCAATATTTACTATATTCCCAGGTAGATTCAAAAAACTAAAGTCAATGGGGAAAGCCAGATTCATTTAATAACCCGTGATTTACTTAACTGCAGTGATTCATTTAACATCCATTGAAAATTTGTAAAATTGGGCATGACTCACTTTGCTTAGCAATGGAAATTCTGGTCTCAATTGTGGTCATAAATCGAGGACTATCCATACTCATAATATCTAAAAGGTCCTTTACTGATTTAATTTTGTGTTAGTTAATTTTGTTGCAAGATAAGGAAGTATGTGGTGATTATCTGAGATCTAACATGATACAAGGCACAACATCTCCTTTTACTAGCTAAATTACAGTTTTTAATCTCAAAATTCCAATCTATTATAATTTCACTATCTCCTCACTTTCTGCAACAAGCAGAAACTCTTTAGTTTGTCCTCAATCTGAAATAATAAACTTATTTTGAACTGAAAATAATACAAGTTAATGCTGTTTTGATTAATGAGGTATCAGATTCATATTTCTTATGATCAAAATATTTAGCCTAGAGATAAGTACTTTATAGTTTCTCCCTACTTTTTTATCTCTAGTTTATTATGATAGCATTATATTTCAGAAATACAGAAATGTATTTAACTACAACTTTCAAATGTCATCATTGTCTTTAATAATTTGTTCTATAAGGTCATTACAAATATTGTTTCAGTTGATAATTAGATGCTTGATATCCTTTGAATATCTATTATTCAGATCTGAAACTTCAAACTGCCCTCTCTGCTTAGAATAATTTGCAGGGAGATTATTCATTTGGAGAGAATTTAATCCTTGAAGACTTACAGAACATCTCTGACATTTTCATTACATAATTATTTGTCTTTGCCAATAGATGATATATTAATATATTCAAGGTTTTGTTTGAATAAGAACAGTTTGCTGAGATCAAAACTTTAAATGGCTCAGTGGAATCATTTGAGATCTTTGATGAGAGTCAGCCTTTTTGTTCTGTTTCTGATGGAAAATTACGTGGGGTTTCAAACTTCAACCAATCTGAATGAGACCATAAAGTAGCTAAAAATGTACAGTACTAGGAAATATTGTGTCACTCCTTAAAACACTCTACACTATCTTAAATGCTTTCCCTAGTACGTTTATAATGAAAATCACATATGAATTGCCATATTTATAAAGGGAAGATTGTGGGAGGAGACTTAGAAGGAAGATGGATCTAGATATTCCTTTTTTGGGGTGGAAGGGTAGATGGGCTAATCTTAAAATACATGATCTGGGCAGTCTAATTTAATAAGAAAACTATATTCAAAGACTGAGTTCCTTGAGTCAGCTGGAAAACAGAAACAGAAACTTTCAAATATTTCATCTTACCTCAGAACTTGGAAGAGAGGCAAGATGTGTTACAGATTATCATGATGTCATGTTTTGGTTACTTGGTGGAAACCAACTATGTTATTATTTAGTCGCATATTTGTGTATCTAAAAAACTGCAAAGGAAATGATCCCTAACCTGTATCTCAACTCTTAATGTTCACAGTCTTTCTTATTTACCATGTCCACTTTGCAAAAACTATAGTAATTGGTGGTAGCTGTTGCATATGATTAAATAAATGTAGTCATGTTTATTACATCTTATTTGAACAAACATAATTGTCTTATTAAAAAAAAAGCTAATATGCATTAAAAACCTGAACCTATTAAGCTGAGTAAAACTGTCAGCAAGTACATCTCCATGAGAGTGCATATCAAAAATAATTTGGGTAGTAAATTATGACTTCTACAATATACATATACAGTTATACTCACTGTTTTAATGCACCCATTTTTCATTCCAAAACATTATTACTTATTAATATATGTATCAAATTAAAATTTATTTGGCGTCTTATCTATTAATATGCAAATGGTTAGCACATTTAAAAGAAATAGTATTTTTTGTGCGAATGAACAATTCGAGTGGCTCTATGGTCATGTTTAAAATTTTGTACATTAGTTGCATGTAAAATATTGGAATAAATAAAATAAATTACATCTAAATGGAGGTTTAAGTCCTCCTAACCGCATAGACCACCTAAACCTTGATTGATCTAAGAAAAAAATCAGGTTTATAATGATCAGAGTTTCCATAGGAATTCTGGAATCTAATTTATTAGAATTCAGGAATTCTATTCAACTATAGGTAATCTATATGTTGAAATGTGTAGACCAACATCTGGGAAATGTTTATAACTTGCTTTTTCCCATCTTGCTTCTTCTACTGCTTCAGTTCGTACTTTCTGACTCTAATTTTATACAATTGTTTTCGTTAATATATCTACATTCATTGAAAAAATAAGTTTATTTAGTTGTTCTTAGAAATAAAAAATAGAATTAATTATTAAAATAAAATATATCACAAAAATCATAACATAGTAAACAATAACATGAAGTAGAGGATTACTTTTATTTCATATATTTAGTTTTTTAATGCAATTCTGAATATTTTATTTACTGTTAGATCAATAATGAATCAAAACATAATCCAAAAGAAGTCATTTTTATCTTGGTTATAAATGCTTTTCTATTTTTGTTTTTATTTTACAATAAAATATTGTAGATAAGCATTAATAAGTGATAAAACAAGAAACAATCAATAATATGAATAAAATCACTGCTAGATAACAGGCAGAAAGTTAGGAAAGAAATCCTGGCAGAATAAAATGTAATTATTCAAAAGCTCAGAAACACCAATTTTGAAGCATTGTATGTGCTTTTCTTCTTAAGCTGATAGAAATAATGCAGTTCGGTTGACTGGGTATTAGTATAAGAACAACTCAAATAGGCACAGCTGAAATTTATTCTGCATGAGTTTGTTTAATAGTGGAGTCAAGAATACCAATCTATAAAAGCCTATTTTAGTATTCTTGTACTAAGTAAGTTTACTTTAGTACAGGAGGCAGGAGGCTGCAATTTCTAACTGAAAATGGTGGGAATGCAACCCCCTTTATATTAATTTATGCAGATAAAAATATACTTATAATATGTGAGATCAGAAAATAAAGGTGAAACCAGAAAAGATGAGAGTTTAAAAAAAAATTTAGAATCAAGATTCTTCGATTCAGAATAATAATATCTTTTCTCCTTGTTTCATTTATTTGCCTTCTAAACATGCTTATGACCATACTGGTATTTTTTTTGCTTCTCTAAGTGCCCAGGAAGTGTAAATAGGAAAAGGCATTTTCTTCTTCATGGGAATCTTCAAAATAAGTCTATATTGCATTGTAAAATTTTATGTGGTTAAATTTATATTTTATTCAATATGTTTTCATACTGAACATCACCAGGCATTTTCAGTACAATGATAACTATTACTTTCATTATTACCAACTATTTTCCTACAGTTTCTTGGTATGTGTTCTGTGTGTGTTCCAGCATAACTCGGGTATGTCTTCAGCAATTTAAACCAAACTTGGTACACAGATGACTTATTCTCTGGAAACAAATACTGTAGGGATAAGACACCCCTAACACCCCTCGGGATGTGTGTTCTGTTAAGATACAGCCTGTTGTGTCATTCTGCCGGCTTTACTGTACAGCAGAGTGGAGTTGCCATGGTAATAACTTCACAGTATTCCACAAGGGGTTCCATCTGGTAAGGAGGAAAATCCAACATTAGAAATTATGTTTCGTCTGGACATTTCCCCTCTATAAATAAATACCTAGGCAACGCCAGGTTATTGGCTAGTTTTTTATAAAATTGAAATTGCAATTTTTTAAAATTCTGAATGTTAATCATTTTTTGGTTACTTTAAGCAGGGATGGGTAGTATGATACCCCAAAGCTTCCAACCTTTGGTTATTAGTAGTACCTGAAATTTTTTCAGATTTTCTGGAAAATAATCTCTGCCTTTTTGAGATGAGATAATAATGAAAAGCAAAGCACTCCTCTTGAAACAACGCACAATATGTCAACAAGATCAGAACTTCCTTATTTTCAAGCATGGAAAAGAAATGAGTTTTAGTGAGATAATTTGCTGCATATTTTGCCTTATCAGGGAACTTGGTGTTGTTTCACAAAGTCTTGTTCAGCAGTTCCAGGAGCAAAAAGGGTTTTTCACTCAGGTTATGCAGCATCTCCAATAGGCGAGTGGAAAGATCAAAAGAATCTTAGAGCATGCAGATGACATGTGCTAAAGTATGTTCCGGGTACTAAAACTATCAGGGATAGCCTCAGCATGGCTTGGAGTGATATAAAACAAAGCAAAATATCTTCATTTTAAAAATGGAAAGCGCCGTATAAAATATATTTTACATAGACCTCCACTAAAGGGATACGTGCATTCCAAATCCCAGAATCCATATTACAATGAATGAATGGCCATGAAGCCTTACATGAATTGGCCATTTTTAACCTGGGCCTGCTGCCAGCCCATGAAAGATCTTTCTTCTCTCTGTGGGCGGAATAAGCAAAACATTCTGGATCAAAACTTTTGTTTTTCATTTCGTGTAATGTTTCTGGGAAAGAAATATACCGACTTCTTCTTTTCCTGGAACTCTTTCTACAAAGTAAAAAGATTAAGACAGAAGAAGAAAATAAACTTTCCCCACTGCGAAGGATTTGGGGCAAAGAGATATGGTCATTGTGACCATTCTTGCCTGAGGTAGCATACAGCAGATAGAAAACAATTGATGGTTTCCACATGCTTTATATATATGTTCATAATATACAATATTTGGCCAGGTAATATGACTCCATTTCAAAGCAGCTATTCAACAAAAGACCAAAATTAGAAAGTTTTTCAGATGTTGCAATAGTTATCTGGAGAATTGTATAATACAGGGTTATAACAGCAAGAGATGAACAGGTGTTTCTTTACAAATACAAATTGTTTGGAACTTGAAAAGTCAGTACAAAGTAATAACTAGTGCAGTATTTTATGTTTTTATTAATTAATTATTTCAGTATTGTCCATCTTCTAAAATCATGGTTACTAGAACATGTATAATTTTCAATTTAATGCATTGCTTCTATATATCCCAAAGGTGCTTTTTTTCAAGAGGCAACTGACTTTTTGTTTTTCCTTGAAGTTGTTTTGCTTCTCATCCAAGAAGCTTCTTGAGTTCAGACTGAATGGTGGAGAATGAAGTATTGAAATGTCTTTAAGGAAAAACAAAGAAACTTCAGTTGCCTCTTACAAAAAGCATCTTTGGGACAATGATGACTTGGATGACTGAGATCCTCCATAGACATTTCTTCTATATGATATGTTAATTCCAGAGCGTTATGGCGTCTTATCTCTTATATAGTTTCCATCTATGGATTATTCTTCCTAGAGGAAAAGAGGACCAAACTGAGATCATTGTTTATCATAGTAAGAGAGTCCATTTCCTCCTCATCCTGCAATCAAAGAACACATACAGGTTTTTTTTATGTAACTTCATATGTTGATCTTTGGAACTAAATGGAGCACAACCCAATGAAACTAAAATCTGGAAATGGCCCTGTGCAGCCATGAATTGTGGTTTTGTAGCCATCTTGATAGATTACTTGGCACAGCAGCAAAACTTTGGGAGTGGCATCTATTTTGGTTCTTTCTACAGTACCATCATCCAGTGATCCGCGCTTGGTAGGCTCCATGTCACTGCTAAGCTGTCAATTTCTATGTGGGACATGGCCCTTAGGCTTTCTATTTTAATTTCAATAAAAGCTGCCCAAGCTTGGAAAATATTGTGGTTTGGTTCTAGACATAAACCGCTTAACCACACTGTGGAATGTTTCTCCCTCCTGTGCCTGGCCTCAAGTTTTCTGTAGTGGTTTTCATACACTGTCATTAAATTATGCATTTGACCACCCCTCATTGCTTATTCTGGTGTGGTCTTTCCTTTTAAACTGGGTGGATGGAATCACAAATGCCTATCTTAGAATTAAACACACTGAAGTTAACTGAAAATCTGTATTTAGTGGCCAGCATTGGCTAGAGTTCTCTCCTTCTCCATTCCCTACCACTGATTTTCATTTCTTCTTTGCTGATTTTTCCCCTCCTAAATAAAAATATGCCACTTTTGTTATATACAGTGATCTACTAGCCTGGTTTGTGAGGATATGAGAAATACAGCTTCTTAACCTCTGTTGCATACTTGTGTTTCTATAAAATGTGTCTAGATATAAAAAAAGAAAGGGGAAAAAGAACAGATTCTTTTGCAGCTTCATTTTAGTTTGGAAAAAAATGTTTTAGTTAGTTTAGTGTTCTGATGTCCCTCCATTATTTTCTCTCTTCTGAATCAGTTATTACTATCACTATAAAGCTTCAAAAATAATCAAAAGACCAAAAGAGGAATTTCATCTTTGTTCATGGTCAGACCAAGCAACATTTTGATTGGCATGTGTAGTAAATCCTCTGATTTAGTATACATTTATTGTATTCCTTTCTTGGGTAACATATGCCTTTTATGAAAAAAGTTCCTGATACAAAAAACTGAAGGGTACAAAAAAACAGCATGGGAAAATAAAATAATTCAACGAGCTATCTGGCCCAGTCAACCTAATAAGAGAAACTCTTATCAAGCCTTTCTGCTAACTGCCCAAATCAAGCACTTCTTAGGTAATTGGATATCCTTTTCCAAGATAAGCAACTAATGCTATAAAATAACATTTGATTAAAGGCAAAAGTTTACATTTGTGAAAACAGGCCTGGCATGTTTTCAAATCTTTTTGACTATTCCTTAAAACATCCAGTTCACAAGCTATATTTTATGAGGTCAAATTATAAAAATATTGATGACGTGCCAAACCACAAATGGTGACAAAATCATTGAACATCTTAAAAAGTATGTCTTTGAAAAAAACAACAACCAGACCTGTCTTTTACAGATGACTTATATTATGGATATCCTAAAGTGCATCACAGCATTTGTTTGGTTTAAGATGCGGGAGCAAGCTCTAGTGATTGAAATCATAAATATGTCCTCATCGTCTGTAGCATTGTTGGTATAGTACTATTTTATCAAACAAGGTGAGGTCTGTAGTTTATTATTTGTTGATTGAAATACATTTTGGCACAACACCCTTATTAAATCATTAGGAATAGCAAGATAAACAATTTTAAGGTGTTAATCTCTGCAGTGAGAATCAATGGGAATTTGAAGTAGTTAACCTTGGCAAGATAATGTATGATGTCTTTCATGAGCTGCCTGATGTTTTGTTTGAAAAGAATTTATCTAGAATTGCTTCCAGTCAGGTAAATGTTGCACTGGTTTAGTAATAACCTCCTCCAGCATCTAACTTTAGTGAAACCCATTAAGTTAGTGAAATAACACCTAGCGATTAGAAGAGCTTTTCCCCCTTAGGGATCACTTAATAGACCTATCTGTATCTATGTTAATGTTTTTCTTCTGGTGCGAAGCAAAAATATCTTGACTTTCATTTGCCTCTTACATAATTTTATGCCTTTAGGCTGCCACAGAGGTGTATATTTTATTCTTTGGTTTCCAGTTTTAAATACATGTCTTTCTACAAATGAGTTTTTTCTGTTTTATGGTGATTTTTTAAAATTTTATAATTAAATTTGTTGTTCTTAGTATGAACTATTTAGCTAGTGGTTTGGTATAGTGGTTAGGCACCAGGCTAGAAACCCAGAAATTATGAATTCAGGTTCTCCCTGTGGTACAAAACCAGTTGGGGGACTTTCGGGCTGTCATTCTTTCTCAGCCTTAGGAAGTAGGCAATGGGAATCCACTTCTGAAATTCTTGACAAGAAAACTGCAGGCCTAGACCTGGCAGTCACTAGGACTGAACCTTGACGTGAAGGCAAACTTGATAAAGAACTTTCTATAACTTATGTAGAAAAAAAAAGACGTGCCCAGATTATAGCCTTCAGTATTTTTCAAGAAATAAATTTCCCCAATTTAATCAAAATAGTATAACAGTTGTTGCCTTCAGCTGTAATTTATTGCTACTCCTTTTTCCCTCCTCTCTTCACAAACAAAGAAATGAAGACTACATTTCCTTTTCTGCTAGTGAAAAAGCACTAGAGCATTTTAAGCTACAAACTCATAATTTGGAGAGCATTTGGATTTCTGGGGCATGTTACCAGATTACAGTTCTCCAAGACTGATATTTAGGCCTATTGAGAACACGTAATAACATGTAGAATCATGGGTGGGTAATAAGTTTAAAGAAAAGCATTGGGCCTTGAGAGTATGTGAACCAGAGCAGTGGATAGATCTATTGAAAAATAGTTATTAGGCAATAAAGACTAGTTGTGAAGAAAAATGAGCACATACAAAATAAAAGCAAAACCTACTGCTATTCAATCTGCACAACTGGGTGACTTATTTCCTCTCTCCCCTATAACTTGGGTGGGTGGTCTTAGGTTCCTTTGCTTTTTTAGAAAAATCTTCAACGTTAATCAGTGCTACCTTAGTAGTGAGTCACTGCTCCCTACAAAAAAGAAATTGCCTGCAAAACTACCTGTTCCTAATATAATGTCAGGGTTGGGATTCTACTGGTTCAGACTGGTTCAGGCGAACCAGAAGCTCCGATGATCAGCTGAAAGTGATCAGGTGGGCCCGTCCACCCGTCCCAGCACTTTACTGACCTATATCTTCTCAGTTGATTCGTGCAGCAAGCACATTTCCACACTTCAACTATGTTACTCCCCAGCACTAACGCAGAAAGTAAGTTTTCTTAAAACTGTGCATGCGATCACCGAACCGGTTGTTAAACCAGTAGGATTCCACCACTGTATAATGTCAATAGCTGCTATTCTGAAGGCATCAGCTGTGACCAGGGGGGCATTTGCCCAGGTTCGCCTGGTGCACCAGTTGCGCCCCTACCTGAACCGGGAGGCTCTCACAACAGTCACTCGTGCCCTTGTGACCTCTAGACTGGAATACTGCAACGTGCTCTACATGGGGCTGCCCTTGAGGAGTATTCGATGACTTCAGCTAGTCCAGAATGCAGCCGCGCGAGCAATTGTGGGTGCACCTCGTTTCACCCACATAACACCTATCCTCCGCGAGCTGCACTGGCTACCTGTCGATCTCCGGATACGCTTCAAGGTGCTACTTGTCACTCATAAAGCCCTCCATGGTAGTGGATCTGGGTACTTGAGAGACCGTCTACTGCCAATTACCTCCACACGACCTATTAGATCTCACCGATTGGTCCTCCTCCGGGTTCCATCTGCGGGTCAATACCGACTGCCGACCACGCGGAGGAGGGCCTTCTCGGTGGCAGCTCCGACCCTATGGAACGATCTCCCCGTGGAGATTCGTACCCTCACCACTCTCCAGACCTTCCGCACAGCCACTAGGACCTGGCTATCCCGCCAGACCTGGGGCTAAGATTGTACCCTCCCGAATGGTATGAATGTTGTGTTTTCTTTTAATTATGTGTTGTCATATATGTAAAAGTCTGTTTCCCCTTTTCCCTTTCGGATGTGAGCCGCCCTGAGTCCCCCCAGGGAAAAGGGCAGCATACAAATAAAATCCTGAATCCTGAATCCTGAATTAGGCTAACTGTTTCATTGACTTATTTTACTAGACTTAGAAGGATCAGAATGCTGTCGAGCATGTTAAGTTATTTTCTTGATACACTTTTTATTGAGCTCATTCCATCACTTAATTCTCATTTTCAGTAGATGAATTTGGTCTAATTTCTGATCAGTGGTTTGGCTTTATGTAAGTTACCTTGGGGGAGTTCCACTGTGAACAGTTAATTCTGGCTTCCCCCAAAAAATGTTTCTGTACATTAACTTAATTATAATTCACATACCATAACTCGGTAATGTAAAGTTAAAAGTCACTAGTTGAAGCATTGGAAATTTTCTAGAATTCTAGATTTCTACAGAGACATTATGATCTTTGAAAAAAAATTAACAGAGTTGGAAACATTCAGGTTCAGCACTGAGAAATTGAAAATAGGAAGAAAAGAACACTATGCTGTACCATACTAAGATAAAATGTACATTAAATATGCTCATCACAGCAAGGCTGTATCATTATGTTTCATTGCTAAAACACCATCTGTCAATGAATTCGTGTGATTGAAAAAAATAAAATAAAATATGTAATAAAATGTAACGTAATAAAATATATAGAGGCTACAGTCAAAATAACTTGTTCAGTAGTTCAAGATAATCACAATCACAATTTAGCTGACGTTTACAAGACTAAAAAGACTCCCATTGAGAATTACTTATTCAGTCATTTTGTTCCATAGGTTTTCATTACTTACAAATAATGCTCTACCCATATACGATATTAAACTTGTACTGTCAGTATATAGGTATAAATATATTTTCATTTATATGTAGAAGATTTAATAAAATATTTTTGGGATGGCCCTTTCTTCTAAATAGTTTGATGTGTCAAAAATCATGAATTGTCTTTAGCTAAATTCCAAGGAGCACCCTTTGGGTTATGGGCTTGCCTGGAATCTAATTCAACAAGAGATTAATTGCAATGAACGGATGTTATGGTCTGAATCAAAACCAGCAGTGAACAGTCTTGAGTATAAGCTTCATATTCCATTTCAATATGCTGCTTTGCATGTTCATTTTCCTCAGCTCACAAGCACCAATATTGCATAAATATGTATTGTACTGGTAGCCCAAAGAAGAATCATTGTCTTCAATGGCACCTTAATTATATTAATGCATAATTATGAAATAGCTGATTAGAGAAAGGAAGGCCCACCTATATCTATACTAAGTAAGAATAATCAGGATCACATTGCAATATTTTGATCTGAAGGAAATTCAATGCTTTTTCATATATCCATACTATAGTAGGTTCTACTTGAAAATCTTGTGCAATAAAATTATACTTGTGACAATATAATAATTGGAACAGGTCTGGTCAGCAAGGTCTTCATGAATAGCTTCATGAATTCTTTCTGAATAACTGTGAATCCACAATGAGCATTTTTAGCAATAGTAGTTAGACTTATATACCGCTTCATAGGGCTTTCAGCCCTCTCTAAGCGGTTTACAGAGTCAGCATATTGCCCCCAACAACAATCTGGGTCCTCATTTTACCCACCTCGGAAGGATGGAAGGCTGAGTCAACCTTGAGCCGGTGAGATTTGAACCGCTGAACTGCAGATAACAGTCAGCTGAAGTGGCCTGCAGTACTGCACCCTAACCACTGCGCCACCTCGGCTCATTTCCTCCCATTCTACAGCCAGGTAATTCCTCTAAGCTGGGTATTAGCCTTATCAATATCTTTGTGTCCCAATAAACATAATTCAGTCAACACAACTTGGCAAAACTTCATTTTATGTGTCACGTGTGGTCATTCACAATGGGACGCTTTGTTCATGGCCACTCCTACCTTAATCACCCCATGATTGGACTATGTCAACAAGGGGCTGCCCTTGAAGATCATTCAGAAGCTTTAGTTGAACCAGAATGCAGCATTTTGCAACAACAATTTGTTATGTCTATGTGTGAACTGCATTAGTTTCCAGCAGATTTTTGTTGTAAATCAAGGAATGGGCAATCACCTTTAAAGCCCTTCATGGCATAGGACCAGGTTACTTTTAGGATTATATTCTCACATCTTTCTATTCCTTATGCTCCCGAAGGAGAGCATGTTACAAGTTCCCTCTATTGAATGCTGTCATTTTACAAAATGTAAGATGCATGTGTTTTTGTTTTTTACCTCTGGGCTCTAAAATGTCTTCACCCCATTCCCTCACTACACAAATATAGAAAAGGGTTCCATTCTCCTCATCTTTATGAAAACAATTTTCCCCAGAAAACCCCAGAAGCATTTGGGTCCAGTTTAATAACTCCTTTTGTTATTTTTATTATGATGTTTGGTTACCAGATTATAATTTGTATTTTATATTTCTACATTGTGTATGTTTGAATATAATGTGGTTCTAAATTGATTGTTTTTCTCTTGTATGCCATTTAGAGTCACATTAGAATTTGAGTTGGGCAGCTCTATGATTTCAGTAAACAAACAAACAAACAAAACTTGCAAATTAAATCAGTAGGCCACTTGTGGCCTTTGAATATTTATTCTCTAAAGAAATACAAATATTGAGTATACAAAATGTATTCCATTATACACATGTCATATAAAAAGTGGGCATCTTCAGTGCAATACATAAGACATTTACCTTCAATTCTTTAAATTGCAAGGCAGTATTTTTTTCACCCAGTAAATGATTTTGAACAGAAGAATTTAATTTTGTTCTTAGAAACTCCAGTTTCTTTTTTTAAAAAAAATCTAAGAATCCACATATTTTTTACATACCTTTGGGAGGTATTCCTGCCCTGTCTTTTGCCCCATTTCTCCATCAAGCACATATCTCTGCAGGACCTTTTGAAAATATAGAGAAAATAATAGGGAATCTGAATCTCCCCATCTCCTACATACACATTTTTCATCAAATTATCTTTAAAGGGATTTTAAATGAAGAAAGTGTGTGAGCAAGATTTAAAGTCAAAACAATATAAGGAGGAAATTGCAAACAAATGTAACATAAAAAAACCTAGTGTCTTTTCATTCATAAGAAAAATTCTTCCTATTGGAGCAATCAAAACATTTTTTTACTATCCATTAAATAATATTTATTAAATGTAGATGAAGATCCATCCTGAAATTATTTTGACAGCTGATAAAATACATTTGTTTGGTATTTTTTGGCTATAACTTTTCTTTAATTCTGCACCACCTTATTCTTCATGAATACATAAATGGTTAGAGATTTTATAATGAACAACATAGTCAATGCTAATGCTCATATGTTTAAAATATTATTCTGGGTTCTGAAAAGAGAAATATTTGAGTTAAGCCACCAGTAGATAAAAGATTTGTAGTAACTCTTTGTCTTGTTAGTTGCTTAAATTCACACAGGAATCTCTATTGTGTTGAACTTAGTTGCAGACACAAGTACAGATAAGACACTGACTACAATTTTAATAATAGGATGTGACATGAAGAGTATATTTCATGTATGTAAACCAGCTTTCCCAAATGGTTTATGCAAGGTTCTGACGAAAATTAAACTACATTTGCAAATGGTAATAATTGTTTCACACTCCACTTACTGTGATCGTACCATGCATCCAGATGTAGAAAAACAAATCAAGAGCTTTTAACCTCCTCCCCCTCCTCCAACAAATTCCAATAATACTTTCATAGTATTCTAGAAGATTTGCTTGTTTTCTTCACCTAGCAGATATATTTTATAAATAATAAGTGTTCATGTTTGGCTCTAAGGCTTAATGCAGTTTCCTAAATAGCCTAGGAACTATCACCAAGGCAGTATAGGTAGTCCTCAATTTACGACCACAATTGAGCTCAAAATTTTGGTTAAGTAAGTCATTTGTTAAGTGAATTATGCCCCATTTTACAATCTTTTTTGCCACAGCTGTTAAGTGAATCACTATAGTTGATAAGTTACTAACAGTGAAGCTGGCTTCTCCATTGACTTTGTTTGTCAAAAGGTTGCAAAAAGTGATCTCATAATTTTGGGGCCCAGCAATGGTCATAAATATGATCTAGCTGCCAATATCTGGATTTTGATCATATGACCATGGGGATGCTACAAAGGTTGTAACTGTGAAAAATGGTCATGTCACTTTTTTCAGTGCCGGTCACTAAAATGAACTGTTTTAAATCAAGGACTACCTGTACTCCTATAATCTTCCCTGTATATTTGCCTAACACATATAGTGCATGGCTTGAAAACCTTGACTCTTTTGTTGAAATTCTATCAATTTATCTTCCCAGTTAATTGAGACTCCGGGTAATGTGCAATAATTAAAAATAACAGTAAAATTAACAAGAATTATATTAGTCTGGGAACGTTTAATTCACTTATTCTTAGTCACCCCAAGCCTTCAAAACTTTGCAAAAGAGGGATAAGATATGCACATATTTGCTCTATAGCCCAGATATATTTCTATTACATAGGTGAAATATTTTGCTGCAATTATGATAAAATATATTAAGGAGTATGATAACTAAGCAGTAAATAAATCATCTTGTATGTACTAGACTTTCCTTTGCTTCATCCTTCTTCCCTGCTGTTCAATACTTCCTGTTTGACTCTTCCATCTCTTTGATGCTTTCTTTGTGGTTACTTCCAATTAAATCAGCACTAGATAATCCTGGAGGCTGTTACAGTTGCCATGAGAGCGCTCCAGATTCTTAATCAGATCCATGTGTCCAATGTGCAGTGCAGTCCTATACAGGCTTACTCAGAAGTAAGCCTCGGTGGGCTTTAACTTCCTAGCAAGAAAATCAATATAGAATTGAAATCTAAGCAAGATGCTACAGCTGAATGTGGTGATAACCATACAGGAAGAAGTCCAAATACTATTATTAGAGAAGTTATTAGTTCAAACTCACACAGTAGTCACCTATTCACTTTCTAGAATGCTTCATCAGGAGGAAGGAAGGAAGAAGGGAGGGAAGGAGGAAGGAAGGAAGATTATAATGAGAGTGAGGGTGGGTCTGAGGGAAGTCCTGCCTTAGCACTTGGCCAGTACAGGTGGCCCTGAAACAAGTGATGTCAAGCTGGCCATGCCCACCCTGGCAACTCCTACCCTGACCATGCCCCCCCCCCCAGCCCCTAAGGTCAAACACAATATTGATATGGCCCTCCCTGTTCTAAGGGCATTTCCTTTTCTACAGTAAGCATTTCCAATTATATTATGTTTTGTCAGGAAACATGCTAGTATGTGTATGATCTGCTTATGGAATTAAACTAGGATTATATCAAGAAGGTGCTTCTAAAGACACATTTTCCTAAATTCCCTCAGGTGTTCATGTCCCAGAATGCTTGTTCTTTGAGTACAGAGAAATATTATACAAATATATTTAAAAATTTGGGTAAAATGCTGTACCCTATTTTTCCTATGAACAATAGAAGACTCCAAACTAAAAATGGAGACCATGCTGATATTCAAACTATGACTTTGTTGTTTAGTTAAAGACTGACATCTGAAGCATAAAATGGAAGAGGAAATCATGAAAGAACAAATGATAAAAGCACAGAACTTTGGCTATAATATTGAATTGGATAAATGGGAAAAATTTTGGGGAACAAACTTAAAAATGATACTATCGGTTGCATACAAGGAAAATAAGTACAAAATGTTTTACAGATGGCACCTGGCACCAACACGGTTAGCTAAAATCTTAACAAATATCTCCCCAAAATGCTGGAAATGTGAATCAATACATGGAACATACTACCACTTAGGGTGGACCTGTGAGGAGGCTAAATGTTTTTGCAAAAGGATCAAAAAGTGGCTAGAGGTAATAATAGGTGTTAAAATAGAATGGAAACCTGAAGGTTTTTTATTAGGAATAATGACTGTGAAATATTAAAAAAAAATCAGTATTTAATATTACATGTAATTACAGCGGCAGGCCTTTGCCCAAAAATGGAAAAACAAATTAATTCCAAGCGAAGATGAAATAATAAGAAAGGTTATGGACTGTGTTGAAATGGACAAATTAACAAAAGAAATCCAGGGAAAAGAAGAAACAGAATACTACTAGATATGAGATGAATGGTATAGGTGGATGGAGAAAAAAAACAAGGGTCAATGAAGGAAGACAACAAAACCCAAAAATAGTAGTTAAGGAGAATTAACACATATATATGTTTCCAAGTGGTTTAAACTTACTAGAGGTAATCAGCCAATAAAGCAGACAGAGGAGTAAGATAAGAGGGTTAAGAATGGTGAAATACAAATGAAATATAATAGAAGGGGAAACAATATAAGGTGAGTGATATTGATTGGCAATTGCTATTAGAAAGAACAGGAAGCTCCTGTTTGTATTGTATTGTGTAAATGTGGTATACTTAAGTTTTGTGTGTGTGTGTATTTTACATGTTTATAAATAAAATTTAAAACTTAAAGAAAAGAAAAGGCTTCCCTCCTGGAATCCACCAAAGTCCCTAACAGATGGAACCCAAAACTCTGCCAGATCAAATGCAATGAGCAGATGTAATTGGGGAGAGACAGTCCCTAAGATAGCCCATAGCATGAATGGCTTTAAAAATCAAAGCCAACATCTTGAATTTGACCCAGAAATAAACTGGCAACCATTGCAATTCTGCATTAGGTCAAGTTTCCAGATACTCTTCAAGGATAGTATCTTTAGAGTATATTACATTCCAATCTGGTGGTAACTGGATATGAGTGATTGAGAATAAAGTCTGAAAGGACTTCGAGACTCCATGTCAGTTTTGTCTAGGGCAGTGTAACCCAGTCCAACTCTAAAGATGGCATAATCCTAGAAATGTCAGGCCTCAAAATCCAAAGCCACTCATCCTTGCCAGGGTTCAATTGAAACTTATTTTCCCCACCCATATGCTCATACCTTCTAGGCATCAGGATAAGATACTCATAGCAAAACTTAATTCACCAAAGATAGAGTAATTGGATATCATCAGCATACTGATACCTCACCCCATGGCAATGGGTGAGCAAGTGCCATATAGATGCTGAATAAGAAAGAACCCTGAACCCTGTAACAATATTCACCTTAATTCTCTGAGTCAATCCTGAGGGATATCATGGCCAATGGTATTGAAACTCACTAAGAGATCAAGTAGGATTAGGATGCTGTCCTTTTGAGAGACCAACCAAAAGTGTAACCAACGCTGTTTCTGTTCCATACTCAAGCCTAAATCTCAACAAAATCTCTGAAGCTGCTCAGCAACCAAATTCCCAATCATCTTCCCAAAAGGGAGACTAGATATTGTCTAGTATAGCAGGGACAAGTGATGGCTTCTTGAGAGGCTGAACCAAAACCTTTTAAGAGGTAAAGCAACACCTACTCACTCAGAGAAGAATTAATTACTACTAGAACCCACTCAGATAACACCATCTGGGCTAATTTAATAAGCTAGGAGGAAGCTAGAAGCTGTTTTTTTCTCCCTAAATTTAACAACAAATAACATAAAAGTAACTAACCTTTAGAGATTGGATGACGAATCGACAAGCCACATCGACATGCCAATTACCTCCCTATGACTGATCAGATCCCACAGATTAGGCCTCCTCCGAATTCCATCCGCCAGCCAATGCCGGCTGGCAAATCCCCGGGGGAGGGCCTTCTCTGTGGCTGCTCCAGCCCTCTGGAACGATCTCCCCGTGGAGATCCGGACCCTCACCACCCTCCAGGCTTTTCGCAAAGCCACGAAGACCTGGTTGTTCCGGCAGGTCTGGGGCTGATGAATTTCCAGCCCCACTTGAATTGTTATGACTGTTGTTGTTTTTACTCTGTCTGTCTTTTGTCCTATTTGTATCCCCCCCCTCCTTTGGTTGTTAGCCGCCTCGAGTTCCTCGGGAGTGGGGCGGCATACAAATTAAATAAACATAAACATAAACATGTGGTATTTACTATCTCCCATCATTCTTAGTTGGCATCAGTAGAAATTGGCAACAGAATATCCCATGTGGGCTTTTGCCATACAAGGAAGTAGAAGAAATATGTAGAACTATAATTATTTTGAAGTTTGGGTAAGGGAATTGAAGGCTAACACCCTCAAATGTTTGCCCATATCAGGAACAGAGATAAATAATATCCTGCCAATTATCACTTTAATGATTTTTGCAATTTTGATATTTGTTTTATGACTAAATATTTAATTATATCTCACAATGGAATAGTCTTGCTATTTTATTACCATAACTTATTTAAGCTTATTTCCCAAGCTATCAATACAACAGTGTAATGTTCAATTAATTTCAGATTATGCCTAATTAGTTACTGACATGACTTATAAATGATGCATTAATGCAAGAGAACGCTTGGGGCGAATGTAAAAGCAACATTTAAATTAAAAGATAGGAAAGAATTACTGTAATTATAAAATGTGTCCAAGTGATAAAGTGTAGAATTATAAATGTTAATGAATTAAAAACAAAGCAAGAAATGTAAATTTAACATGATAAACATGTGCTTATCTATCATTAGATTTCTTCAGGTCTGCTTTTAAATTTTCAGTTTAATTGATGACCTCTTAAAAATCCACTAGATTTGCATGAATTAGAATTCAGGTGACAGCAGTAGTTGCATTTAATTTGTAAACTAAAGTTAGTCCTTGACTTATGACTGTAATGGAATCTGCTCATGTTGTGATAGTCACAAAATGGGTCATCATGTGATCAGCCAGATTTAATGGCTTTTTTGTGGCAGTTGTTAAATGAATCACTATGGTTATTAAATGAATACAGTGGTCTTTAAACAAATCTTTTGTTTGCTATGGGGCATTTTAGCCAAAACCCAGAAATAAACTCAGGTCTTTGGCAAAATGTTGTAAATTGCGGTCATACTATTGTCACAAATGTGGGCTGAGCATCAAATGTGGTCACATGACCAGGGAAGGCTTTGGTAGCCTGAATTGTAAATACCTTTTCATGGTATTTACAATTGGGGTATTGATTCTATTGTTACTTTGAACAGTTGCTAAGTACCTTGGTGTAAGTTGTAAGAATACCTGTATTTGTTTCATAATTTGACAGTCCTTTATGTCCAATTCAATTTTCTGAAAGATGAGAGCAATATTTCTGTTGGGCTCAAAATGAAGAATATTAAATTTGTGGTTTCTAAAATGAATGGTGCTATAGTATTCTCTTAAATATTTTTATTATTAGATCAGTACTTTCTTCCTTCTTCTCACCTTCCTTTCTCTTTTTTGTCATCTAAATATTGCATACACAGAGCTCTCTCTTTTTATTCCAACAATCCTGCAAAGTAGGGCTGAGTAGAATGAGCCAAAATAAATGAATGTATTTCCACAATTAGGGCCTTCAACCTGGTCTTCTCTGAATAGTAATAACTTCTTAACAAATATTTTGACTGATTTTACTAACCTGTTAATATATAGTCACAACAGTCCACTTTACTGGGCTATTGACTTTAATAGAGAATATGAAGTGAAGGAAAAATAATGTACTGACATAGAATGTGTCAATACACATCTTATGTCAATACATAGGATTAAAAAAAGGAGCAAAGAAGTTTAAATGAACATTCTGCTCTGTGATTTTCATGTTTCAATACTCTGGGAAAAATTAAAAATAAAAAGGATCTGTAAACCCAAAGTAAAAGGCATTTTACTTGAGCCTATTTAACAGGAAAATTTTGTGCGTTATTATAGACAATTCATTATGACTTATCACGCTGCGTTCCTTCACTTGGAGGATGCCCAAACACAACTAAACTAACATAGGGATTGAGTTACTTCTTATTTGAAGGGAGGGTGGTCTCACAGGGGAAGAACGGTGTTCTTTGACAAGCTAAAGAGGTTCTTTTGTAGTTTACCTGTGTTGTACTTAACCTTTGTAACATTAGGTGCTTAGTTCAATCAAATGTTTTTTTGACAAAAATGAAGATTAAAAATTGTGGTATGCCCTTCCTTTTGGAAGAAAAAATGAGGTTTCCTATTATCATATTTTTTTAAAAAAAAATCAGGCTGTAGATTTCAGGGCATAAAAGCTTGTTATAAATTATTGCAAAATTGAACTTTAATTTTTTTTCTAGATCATGTGATTGTCAAGCCTGCAGCCGGTTCCTTTTAGGATCTTTGGCCTGCCACACCCTCTACTATTTTACTATGTTTTTTCAATAGTAAGGAATTGGGAGGTGGAATAATAAGGAGTAAAATGTGGTGTTGTCAAAATAAAAAAAATCCTTTCTAGAAGCCCAAGGTCATCTTTTGTCTCTACACCTCTGCACCTGACAGGAACTGGATGGGTGGAATTGCCAGCATGGCAGTGGAAGATTGGACCATGTGATGGACTTGTGGGGTGGGGGCAAGATCATGAACTTTCAACTGGGTGGGAAACCCAGGAAGTTTTCAGATTCGGTGATATTTGATGATATTTGGAACGCTGACATTGGCATTTAATTAAATAAGATGAAAGATCAGAATAACCTCTTATTAAGCATATTTAAATGTATATTTTGTTAGAGTAATGCCATGTGCCTTAGAAATAGGTATAATTATCATTACGACAAGTAAAAACAAAACTGGAATCTAATGTAATCCTAAAGTTACACTTTTTGGTTCTATAGTTCACTTTACTTCTTGCTAAAAATTGATTTGTTTATTTACTGGACTTATATATGAGTCTGCACTTACAAAATGAAACTTGGGTCTATATACAAGAATATAATTATGAATGAGACAGAAATGAAAGATCCATATTCCAAGTCTTGTTAAGCTCTTAATATGCTTGAAGTTTATAAATAGTTGGTAGGTAACTAACTTAATGGCAGACTGCAACAATTTGGCAAGGAAGATATGTCTGATGGTGTACTCTAACCAGTCTGTGACCCCCCAAAATGTTGCTGATTGGTCAGGCCCTATCAGTTATGGAGTAATCACCTCAGAATTAGATGCCAGAGTTGTCAAAGAATAGCAACAAAGAAATGGAGAACGCAATACATAACTAACCCAGCCTCCCTCTTTGCCTATTTCCCTCAGATGTGATGAGGGTAGTCTGCAGCGAAGTAAGAGTACATTTGTAATATGAAAAGAGCTCCTGCACCTAAGAGCAATATGGTAGTACAGAGAGTCAATGTATTGGGCTACTCTTTATAATAATGACCTGTCCATTTTCAAAATTACTCTTATGTATTCTAAATTTCAGTCTTCCAATCTTTTTTACCATTGTAAGAAATTATCCACTTAGAGCTCTGCAATTTAATGTAACATATTTGATAAATTTGTTCTTTCCCTTCTTTATAATGCAGGTAGCCCACTTTGGAAAGCTTCATGTGAACAAATAATTAGAATTCTAATTCTTTAGGAAAGGCAGACATTGGCAAATCTTTGAATCGCAGCATGTCTGCATACCTGCATTATGAATGTTGCTCTGAATTGTCTGAATTTCCTGATGCACCATTCTCTTTCTTTCAGGGACTTAATACTTTTTCAATAAAAATAAATTCAATTTGTGGCTCTATTTCAAGTCAGTTGGTTTGATGGTAGGAGTAGAGCTATACCAGTTTTGGATTTAGAGAGCTGTATGGCTGGCTTTCTTTTCATGTGGTTGCATAAGACATTCTTAGAAACCCCAAACATTTTTGAAGATCCTCTACTGGAGACATTCACAATTCATCCCTCCCTTTTTACCATTAATCCTTCATGTTTTAACAAGCACTAAAGTTAAGGCAGCCTACACTCTTTCCTGTCAAATTGCCCTGCTTTCCCATATTATTTTTCTTGAATAAAGCAATCTGCTCCCTCCAGTCCATATCCTTGTAAATCAAAGGAATAGATGTCAACACATGCCATATGAAAGTCTAAACTTCCTTTTTTTAATTAAATGGGATTTTTACATTTGGTTTGAAGTGTTTGCTTTTCTTTTATTTCCCATTTTTTTTGCATATGCACACACAAATACAAAAAAATATATTCAAACATATTCATGAATTGTTTTTATTGGGGAAAATCTCACTTTTCCCTCTGAAACCACAAGTAATTTCCAGCTACAAAATCCACAATATCCTTCCCTAACTATTTAAAAGTTGATGCTTTTTTCTAAAGTAAATGCTATATTTCTTTTTGTCAATACTTTTGGTATTTCCTTAATGGATAGTAAACTTTTTTTTAAAAAGAAACTTCAATCAATTCTGTTATGTAATGATGCTATTTAGAATTGAATGAAATTGTCTTCTTTGTGATGATTATAGAAAGATTGACTTTTCAGTACAATTTATTTCACAGGATATTTTACTATATACTTTGAAATGTACAAATCTAGCTGTAATCCTATCTTTTCATATAGCTGACAAGATGTTTGAGGGAAAGTAATGATCTCATATGAATTTATAGATCTATAAATATAAGCTAAAAATCAAAATATATCATGACCTGAAGAATCTGAGCTATAATTGTCATTTCTAAAGTTCTGTGATATACTGATATTCTAATACATAATGTTTGTAAAATCCTGTAGTATTCTAATACATAATGTTTTCTATTTGAATTGGAAATGAGGAGCGTTCTTCAAATTGATCCACCATTTGTTTGTAACGTAACTAATATGGAGGCGAATGTTGCTACCAGTGGAACACTTTTTCTATAGAGCATCATCCCACTTTGAAATGCTAGGCAGACTTCTAGGGAGATCTACTCATTGTGGGGTCCTTGGTGTTCTCTGAGCTTGCTTGTTTTTTTACAGACATTTCATTACCCTAAGTAACATCATTAGTGCTAGTAAGGAGTGCTGTTTGCTATCAGGTTATATTCAGCTCAACCAAAGAATCCCTAAGACCGCTCCAGCCACATAGACAGACAAGACACCAGAATGTATACTGACAGCAAACAGCACTCCTTACAAGCACTGATAATGTTGTTAGGGTAATGAAACGTCTGCAAGAAAACAAGCAAACACAGCGAGTACCCTTATTTTAATTCTAAGTTACAAATAGTCTCCTTTATTAGTTTATTCAGTGTGTTCAATGCATATATTTACAGTAGATACAAGTTATGTGCAGCAATTATTCTATCAGCTTTTATTAGTGGTATCTTAATTTCCATTGTTATAAATTAATATCAGTGGTAAATATAACTTGAATGATAACTTATTTCTTAACTTACTAGATTTGAGAAATGTGCTTCATTTAGATATGTTTCAATTGTCCAGCTTTTTTCCTCCCTTCCACCTACTCAGAAAATCAAGTCTGACAAATGATTTTGAAGGTTGTTTGTGGACCTACTTTGGGCCTTATAAGAAAGAAAAGAAAAAAAAATACTTAGTCTTTTTAAGAGAGTTCTAGATCCCTTCATTAGAATGAAAGGAGGGAAAGAACAAACTAGATGGAGTTGAGGGGAAGAAAAGAACTAACTGGAAGAGGAGATGCTATGTTCAGGGATTAGAAAAAGATTTGCAATTCTTCAGGCAAGCATTCAGGTTGAACCTTCAGTGTCAGAAGTTTTTTGTACTTCCCATCCATTTGTTTGCTTTCAGCCATATCTTCTCTTCTGAGAGGATGTTACAAACACCCAATTCCAATTCACAAGTCAATATTTGGAAATGAGAAATCTTGGGAGATAAATATATTCTCTCTGTACCTCTTTCTATTTCCACAATTCTCAAATGAAATAGTATTTCATCACACAATAAATAATCCAGGAAACAACATCAATATTGTTGAAGAACTTCAGCAAACACAAACCCAAGTCTTGTTTATATTAGTATAATTTTTATTTAGCACTCTTCTTTTTGGCGGAGAGCCGTCCCTACAAATGAAAACACTGATATAAGCTTCCACTTCACACTCAACATGTGTTTGTCAGATGTGGGCACTGAGACCAGCTTCCTATCCAACATAATGCAAATGGCTATCTGTTATGAGTGTGTTCATCTGTGGTTAAAGAGATGAGCCATTACTAATCCAAATCTGCTTTGCATTAGTTAACCAAAATAAAAACAGGACAGCACAGCCTCAGCTTGTACAAAATGAGCGTCTTCAGATCTGTTCCTACTAACTCAGTGATATATAGCAGTGTAAAAAAAGCAGAGAGCAGCATTCATTCTAGACCAATCCCATGTGGTCTAGTATGTTAGTCCAGTGGGAAGCTTATGAATTACTGTTTAAAAGTATATAATTCTATTATTTTTCAAAAGTTCATATTGCAATCAGTTCATGTTAGCCAATTCCATGCGCTAGTTGTGCTAGATCAACAGATAATTACCTGGTACTTGCTCCTTTTCAAATCATGATTTTATTCAGGGTTTCGTATATTCCATTCTACATTTAGTGCATCAGATCAATGCTGAACAGCTTTGTACACCAGAAAATTGTGTATGTTATATGGTCTTGTATCATTTAACACAGAGGTGGGGAAAACCAGTCCTGTGAAGTCACCTTCCCCTGAACTGTTACCAACACAAATCTCAGATGGTTTAGATTTGTTGAAAAATTCTTGCTACTTTCTTCAGTATAGTTTATATGTCTATGTCTGTCTATCTGTGTGTGTGTGTGTGTGTGTGTGTGTGTGAAAGAAAAGGAAATAAAATATATCCTGTACTGCAGATATTACATTTGAAATTATCTGTTTACTGTCACTTCATGCAAGATTAGTGATTAAAAATATGATCTGATTAAAACAGTACCTCCTAACTTCAGTGTAAAAAGATATATTTCATATCTGGTTTTTGGTTTTCGATTTGCTATAATTTGCAAACATGGGATGGCAGATTACACTGCTACTGAAGTTTAAAGACTCTCTGCTGAGTATTTCTACAACGCATTGTATGACAAAAAAATACCCATTGAAAATAATGCTAACTATTGCTTTTTTGACACATTATTTGGCATTTGAGTACATGATAAAATACTAAATAGTTATTTAATACATGAAACGTGTAATGGTATATGAGGGTATTGGGTATTTTCCGATTGTTTTAATGCATGGGACTGGCCCACATGAAGTAAAACTTCTGTCTAAGATACTTTTACCATGGATAGCTTTGAGGTTTTACCTATATCAGCTGTCATTTAAATTCTTGTCAACTCAACAGGCACTTCATCTATTGATATTTGCAAAATTCAATGATGGTTTGACTAAGCCATTGAAGATCTAGCACCCTAAATAGATCTTTTTCATAACTTAATTTTACATCTGTAATATTCAGAAGTAGTTCTTTTCTCCCTCCCATTTATATTCACTAACAATTTGCTATTTATTATCTTTTGACACAAATGTATATATGTCTGGTGCAACAAACAGCTAAATTATCACAGATATTAACAAAGAAGAAGACAAGCTGGGAACTAAATAGCCCTTTTTGGATGTGGGTACATGTACCATTAAGTCAATAATTTAAAAAGGAGGGAGCATACCATTCCATTATTAAATTTTTGAAACTTTTCAATGAATGAAGCATCAAATAAATGTTTGTCTCAGATATTAAATCTGAATCATTTTCATAACTAAAACAAAATAAAGAGATGTAAAATTAATTTTTCCCATATTTTCTACACTTTTTCATTTGTTCTAGTCCTCTGTGATGTCCGTCTGTTTTGCCCGCTTTCATCCAAACCTAGTTGTTGGAGGAACCTATTCTGGCCAAATTGTGCTGTGGGACAACCGTAGCCACAGGAGGACACCAGTTCAGCGTACACCTCTTTCTGCAGCTGCGCACACGGTAAAAATAATCTAGTGATTTATGGAATTAGCAGGATGTAGCATGTAAAGCTGTTACTTGTTAAAAATAAAAATATTCAATTGTCAAAGAAAGGTGGGATTGTAGGGTTGCAAGTGACTGGGACAGGGATTATTCCTTTTGTTTTAACGAAGTGTTAAACTGCTTTGCTATACTTTTGGTCCATTCTCCTCTCCCTCTTCTTTTAAAGTGGGGTGGGCGATAATGAGTGAGAAAGATTATGGAATGATAGCCTGGTAATCCTAAAATCTTGTTTGGTTCAAATCATGATAAATCCACCATTCCAAAATTTGCCAAATTACCTTGTACACATTCCAGAGAAAATCAGGAAGAAACGCATGATATGTAAGTATTCTTAGAATGGCTGCTCACATTTCAGCTATTTTTTGTTACAAAAAGACTGAACAGTAAAATATGTTAATATACTAAAATATAATACAGTTAATCCTCGACATACAACAGTTCTTTTAGTGACTGTTTGAAATTATGATGGTACCGAAAAAAAATGACACTGAAAAAAATGACATGGCCATTTTTCACCCTTATAACTGTTGTAGCATTCTCATGGTCATGTGATTTACATTTGAACGCCTGACAACTGTTTATATTTATGACGGTTGCAGTGTTCCAGGATCATGTGATGATCTTTAGAAACTTTCTGCTGCAAAGTCAATGAGGCAGCCAGATTTACTTAACAACCATATTACTAATTTAACAACTGTGGTGATTCAATTAACAAATGTGTCAAGAAAAGTCTTAAAATGGGGCAAAACTTACTTAATAAATTTCTTACTTGGTAACATAAATTCTGAGCTCAGTTGTGGTCATAAGTTGAGGACTACCTGTATACACCTTGATAATGAAGATATACCCTTTCAGAATGTAAGAAATATTTAAAACAAAGTTTATTCAAAATGTATATTCTGTCAGGGTTCCAAATATCATACAAAAGTAAATCAGAGTCCAAGGCAAAGTATTTCTCAAAGTTCCAATTTATTAAGAGAGCCATGTTGATCTGGGAAAACCTGAATCTAAAAGCTTCCCGGTTTTCCCGACCCAGTTGAAAGTTCAAGATCTTGCCCCCACACCCACAAGTTCTTCATATGTCCAATCTTCCACTGCCATGCTGGCAGTTCAACCCATCCAGTTCTGGTCAGGACAAAGGATGACCTCGGCTTTCTGGAAATAATTTTGTTATGGCTACCTATTATCTAACTCCGTACAATCCCCTTCCCATTTTCCCATAATAGAAAATGCATAGTAGAATCATAGAAAGTGTGGCAGGCCAAAGATCCAATAAAAAGATGGCTGCAGGTCTGATATATTGATTTAATGGAACTTCAATTTGTTATATTGTAGATCATTGTTGTCTGCATAATATAACTCAACACAAAATGTCATATTTGAGAATAATCATTCTTGTCCTTCCCTGAGGTGCTTTGGAGAATAAGTTGACCTCTGTCTTCTCTTCTCTTTTAGTTCTGGAAGACACCTAACATGTCACCCATAAACTTTCTCTTCTATAGGATAGACGTTCCCTTAACCATTATCATATGGTTTAGCCTCCAGACACTTTCTCATCTTTGTTGCTCTTCTCTGCTTTCTTGTAGTCTCTCAGCATCTTTGGTGTATCATGTGCAGTGTAGATTAATATTATTACTTCTTGTGATCTTGATGCTATCACTCTATTAGGAATAGCACTTAGACTTAAATACCGTTTCATAGTGCTTTACAGCCTTCTCTAAGCAGTTTATAAAGTCAGCATATTTCCCCCTCAGTCTGGCCTTCATTTTACTTACCTTGGAAGGATAGAAGGCTGAGTTAACTTAGAGTCAATCAGGATCAAACCACTGGTATTCAGCAGAATTAACCTGCAATGCTTCTTTCCAACCACTGTGCCACCATGGTTCTGGATGCATCCTAGGCCTGCCTTGGTTTTTTTGGCATCTGCAGCAATTGCTGGCTTAATTTTAAGTGATGGTCCACTAGGACATCTAGATTTCTTTCAGTTTCTACTGTTGAAACAGGTATTGCTTATTCCAGTGTTTCGCAGTCTTCGGACTAGGAACTTGAAGATGTGTGAACTTCAGTTCCACAATCAGCATGGATATAGTATACTACAAGACCATCAAAGCATAATAACAATTCTCTAGACATGTTATATTTTTACCTTGAGAATGAAACCATATGTACAAGCTTACTGTAGTACTAAATAAGAATTTCTCTCTGATGCAAACTGGAACATACATAATTTGTTACCACCAGCTACTGGTTTCTAAATTTCCTGAGCATATTCCTGTATATTGATGCCAAGGTTCACAAGAAAAGATCTGTACCACATGTTACTTCTGAATCATCTTTCACGCCCACTACAAATCTGCATTGGAAATAACAGGAAATTTTAATTATTATTATTTAAATGAAACTTCTGGCATGATGATTTCATTTCCAAAATAAATAAAAACAAGATGGCATCTTCTTCTTGGACAGGAAAGTGAGTTCTTTCAGAGATTCTCTCTGAAAAGTAGAGTTGCAGTTTTCATCCCCTCCCCTTTTTTCCTGCTTCCCACTTGGTATTAGAAACATCATTTTCAATCTGCAGTGATATTTATTGCTTATGAAATTGACAGCTGACAGCGCTTATTAAAGCCAGGCTTTCCCCAAGAATGTACTGTGAGGAAAATGGGAATCCATTTTCATGCTACTGAATGTTGCCCCACCTATATGAACTTTAGCCTCTTCCGTACTTGCAGTTCCCAATTTTGAAGACTATATTACCAGCTTGCATAAGCACCATAGTGAGGAGGGCAAATGTCCAGTAAACTTTTATATGAAATGACTTAGGTTTGGGTTATTTCATACAGAGTACATGTGAAAGACCGTTTCTGTCAGACAAATGAATAAGAGGCAAATGGAGAGATCTTTAGACATATCAAAAAGTAGTTCAAAACTTAGAATCTTGGAATAAAGAAGTTTGGTTTGAATGCATGTGTGCACACGTACCAACTGAATTATAGTTCTTATGTGATGTTTATGGTTCCAAAAGCTTATGAAGTTTATTTCTTCAGGGATAGGAGTAGGAGTAGGGAGAAATAAATGTAGGTATATGAAGTTCTTCTCAAATCACTATGAAAATATTACATGCAAATGTGTTCTTAAATGTTAATGTAAACCATCTGGATTTTTGGAAAGTGGGTGGCATATAAATCAATAAATTTCAGTGGTCAGTATTTGAAAAAAAAATCTGGAAGAAGATTTAAAGCAGATGAGGTGTTTTGCATCTCCATAAAACTATCTATAGTATTCTCCCTCTGTGAAGTTCCAGTATATATATTTGTAAAGAAACATTTTAAAGAAAGAGCAGCAACGATTGATAAATGAAAGCAAGGGTGGAGGACAGAAAACTAAGACACATTAAAAGTATGAAACATTTTTGAATGAACATGTAAAGTGAGTGAAATCTATGAATGTAAATAGGAAATTATTATTGGAAGGGCAAAAATGTATGATCCAAAGTATGAATGGATGCTTTTAAGATTGTTGCAGGTGCATATGAAATAGAGATTAGTGAGAATGGAATAACCAGATATGAGTTTGGGTGGGTGGGTGGGGATATTCTCTGAATTTATATGATTCAGGAGAAAATTTTTGAGATGAATGAATGAAGACTGCATAAAAAGTGGTGGGCCATTTGTAGAATCAAGAATAAATAAGTATGATAATCCTTTGAAATTTCTTTGAATATTAGTAGGGCGGACTGGTAGTATGTTGTTGGTTTGACGGTCCATCACCATTCGAGGAGACATCTTCAGTGTGCTTTGGATTGTGCTTGTCTGGGGGAGCCCTAGCCTTTAAATACCTTTCTGAGTCTTGGTCTGATTTCAGGTTATGTGATTGGCTGACTGTAATTGCTGAGTCATAGTCATTGATTTTAAGTACCATCTGTGTAAATTGGTGCTGGTGGTGTTGTTTGGATGTCTCCTGAGATGTCATGGTTTAGTTTCGGGTTGATTTGATCAGCTGCATATGATGTAGTCCGATTTCTTGTATTACCTCAGATCACAAAAAATTGGGCCACATCACACGCAGCTGATCAAATCTTGACCATATTCCTCGCGTTAGTTACGGTCTTGAATCCCAACTTATCCTATTCATGCCTATACACCTAGAAAATGATAGAGTTACTTTTATACAAGCCAGAGGTCCTTCCCTCCGTCCCTCCCTTTCCTCTGTCCCTTTCCTCTTGTTTTTTTTCCACATTGAAGCTTATTAGCTTCTACTTTTTCAAATATCATCCACATGCTGACATATATGTCCCAGAGGTGCCTTTTTTTCCCTTCAAGAAACAACTGGACTTTCTGATTTTTCTTTGAAGACGTTTTGCTGCTCATTCAAGTAGCTTCTTCAGGCTCTTGAAAAAGAAAAGAAAAGCACCTTTGGGACAACCATGATCTGGATGACTGAGAATCTCCATAGACATGATAACATGTACTTGTAAGTACAGTTCTAACTTGTAGTCTAACTTACAACAGTTAATTTAGAGATTGCTTGAAGTTACAACAACACTGAAAAGGTAACATATGACAATTTTTCACACTTATAACTATTGCAGTATCCCCGTGATCAAAATTCAGATGCTTGGCAACTGACATATTTATAACTCTTGCAGTGTCCAGGAATTATGTGATCACATTTTGCAGCTTTTTGACAAGCAAAGTCAATGGGGAAGCCAGATTTACTTAACAACTATGTTACTAACTTAATACTTAATTAAGTAATTAACTGAACAATGGTGGCAAGAAAGGTCGTAAATTGGGACAAAACTCATTTAATAAATGTCTCACTTAGCAACATAAATTTTGGGTTCAATTGTGGTTCTGGGTCAAGGACTACCTATATAATCTATGCTTCTATGTAATGCTGTATTTTCATAGTAATAATCATTTTATTTAGATATGACAGCATAACAGGAAGGAGCAGAGAGAAAGGAAACTTTTGAATCTTATACAGGTTCATCATATTTTGGCAAAAGGAGAAGACTGAAGTCTTGAATAACTATCCGTTTCCATTGCACATAATCTCTGAATAATTTGTAAAACGTTTAATCTACACTTTTTTTGTGTGTATTTTGTGTCTTTTCAGCATCCAGTCTACTGTGTAAATGTCGTTGGAACACAGAACGCTCACAATCTCATTACCGTTTCTACAGATGGCAAAATGTGTTCTTGGAGTTTGGATATGCTTTCAACTCCACAGGTGGGTTTGTTTTTATTTACACAAGAAGAAAGTGATGGCTGATACCTATTAATGGAATGTCATTCGTAAAAGCTAAAGCCTCACATCCTATGCAGACTAAAACCCATGGATGTACTTTAAAGAGTTCAGCTTGCTTCCAACAATTGCCTCCTCTTAGAGCCAAAACCCATTTCCTCTGTCTGAAATCATGTAATTAGAGTAATGCGTTAATACGCAGGTCAGTTTCAAGTGAAAATGAAGTAATCTGTTCTAAAATACAGGTAATCAGGCATGTTGTGGTATATCAAGCTTATTCATAACACCGTTTACCCAATGTAGATTTCATTGTAATGTAGCATATAGTGTAAATTTTTAATCGAATCTAGAAATAGTCATAAACAAAGAAATCACAACAAAAACTAGACAAATGCGCTTTCATATTCTTAAATATTATTGTTAGGCAATCTTTCCCAATTTGAAAACAAACAAATATGATCCAGCATAAGGAATTTGGGAGTTGGATTCCAACCTATCTGGTGAGTATTAATTGGGGGAGTGATTTATAACGTCACCATTTGTCACTTTAGAAAATAATTATTGTTAGCAGTGTTCCAATATCTCAGAGGTTGCCACGAAGAAGGAGTCAAGCTATTCTCCAAGGGTTGAACAAGAAGCAGTGGGTGGAAACTAATCAAGGAGAGAAGCAACTTAGAACTAAGGAGAAATTTCCTGACAGTTAGAACAATTAATCAGTGGAACAACTTGCCTCCAGAAGTTGTGAGTGCTTTAACACTGGAAGTTTTTAAAAAGATGTTGGATAACCATTTGTCTGAAGTGATGTAGGGTTTCCTGCCTAGGCTGGGGGTTGTACTAGAAGACCTCCAAGGTTCCTTTCAACTCTGTTATTCTATTCTATTCTATTCTATTCTATTCTATTCTTATTAACAAATGTTCTGAAACAGAATCCACAGGTTTGTTCAAGTTATATATAGCCAACGTTGACATTTATTCTTTATGTGAAGTAACTCATATAAGGATAGGGAGAAAACAATACTTCCTCCTTGGTAAAATAGTTTGTTATTTTAAGCAGGTTTATTCTCTCGATTCCTGATACCAGAAATGAACCTGCTACATAAATTTATTGAACTAATGAAAACAGTGAAATATAAGAGAGACAAAGGTTGATAGGAGTGTGTTTGTCTCCCATATCAAGTTACATTCATGTAGAACACGGATAGGCGCTATAATAGTCCTCGACTTACAACAGTTCATTTAGTGACCATTCTAATTTACAACAGCATTGAAGAAAGTGACTTATGACCATTTTTCACACTTATGACCATTGCAGTATCCCCATGATCATGTGATCATAATTCAGATGCTTGGCAACTGGTTCAAATTTATGATGGTGGCAGTGTCCTAGGATCATGTCAATCCCTTTTGCGACCACTGACAAGCAAAGTCAATGGAGAAACCAGATTCATTTAACAACCATGCTAATAATTTAACAACTGCACTGATTCACTTAACAACCGTGGCAAGAAAGGTCACAAAATGGGACAACCTTCACTTAACAAATGTTTCTCTTAGCAACAGAACTTCTGGGCACAATTGTGATTGTAAGTCAAGGACTGCCTGTATTTTTTTTTTTAAAAAAAACTGGACTACACTTAAAGACCTTGGTCAATGAGCAGAGCACCAATTGATAGATGGCGAAATGGGTTGATCTCTGTCATACATACAAAAGGGGTGAGAGAGAGTGTGATGTGTTTTTATGCTGGAGTAGAAACTTTTGTTCTCTAGAACTACTAAGCTCATTTTAGGCTCCTGCTGCAATTTTGTGTGTGTGTGTTCCATCTCTGTGTATGTGAGTGTGTCTCTTCCATCTGAAAGTCATAGAAAATGTACTCAATACAATAGTGTACTTAGTACAGTATTGGGATGGAACTTAAGACTGAAATAAATAGGTAAAAATTGAAGAGCTAAGCAGTGCTAGCTCTAGTAAAATATAGGAAATAGGAAACTTCTAAATTGTCTATCTTTGCTTAGGTAAGAGAAGAAATTATAGAGTATACTAAAGTTAGTACTCACAGACTGTAGGATTGGAAGAGACTTGGGGAATCATCTCTCTCAATGCCCACCCATTCATTTGAAGAACATTCCTGACACAATGTAATGGAATTTGAGAATGACCTTGGGAGGCAAGAGGAAGAGAAGCAGCATAGACATTTATCAGATAAATCTGAGACTGAAGGAGACTGTCCCTAGGTAGGGAGAGTAAAAGTTCTTTCAGAATTGCATGATTCTGTTACTGTAAGCTTACAATAAAGGTAGTATAGCATTTTTTGAATGTGTCTGGTCTGGGTATCTCAAAACACTTACATATAAAAGGGATATTTTTCTGATGCCCAGCCAAAGTGTCCAAGGAAGTCTACTTCCTTATAATTGAAACTCACTGACTCTTATATCACTGAACAATTGTGCCACATCTGTACATACAGTACAGCTTTGACTTTTTCCATTTCTGAGTTACACTTGGTCCCAGTAGTTATTTCAAATTATGGCTGATAAGATTTTCAAATTCAGTTAAGTACCTTAAGTTTTCTCCCTTGATCTCTCTCTGACTTAATTTCTATCCATGCCATTCCTGACTTGTGTTTCTCTAAGTTATTGAATAGATGCTATAGCTGATCTGCATGTATAACTGTGCTGCGATTTCTCTTTATGTAATGTCTGGAATTCAAGGTGACACAGTCAAGCCCCAAATTCCAGTACTTTTACTGTTTGAACCACTTTTTTCTTAGGTCAGGTCTAGTAGAGAGCCCTCTTCATCCTTCTGAAAAACTACACAGTCAAAAAAAGAGATTAGGTTTGGGTACTTGGACCAATATCATTACAGAAATGTTGGAGCAGCAGCAAGAGGAAAAGCTTTGATTAATTAAAAAAGAAGGAGAAGACCAGCTTTGCGGGGGGAGACCCAGAGGAAAGATTGGCTAGAATGGAAAAGAGTAAAAGAGAAATGAGAAGATTTAGGGGTCTGATAGACTTACTTACAGTCTGGTCACCAGGAGAGACCTATTCACCTCTAGGGATTTCAGAACATATAGAAAGGGAAGATGGTCCCAAAGATATCAAATTTCCTAAGTTAACAAATAAAAAAAAATACAGAAGCCTATTTTACTATGTTTGAAAGAGTTACCACCTATTGTAAATGGCCTGAGAGTGAAAGGGTGGTCACATGAGGCCATGCTTGATAGCACTAAGATTAATTAGTAAGATTAGCCTTTCCCTTCAACTAATAATAATGGATAATTTCCATGTTAAAGAAGTGATCCTATAGAGCAGGGGTCGGTTCCTGCCAGTTCTAACCTCTTCTATAGAAGAGGTTCCACAAATTTACAGTGCCATTTAGAACTAGTTCCAGCTCCCTCCCCCCACCCATCCGGACATCATCAAGATGAAGAGCGAGAGGAAGAATTCTGGGAGTTGAAGTCCATAAGTCTTAAAGCTGTCAAGTTTGAACACCCCTGAGTTTTTTTTTCTAAAGGGTTAGGGGTGCAAGGGTCTTGTAACTTTACAGCTTTAAGGCTTGGGTGCTTCAAATGCCAGAGTTTCTGAGCCAACATTTTAGTTGCTAAGCAAGAGCATTGTTAAGTGAGTTTCACCACGTTTTACAAATTGGCCATGCCCACCCAGTCACATGGCTGGCAAGCCACTCCCACCTGGTCACATGGCTGGCAAGCCACTCCCACAAAGCAGGCCACACCTACAGAAGAGGTTCTAAAAAATTTTGAAACCTACCACTGCTATAGAAGTATGATACAATTTATTATACCTACAGGTAGAGGCTTAGGAACTACATATATGATAAACATGAAGGGAACTGTCAATTGTGGAAAGATTGGAAGACCTATGTAGGAAATGGTGGAAGCCAGATGAAAGAAACAAAGAAAAAGTGGTAATGAAAGTAATTTTAGAACAGTTTCTACCGAAGTGAAATTTTGAGTGCAAGAACACCATAAAGGAAGATTATTATATTAGCACATAGATTTAAATACTGTTTCAGAATGATAAATAAGGTTGCAATTTTCCTTGATAATTAGTGTCACCTCTAGGCAAGATTTTTATAGGTAGAATACAGGGGTGGATTGCTACCGCCATTATTGCTGGTTCGTTTCACGCGTGCTTCGTGCGCTGTGCACACATGGACAGTTACTTGTAAAATGTTCTGTGCATGTGGAGAACATTTTAAAAAGGACAAAAAACCATGCAGGCAATGAGAGTGGCAACCGGGGAACCGGTTCGGAGGCGTGGCCAACCTGGGCCGCTTTCGGTTCTGTGACCCAGGCCAACAAACCAACCAAGGACAAACCAGTAGCAACCCACCTGTGGTAGAAGGGAGAAAAACAATGATTTCCCCAGAACCATAGAGATTCCATTCCATTTTCTTCACCACTAAATCTCAGCATAATCTGTTGATCAGCAAGAAACAAATAGCATTAGTAGCAAAAACCTATGACCTGCAGAGTATTTCTGGAAGTAAAAAAAGACTTAGTGTGTCCTTTCATTTAAGCTTCCCAGCAATACTTTTTAATATGATTAGATCCTCAGGAATCTGCAGGTAAATTCTTTGGGCTGGAGAAGTTTCATTACGTCTCTCTCTTGTCCCAATCTTACTGTGCTCTAGAAACAACCAATTGAAAAGAAATGTTTCTAACTTATTTTAGGAGAGTATGGAGCTAGTATATAATAAATCCAAGCCAGTGGCAGTTACTGGAATGGCTTTCCCAACTGGAGATGTTAACAACTTTGTAGTTGGAAGTGAAGAGGGCACTGTCTACACAGCTTGTCGCCATGGAAGGTACTTTCTCCCACCCACCTTTTTTTTTTTGGCTATATGATTGTGCTTATGGCATTTCTGTAGGTTACAATGTGGTAAAATGGTTGAAATCATGCAGATCTTCCAGTAATTAATGGCTTTAGGTAATTTTTTAAAATATTTCTGATTTTATCTGGAGCAGAGACTTTATGTGAGTTGACAAATATTCATGACTCTATCTATCTATCTATCTATCTATCTATCTATCTATCTATCTATCTATCTATCTATCTATCTATCTATCATCCTATCCTATCCTATCCTATCCTATCCTATCCTATCCTATCCTATCCTATCCTATCCTATCTATCTATCTATCTATCTATCTATCTATCTATCTATCTATCTATCTATCTATCTATCTATCTATATCATCTATCTATATTATCTATCTATCTATCATCTATCTATGATTTATCAATCTTTATCTGCCTATCTATCTTATCACTTATTATTTTTATTAATAATTCATTTCACCAAATATATTTAAAATTTCTTCCTCCTACTTTTCCCCTCAACCCCTGTGACGTGGGTTGGACTAAGAGAAAGTATCTGGCTAACAATCACTTAGTTGGCTTTCATGCCTAAGGTAAAATTAGAACTCACATTGTCCCAATTTCTGGCCTACTGGTAGTGCTAAACCACTAAAATGAGCTGGTTCTCAATTACTTGTCTTTAAAATACTACAAATATTCATTGTTGTTGCTGTATTTGTTCTTATGGAATACTGAAGTTCTTACTTATCTCCATAATTGCTGTTTGTGTGGGGAAGAGAAAAATACCAGATGATCAGTGACTGCATATATATCAGTAAAACTCATATGCTGCTTTTTAGAATAGTCTCCAAAAATGAATAGGAAATAATAACTTTTACTTTATAAGTGAAATATGTTCATGAACCGTTCCTTTTTTAGAACTTGCTTAACCGTTATAATCATTAATCATTTTTAATCATAAAAATTCTGCTATTTGGGATGTTCTGTACATTTTATTAGTCTTATTTATAGAAATTTTAGCAGTGCAATAAGATCTTTGTGCTTCTACACTTGAATGATATATGTATACAGGTAATAGAGATACAGTCCAAACCATAGTATATTTTATGACTTTTTCACTGAGTCAAGATGAAAAACCCATAGGATGCTATTCAATATAGGAAACCAGAGCTTATATCTCAGGCTACACTAAAACATTTCAGACATTGTTAGTTTGCTATGGACATCTTCTTTGCAAGAACAGGTGACTTTAGTGTTACAGATTTTGAAAATGGAATGCTTATATCATAGCATTTTTAGTGAGGAAAATTATGAAGGTTTTCTAAATGAAATTATTTTTTTCTACAGTAAAGCAGGGATTGGAGAAGTTTTTGAAGGTCACCAGGGCCCAGTGACAGGAATCAATTGCCACATGGCAGTGGGTCCAATTGATTTCTCTCATCTATTTGTTACATCATCATTTGATTGGACCGTCAAATTGTGGACCACAAAGGTAAGAAGTAATATTTAGAAGGCTAGCTTTGGTCTCTGTCCTTTCCTCCAACTTTCAGTACTAAGCAAAAATGGATGGTGTCCATTCTACAATATTATACCTGATATAATAGATGTTTCCACAAAAATACCTTAGTATTTAACTTCTTCAGAACTATTTTCCACTAGTTTATGGGTAAAAATCAGTATACCCATAAAACTATATAACTTCCTTGCTATATGTGAATGTGTCTTTTTCACACATTCACATATAGGCATATAGGCATTTTATTTATCCAACATTATTCCAGTCTCTTTTTTTTTCACAAATTCATATAACTATTCCTCCAGAGCTCAGAATTGTTGGGCCAGAAGAGGTTACCATTTTCAGCTGACTGAAGCTTAGGAAAAAGTTTCCATTCATATAAGGTAACTATGATGTAGAAGTAAGCATGCAGGTTGAGGAGAAAAGGATGATCTTCATCCAAATCATCCCACCCATGTTATGCACTGGGGAGGAAACAGTCATTCTAACTGTTGGTATTTCTATAAGGATAGAGCTTGAGCTTGTCTACAGTATGTAACATTTGATGTTAGTAAGCTATAAGAATTTGGTTAACTCATTATAATATAATTGAATGACTATGACATCTATATTGCCATTTTTCCCAAGCTGCAAATAAAAGCTGAGAGATAGGGACCTGTATAAGGCCATTTACTGAAATCTGGATTTAAATCCAAGTTTATTGTATTACAAACACAATAAACATGAATGTAAATAGCTTGGTATTTTTTTACAGTGTTTATGAATGTATTTGTTAAACAATGAAGCTTGTACAAATAGATGTAAAACTGCCTATTTCAAAACAGAATGAATTTTCTGAAGAGCTTAGATTTTAATATGACATTTTTCTTTATATTCCAATTTCAGAAAGTTAAAAAAGGCCATAATAATCTGGTTGTTTGAGTGAATGAATACATGAAGTTAATATAATTTTTTCTAAATTCTTTTTGAAGGTCAGATGTTAGATAATCAGACAGGTTGCATACTCCTGAATTGAAACACATGCACACTACTATGTAGCAATACTAGTGGTGGACACCATCAATATTAATATTATCAACATTGTATCATGAATATCAGATGATGGTAGTCTGTAAATTATATAGAAGTTAAGTGCTGAATATAATTATCCAGCAAATGTTTCCTGAATCCTTCCCAACAGACCAAAAATATTAGGGAATGCCATCCATATGATACAAAAATGTAAACTTCAAGCCTTTCCATACAAAGCACATTCTCAATCACCCAACTCTAGTTTTTTCTCAAAGACATCAAGACAGACCCATTACATGAACATCTCTAATTATAGCATATCTCTAAGAACTAAAGCAATGTATCACAGGAAAGAACTCTTAGGTCCCTACAAAATATTAATCTTCTGAGAGCAATTTCTAGAAGCCATAATCTTTACGAACATAGGGAAATGTTAACATATAATTCGGGAAAAGACACCTTGTTCTGAAGTATATAATAACTGTAAAATGCTCATTTTTTTTACATAAATTATTTAAATTTTCCTGTTTTTGTTGTCTAGGGTGCAGTTTTCGTTTATGAAGCCAACATAATTTTGATCACTGAATCATGAGATCATAGCACACTCATGAAAGCTGAATTAAAATGCCCCCAAAATCAAGATATATCCTGGTATTAGCTAAGACTTCAGTGCATTAGTGCTTTGAACATGTAAACTCTTTTCTAAAGACCACCTGTTCACTAATAGATACCACGGATTATTAGTTAATGTTAACGTACAGCAATCCCTATGCTATGTACCCTGTTATCATGCAGGAGAATTATACTACTCCACATGAAGAAAAAACAGATTTGCGTCACTTAGACATTGTTTTGTTAGAGCATTTCTTTATTCTGCCATGCATCAAAAGGAATAACTCTGCTTTGGCAAACTGAACAAGTTCAAACAGGGTTTCAAAATGCAATTTTTAACTGCTTTATTCATCCATTAATTCTATATGGAAAATATACAGCATAGTCAACATTTTTATCCTGTAATGTATATAGATTTTGTATGCAGTACAACATAAATATTGAAATTTTGTTAGGAACATTTGGGGACTACTACATAAGCTATACTACACTGTTAAATATGTCATTATTATTCCCTGATGTTCAGTTTTCACTTTCGCATAAGTACATATTTCTAAGCAACATCATTGTTCTGATACAATATGCTTATGTTGTCTCATCTGTCTTCCCCTACTTCCTAGCAAGAATCTTTTAATTGACCTATGCAGAAATTAATAAGAAATATAATTTAGGTTTAGGCTTCATATTAGACAGCAGAGAGACTACATGGAAAAGAAGGTTTAATTAGATGGAGGAAATAATAACATGGTAAAAAAGGAACTCAAAGACAAGGGGGAAGGAAGAATATTGAATGATATTACCGTAAATCATTGAGGCTTCTACAGATAGTTTTCAACTAAACCATTCATTTAGTGATCATTCAAAATTAGAATGACTCTGAAGAAGAAACTGTGACCGGCCCTTGGACTTACAACCATCACAGCATCAATTACATGATCAAAATTTGGGTGCTTGATAATTGTCATATATTTATAATGGTTGCAGTTTCTCAGGGTTATGTGCTCATTACTTGTGATCTTTCAATAAACAAAGTCAATGAGGTCAGAAACTCATAAATTTGGGAAGGACTTACTTAAGATAACAAATTGAAATTCTGGTCCCAATTGTGGTAGTAGGTTGAAGACTACCATAAAATGGTTAGTTTTTAAAATTATAAATAAATTGCATCAAATAGTTAGGGATTGACTAGTTAATCCCTAGTTAATTAGAATAATAGCAACTATGGAAAAATAGCCCTCCAATCCTGAGTAAAGGTCTTAATCTGAAATGATGCTTTGTGTAGAAATTCCCATTGATGCCAATGAGTCTAGACTTAGGTTCTTCATGCTTCCTGCAGCCTTTCCAAGGTTCAACCCCTGACTTTGCTAAGGATTTTTATGTGTTAAATAGAAAGAGACATTTAAAAGCATATTAAGTGATATGGCTTGCTAAAAATATATCACGGTCTTACAATATTTTGTCACAGTTCAAATAATAAGCCATTCCTCCTTAAACACAAGTTTCCTGTTCTTTTTGTCTGTCGATGACATAATATACTGACTAATCTTTTGCTTTTCATTGCTTCTGGTCCTTGTTGGGGGTGGAGTGGGGATTCTGGTAAAATCTAAGAAGAGAGAGATGCTTGGAGTCTTAAATGTGGTTTCTTCCATGTGGTCAGGTACAGTTGGATTGGCAGGAAGCTTTGCCTTTGATTTTTTTTCTTTCTTCTTAAATTAATTTCCTTTAACTCCCACTTGCACTGTCTTGGTCAATTGGTATTCCCAAAGCAAGCACATATTTGTTTTATACTCATGCATCTTTCCTCCTAATCTGTCCCCCCCCTTTTAATTTGTTTCAACAAAATAATTTAAACAGATGCATGATTGATTCTTCTGTGATCTAAGTAACACTCCTATACAATGAAAACCAAACAGTCCTATATGATTATTCAAGCTTTGGAATCCTTTCCCAGAATGGATTATTATGCTCATAGGTAAAATTAAAATGTCTCAGAACATATGTGTGTCTGTGAAGATTCTCAGTCATCCAGGTCACAGTTGTCTCAAAGATGCTTTTTCAAAAGGTAGCTGGGACTGTTTTTTTCCTTGAGAAACAGAAGGTGTTTCAGTTCTCCGCCAAGAAGCTTTATCGGTTCTGGCAGGATGGTGGGAGAGATGGAAGCTTTTGTTCTCACAGGATGGGGGTTGGGGGTGGGTGGCTTGGAAGGATCATATCTCTTTGCAGTCCTTTGGTTGTTAGCACTTTCCCTTAAAGCTCTTGAGTCCACTTGGGGGTTTATCTGTGCCCTCAGGGTCACCTGTATGAAAGTGAAAATGGGGGTGGGACCTTTTTTGGAACTGCTGAAAGTACTGTGTTGTAGACAGAAGATAGGTAGTGTTTTATCCTTCCCCCTCTATTGAGAGAGAGAGCTGCTCAATGTTAACATAAACGGTCTCTTTTATACCTCTTTCAAACCAGTGGTCCTCTCCATCCATAATATGGACTTTGTGGTCTTCAAAAGACTAGCCTTTGTTTTTCAAATGCTGATGGACTGCTAAATCTTGTCCTGAGAGTTTGCTCTCCTATGTTGTGCATGCATTTGTGAAGTGGTTGTTTTGTTTTACCTGTTATGCAAAAATGGAATCTTGAAAATACTCATTCCTTCAGGCTTATTTTGCCAAATTAGAATAAATTAAGGTAATTCTCATTAGTTTAGTTGATTTCTACATTCTTCCACAGAACAATATGAATTTTCAGTACACACATGAACACATATACCTATTAGAGAGCAGTAATGTTTGTTTGTAATTTTTCCTCTCATTGCTTCCCACCTTGTTACTTTTATCAGTAAAAGAGTCCATATATATATTAGCTTTATATATAATATTATATATTATGATATCACAATGATGGCGAACCGTTTTTGCCTCAGGTGCCAAAAGCACGCCAAGCATGCTATCGCACATGCTTGCATGCCCACACCCATAATTTAATGCCTCCCCCCATACCCCATGCACATGTGAGACTGCCCCACTGCCCTGTACATGCACGAGCAGCTTTCTTGGAGCCTAGTGAGGGCAACAAGGGCATCCTCTGCCACCCAGAGGCTGGAAATGGTGGGCCCAGTAGGTCCATTTTTCACCCTCCTCAGGCTCCAGAGGCTCCTGCCTCCGCAAGCCGAAAAACCGCCCAACACGCAAACCTGAAGTTTGGGAATGGACTTCCGATTTGCACATTGGTCTGTTTTTTGCCCTCCAGTGAGCCCGGTAGGTCCATTTTTGTCCTCCCCAGGCTCCGAAGGCTTTCTAGGAGCCTGGGAAGGCAAAAAATAGCAATAGCAGTAGACTTATATACCGCTTCATAGGCCTTTCAGGCCTCTCTAAGCGGTTTACAGAGAGTCAGCATATTGCCCCCAACAATCTGGGTCCTCATTTTACCCACCTCGGAAGGATGGAAGGCTGAGTCAACCCTGAGCCGGTGAGATTTGAACCGCTGAACTGCTGATCTAGCAGTAGCCTGCAGTGCTGCATTTAACCACTGTGCCACCTTGGCTCTTATGACCAACATGCAAACTGGAAATTCGGCAATGGACTTCCGGTTGCCTTTTGGGCCATTTTTCTCCCCACTGAGGGTGAAAAACGTGCAAATCAAGTGTCTTTTCCCAAACTTTTGGTTTACATATTGGCCGGTTTTTCTCTCTCCCCAGGCTCTTAGAAAGCCTCTAGAGCCTGGGGAGGACAAAAAATGGACCTACCGGGCTCACTGGAGGGCAAAAAGCAGACCAATGTGCAAACCAGAAGTCCTTTCCCAAACTTCCGGTTTGTGCGTTGGGTGGTTTTTTGCCTTCCGGAGGCAGGCGGAAAACGGTCAAAAATGAAGGTCGAAAATTATACAGCCAGCATGCGCATATGTGTTGGAGCTGACAGGGCAACCCCTTGCGGGTTCCACCACAAAACCGCACTCGACTAAACCGCGTCCGACTAAACCGCGTAGCTGACGTCATCAACAGGGCGACAACAGCGCGGAGACAGAAGCACGCTGTAAACCCTAAACCTAAAATTAACACCTAAACCTAACCCCCCTAAACCTAATCCTAACCCTAAACCTAACCCTTAACCTAACCCTAAACCTAATACTAACCCTTAGCCTAAACCTAACCCTAACCCTTAACCTAACCCTAAACCTAACTCTTACCTTAAGTTGAATTGGCTTGCTTTCAAAGCGCTATTTAAAGCGCCCTTCTTTCTCCGCGCTGGCTGTTGTCGCCATGTTGATGACATCAGCGACGCGGTTTAATCGGGCGCGGCTTAGTCAAGCGCGGTTTTGACGGGTCATGCCCCTTGCGTGCCCTCAGAAATGGCTCCACATGGCACATGTGGCATGCATGCCATAGGTTGGCCATCATGATGATATTAGCTCCCAAATACAATTTAAAATGCTTTTTGTCAGCTTTCGAACATCTACATGGATTGCCACTGAGGTACCCATAAGGCTCTACTTGGTACCCTCTTCTAATTAGATACCTTCTGAGGTACCCTCTTCTAATTAGGACTGATGTGTTGGGTTTATATATTACAGGAAAAACATCTGATGATCTTTCAGACTAGTGCCATACAGAGGTTTCTCTGTGGACACACGAGCCATCGCCTAGCTGAGTTCCACCACGCATGCGTGTGCGCCTCCCGCTGGCCAGCTAATTTTCAGGTCTTTGCCACTCATGCAGGAGACATGTGCACATGCCTGTAGAAGGTTACATGGGCACGCGTAGGGTGAGGGGGAATGCAGGGCGTGCAGTCCTTCCCCTGTGCCCCGTCTTCAGTCCCAGGAGGCTTCAGGGAGGCCTGCTAGGCCTAAAATGGGGGTAGTGTCATGTGTGCATGCTCAGGGGAGGGGCCTGCAGGGGATGTTGCACACACATTGCATTATGGGTGTATATATGGGGGGATCGCATGCTTTCGGCATGCGAGGATAAAAAGGTTAGCCATCACTGAATTACAGAGGATGAGGAAACTTTCTGTTAGAAATTAGATCTTCTATTATAAGGATACGATAGCTCAGTAGTTAGGTCGCTGAGTCTTATACCATTAAAGATCTACAGCTCAGCAGTTTGAGACCCGAGTGCTGCAAGATAGAGTGACTTCCATCACTTGTTCCAGGTTCTCTCAACTTAACAGTCCGAAAGCATGCAAATGCAAGTAGATCAAAGGCGTCACATATAAGCATGTGAGAAGCTAACAGTGTTCCATGAATTGCTGAGCACTTTGTGCTGCATCATGATGTGATGCTGGCAACATAATTGCAGAAACACATCTGCCCTTTGGCTTAATAAACGAGAATGAGCACCACCTCCTAAAGTCAGTCACTCACGACTAGCAAGGTAAAATCTGCAGTAATATCAAAATAAGAAAATTATGATTTTCTGGAACTTTTATTCCAGGGGTCATAATGATAATTGTTGAATATCTTATTTCATATGTTTCATTACTGTACATTTCTGAGAGTGTGTGTGATAGTTATAGCAGTAGCAATTAAAGTTATATACTACTTCACAGTGCTTTACAGCCCTCTCTAAGTGGTTTACAGAGTCAGAATATTATCCCCAACAATCTGGGTCCTCCTTTTACCAAACTTGAAAAGATGGAAGGTTGAGTCAAACCTGAGCCAGTGAGATATATATTCAGGGCTGGGATTCAAAAATTTTAGCAACCGGTTCTCTATCCAGTTGCTGAGTGGGTGTGGCCTACTTAGCCTCCTTAACCACGGCGGGGGAAGAGCACTTTCGCCTTCTGCAAGTACTGGAGGCTTTTCTCGAGACTCCAGGAGCGCAAAAATGGTTTCCTGCAGGCTCCAAACATGCCCGTTTCTAGACTTCCAGAATTTCCAGGAGGCCCGTTTTTCACCGTCCCAGAGCCTTCGCGTGGGTCCTGCACTTACCTGGAATCCAAAATGGGCTGCATGGAAACTCCTGGGAGCGGTGGGATGGGCGGAGCCAACAAGACCTTGCAAGTACTGGTTTGATGACCAGATATAAAATTAGCATCTGGTTCACCCGAAATGGTCTGAACTGGCTGAATACCACCCCTGTATATATGTGATAAATAAATTCTAAGGAAACCCCATTTATTATTATCCTTATATTCAACAAAGATAACTGTGAAAAACATAAGCCTCCTGAGTTAAAAAGTAAATTATATAATATACATTATATACTTCAGAAATGGCTGGAAGAAATTATGGAGCAAAAGATCGAATTGAAACCGGAATCATTCTCATTAGGAATATTATACCCAAAAATGGACAAACAATTTCAATACATAATACTACACATACTCACTGCAGCTTTTGTACAAAACTGGAAACAAATCAATATACACGCAGATGAAACAATAATTGGAAAGGTACTTGAATGTGCAGAGACGGATAAAATGATCATGGAATTAAAAGAAAGTGAAGAATCAGAATAGAATTTATGTGGCTAGAAAACAGAAGTCAAAACAGGGAATAGTCTTTGTTTTTTTTTTCCTAGATTAGTATTGAATAAAAATTAGTTACTAATTACTATCAAACTTAAAATATTGACTACAATGTGAATATAATGGTGATATGAACAATTGATATTATTACAAGTGTTAGTACTACTGTTATTACACTATTAGAGAAGTTAAAATTGATATGAAGGCAATGTAAAATGGAGAACTACAAAGGCTAAACATGAACAGAAGACTGTATAAGTACTTTATATTGTTATGTTTGTCTTGGGTTTTTTTTGGGGGGGGGGTTGGTTATTTCCCCCCCATTTTTAAAGGTAAAAATGTTTAATAAAAAACTGATTTCCATGGGTATACGTATGCTGGTCTTGTTGTATTCGGGTCCTTTCCCATGTAAGATTGAGATTGTCTTCGCAACGTTTTGCTGAGGTCCCACTCGCCATCTTCAGGCTGGTGTTTTCGGCTTTGTGCTTGTGTGAGTAAAACGTGGTCAGAGCTGCCATCTCTCTATAAACCTTGGTGAGGGAGTGTGGAATGCTGGCTTTGTTGCTGTAAGTGGGTTGATTGGCTGTGTAGTTGCATCTGATTGGTAGATGGAGTTGATGTTTGTAGATTGGTCGGCTGTTTCATATTATGCTGAGGTGCTGGCTGTGTGTCCATTGTTCTTTTGTGTTGTAACGACCTGGGTGGTGGATGGGCCTCATTTGTTGATTAGGGCTGGTTTCCAGATGTCTGGTAGGCAGAAGGCATCGTCACGTTTATTCATGTTGTGGGGATGTTTTCCTATTTTGATGGCTTTCATAATTATTCTCTTGTTGAAGTGTTCAGTTTTGGAGATTAATTTGGTTCCTTCAGCACCTTAAAGCAACAGGACATGAAATTGATTTTGAAGGAACCAAATTAATCTCCAAAACTGAACACTTCAACAAGAGAATAATTATGGAAGTCAATCTTACATGGGAAAAGACCTGAATACAACAAGACCAGCATACCTACAACCATGAAAATCTACCAAAACATAGATTATCTTGGGCATTTTGATTTTTCTGGTCTCAGTCTTCTATTTACTTACTAAGGGCAACCTTGGGAATCAAAATCTACTGAACATTTTGCTAGGAAATTTTAAAATATAAAATGAAAAAAAATTGTTCTAATAAACATATTATAATCTCATGGAGAAAATATGCAGAAAAATATACTTCTCTCTGCACTTTATAATGTACACAATATTTCCAGAACATTTATGGATGTACAAAGGGAAGTAGAACATGTATAGATGCAGAAAATGGATGCACAAAAATATGTTTTATTTGAAAAAACTGTTTGTCAAAATTATGTACACTAAAATCAATTCATAATGCTCTTATTAAGAGCATTATGCACAAAAGATAAAGCATAATGTTTATCAGATTGTTAGCTTTATTAAAAATCCTCTGAATTGTGTGAAAAGCAAATGCCCCCAAATATGTTCAAGGATAGTATTTAATTTTACAAATCACTTTTCATTTTTTTCTAATATCAGCAATTCAACCCACTTATTAGCATGAAATACCTATATATTTCCATTTACTTCAGTTAAATCTCTTGTTGGACAGTATGAATTATCTCTATGGGATGAAAACTGGGTTTTCTTTCACACTCTCACAATGTTTAGGTCCCAAATGACTAATAGAGCAGTAGATAATAGGTACCACAATACAAGCTTACTCATTTTAAGCCAGAATAAGTGTCCTACAATGCCCTAATTGGTTGGTCTTATCTTTGGCCATTGCACTCAAGGTTGCCTTTCTGTGACAATATAAACATCTTGAAATGGACCCTGGGGGGGGGGGAATCAAACTATTTGGGGGAAAGAAAAGAAGCTCCAATTAAATTTATGATGTCCCACAGCAAAGAGTCATGCATGTACGCAGAGCATGTTAATCATTTCAGTGAACCATGTGTCCGTCTATTTGGTAAGTAGCATATTGGCTTATATGATAACAGTTCTGTCTGTTGTATAAGCTCAGCGTTTTGAGTTTTGTTCAGAACTAAAGCAATGAATGAATTTTCTTCAGAGCTCAATTTTGTTGTCAAAAAGCCAAAGTGATTCAAAGGAATGGGTGGAGCTGCTTGTTCAGGCAGGATTTTTTACTTTTTGCCCTTTACCTCTGGAGCCAGAGGTCTGGCTTCCATCCAGCTGTATGAGGAGAAGATTATGGTCTTTCTCTAGGTAATTTGAAGGAGCAAAACCAAAACGAAGACGGGTGGTCAAAAGTCAGCACTGAGTTTTTCCACAATGTTTTTCTTGAATTTGCTTATCTATCCCACGGTAATCACTGTATTTTTAAAAAAGACTTCGTGAGCAGTCACATGTGCAAAATAACAGTTTTCTTCATATAGGATAACCTATATGTACGTTATTGGTAGAATAACGGCTGCAAGCATGCAGAAAAATAAATATTTAAAACAGGGAAAGATACTGCTTCAGCAAATGGCAGAAAGTGACTATCCTAAAAATTCAGAGCAATATGTATAAATAAAATACAAGTAATTGTAGTCAGTTCTGATAAGCTTCAGAACTTTTGCATTTGCTGATAATAAATTTGTGGAAATGCTTTAATAGATAAACTGGAAATTGAGCAAAAGGCTTAAACTCCAGCAGTAATTGTAAAACCATTTATTCACAGAGAACCTATTCTGAAGTTAATAGGTGTTCTTGCAGAGTGGTGAATATAGAGTTAGATGTCTTCAACTTCTATACCCCCAATGCTAGCATAATTTCTGTCTTCGAGTAAGACCATATTTTGTCAGGCTGATCTGACACTTCATCAGTTGTATTCAGTTTTTAAAAGGTACTTGTCATAGAGGCTGTTTTTTAAATATATTTATGCATTTTTCTTAGGTATTTTTTTAAAAATTTCAATCCACACTGTACTTAGATTTGAAGAATCTGAGTCATGTTCCATCAAAGATAGATAAGGCATAATAGAATGGGGTAATCTATCAAGACTACAAAACAGTAATTTAAAGCATCAAAGCTCAAAAGAATGAGAAAGAAATAAGACCAACTGGCTCTATTAACTGTTTAAAATCAGAGTGCTTTTGACCATTATACGGCAATTTTTCTCGAACACATTGATTTCTGCTTCTGTAAGATTGACTTTCCTAAAGTAGCACTGCTGAGCAAAAGGCTCAGCTCTTTCTATCGCATAAACCGTGGTCTAACTTGTATGGGCTTTATTAATTTAAGTAATTTGAAATGCTGATTGCTTGTCAAACTTTAGGCAGATAATAATGTAAAAATAATTTTAAAAACCCACTTGCTGTTTCTGATTGAAGAAGCTTTAAAAATCTCTGTGGGACATAACTATTTTTACTACTCTTATAAAGAGTTGGAAGATGGCAGTAAGTCTGACCTCAGGATGTCAACTATTTTACACAAGTTGTCTTGTCCTCAACATCTTTGATCCCCAATATTTTCTCCTAGCTAGAGTTCCTGAAAATAGCAAGTTCCCTAGCTGTACAGAGCTTTATAGGTAATAAATAGAAATAGTGCTGGGATCACTTGAATTGGGTGGGAAATCTACTGATGACCAGTGGAGCACCAGGAAAATGGATGGTATTCTTCTAAGCTTGTTAGTGCTGATCAACATGCATTTTGTACCATTTTCTTAATCTTCAAGGACAGCAGCCACATATAAAATCAATTATTATTGTCATATCTTCAGCATCTCCGGTCTAGAAACTTCAGCTGGTTCACTACTGCTTCACATAGCTGCCTTTTTTTAATATATCCGTTTTATTTTACAATAATCTTACAGTATGAAGTAAATTGAGAAAAAGCAATAGACTCAGACCAATCAATCTGAAGCAGCATTGCTAGTCCAAACTTAACACTACATTTTATAGTCTCCACTGCTAATTTTTACTTTTTTCAGACAATGAATCAAACCTTTCGTTATTTGAATAGTATTTTTAATTGTTTTTATGTTGCTATAATAACAACAATCAAATCTATGTAAACCCAAGGGAGACTTTATTTTTGAGATGTTACATTTTTGTTTTCTTCTTTTGCTTTAACCACTGACAAAAAAAAGATTATGATAAATTATGTTATAATTAAAATTAAGTTACATTAATATAAAAACATTTCATTTTGTTTGTTTTTTGTCTTAATAGTAGAAAAATAAAAAGGAAGTACACAGCAGGGTAACAAAAATTAGAAATAGCTTGCACATAATAGGTTAGGCATAGCTATGCATGCATAAACTTCATGCAACTCTAAAAAATGTACTTGTGGATTCAGCCCATGTTCCTCCAAGAACAGCACTTTTTAAGGTTGTTGAAGAAGGAAATTAAAAAAAATATTAGAACAATCAATGACATTTATAAAAATTAAGTTAAATTCAATTTTTAAAAAATTATCCTCCTCCAATTAATATTTTTGTCACCTTTACAAACACACACACACACACACACACAATTCATTTCATGGAAGCTGAGTCTATTATTAAGAAAAAGTGGATTGTATTAGTAAAATGACCCTTTCAAGTACAGTTGTAAAGACCAACAATGGTTCAAAACATAAGATCTCACATTCATTCATTCTTCATTCATTTGTTCATTCTTTCATTCATTTTCGATAGCCAGCCATCTTAAGCAAGTGGCTCTGAATGGCAAACAATCACAAAATTAAAAATTAAAGTATGATAGGTGGCTGGATGGAGTCCCCAAAGCAGTAGGCGTGAGCTTAAATCAACTTCAGAGGATGGCAGAGAACAGGAAGGCCTGGAGGAACGTTGTCCATGGGGTCGTGATTGGTTGGACACGACTTCTTAACTAACAACAATACAAATTAAATATATATGGCAACTGAGAAAAAATTATCATAGATGTCAGTATTGTCAGGAAACAGGAGTCTCAGCCATGCTCTTGTTTATTTATGAATTAATAAAAGGTGTTGTTTGCATGACTAAGAATTTATTGGTATTCCAAGAGATTAGTAGGAATGATTGATGCTTGGGCTCTTTTCCTGAATAAAAATAAATAACATTGCATTGTAAATCTAATGTGGAAACAATTTCTTCTTTTTATTGATTACTTTTTATAAATTTAACTATGCTGGACTGATGTTAGAAGAAACCAGAAAACTTAATTATTATGTTATCTTGGACTCCTTGTCTTGCCTTTCTTATATAATTTCCACATGCAAGTAGTACAGGTTTCGTATCATTAGGATGTAAATCAGGACATAAACAATAAAGCAAACTCCTCATAACAATTTTGTAGTAAGCCTGCAATAGTCTTGCTCTGAAACCAACACAAAGTCCAAACTTATCAAGGAAGATATAAATAACATACAAAATAGCTCATAGTATGTGATAGAAATTTACAAAGAGTCCTTAAGTGTTGAAGATCTGGAGGGTTAGATTATTCCAAAGTAGAGGGTGTTTTTTTTTTTTTTTTAGAAATGACCAAAGATGAGTAATTTTTCAGGTTACCTAATATTCTTGTTCTGGATGAATGTTAAAAAGAAGTTGTGAGGAATTAGAATAAATACTATAAGTGTCCATGCAAGTGAAGTTTAAGACTAAAGTCCGATATACTAGACAGTAATGGATATTTCTTCTGAGTAAATATGCACAGGATTACACAGCATATTAGATAAAACTTTGCCAGGTACAAAACAAAAGTGTCAGGTTGCACTAGGAGCTATTGGAAATAAGACACAATGGCTGTTCTAGTTTGAAAACAAAGCCCCCCGTTATTCGGCTTCCTCTTTAACTTTATCAGAATATATGAGTTCCTTGCAAAGCAAAGCCAAGAAGTTGGTACTTCTTACTATTATCAAAGGTGGATATAATTTCAGATCATGTACTAAATAAAAAGCTAATACAACCTCATTTGTGTAGCACTATCTTAATTGTGTGATTCATCTTCCATTTTTCAGAATTTTTCCCAAGGATAATAATTATTGCATTTGACAAAGGTTATATAAATGAAAAAGAGTACTTCAAGCAAAGATATTTGTTTTGGGGATAATCAGGAAAGTGCTATACAATCTTGCATAGGAACTGATTTTACCAATGGAGCATTTTGAGTTGAAAATGACAAGCCACACCTTTTCTCTTACAATGGCAACTACCTTCAATGTGCTTTCTGCTACCTTTGTATTTTTTCTAATCTGGAAAGGCTAATGATGGATTGTCCAGAAGAATGCCAGATATCTGTCCCTCTTTCTTGCCCTTTGAACCTGTTGTCTTTTTTCTGCAGCAGATGAAGATAAGACAACCATAACCTTTATATATTCTTTTGCTCTCTTCCCTTCATGCTTCAAGCATAAATTTCAAGAAATAGAGAAGTATGACAGTTTTTAAAGAAAGAATGGAACAAATTCAAAAAGCACTTTTTTCAGCCCTTCTCTCATAGCCACTCATACCTACCAACATTAGAATTAGTGTTTACCTGGCCCCAAATGAAGTGCCTTATTAAGCTTAAAGAGCCCCTCAGCACTATAAATCTTGAAAAACTCTAGTTCTTGAAAGTGTTCTCTTTTGTTGAATATTATTAGCAAGTGTTCTCAGGAGTTTTGCGGGGGATGCAGGAATGAGAAAGTGGGGTAATGTACTTAACTGCATACACAATTTAGAAGAAATATAATTGAAATGACATTGGCAACTTCAAATTTGTACAGGTAGTTCTGTGCAACTGTTCAGTTACAATCAGAAGTGAGTTTCTGCCAGTTCGCTCCGGATTGGGCGAACCGGTAGTAGCGGCAGTGGGAAACTCCACCCACCCACCCAGACACTTCTGTACACGTGCGCGCATGAGCAAACAGGTAGTAAAATAAATTTAAACCTACCACTGGTTATAATGCACTACAAAAAGCTACTTATGATTTGGATGCTAGCATCTGGGCCTCACCTTAAGGTCATGTTATTGTATTTTGAACACATGGCAATGGGCAATGTCTCACTTAATGACCACCATAGTAAAGATTGTAAAGTCGGATGTGATCACTTGGTAACCGTTTTATGACCATCTCCACTTATGACCAAAATTGCAGGCTTAATTATGGCTGTACATTGTACAAACTACTTGTAGCAGTTTGAACACTAATTATAATCAATATTCTGGAACTTGCTTGATTTTTGGAGAAGACTAACAATTGTTTGCTAGACATCTCCATCATTTACCAGAACAGTTTCAGGGAATCTTGTTTAGGAAAAATTTCAATTTAGAGTGATACAAAAAATCACTCAAAAAAGTAACTCAATAAACCTAAGAACGTTTGGGGAACGTTGGTGCTGTCCGAATGAATGTCTCTAAAGTGCTTTTTCAAGAGGCAACTGGGCTTTCTGGTTTTTCTTTGAAGACATTTGTGAAAGGTTACTCTTTTGAAGACAACAAAGTCCACATTTTGGACAAAGAGGACCGCTGGTTTGAAAGATAGGTCAAAGAAGACATCTATGTCAAAATTGAATGGGGAGAGGTATACAACATAATCCATCTCCAGTTTACAACAAAGTCCTTTCAACAATTCCCATACCCATTTGCACTAGTCAGGTGACTGTGAGGACACAGATAAACCTCCAGGTGGCCCTAATAACTTGCTAAAAGAATACAAATGACCAGCTGTCTGCAAGGAGCATAAATCCTTCCATTCCCTACTATCCAGTCAGGGCTGAAGAAGCTTTTTGGAAGAGAAATGAAACGTCCTCAAAGAACAACCAAAAAGTCCAGTTGCTTGTTGGAAAAGCACCCTGGGGAACCATGACCTGGATGACTGAGAATCTCCATTGACATTTGTCCAAATGAAGGCAAAGTGAAAACAATATGGCTCTCCGATAAGTACAGTAAAAAAAATTCACAAGCTGGAAAAACAATTCATAAATGTGTTTAAATTATTCTTTCTATGAAATGACTTGTCTCATGAAACAAACAAATCTGATAGATTTTGTTTAGCTTTTAAGCAGTTAAATGCTAGTTAAAACCTGTGAACATGTCCACATGATTTCCTTTAAGTAGTGAAGTTCTTAACGAATGGCGCCTCCTGGATTAAGAAAGATCATCCACGCAGATACACCAGGGAGGCAGCTGAAACTTTACCGCTAGATGCAAGTTTTTATTTTCATCTTTCTGTGTACATACTATTCTTTGAGGTAGGCCATCAAAATAAGGGGTTTATCAAAAATTGCTAGAAAACCTTATAGAATGAGCATGCTAACTCTGGCATTTACATGGCAGCTCTCCTATTGGGGAAAGACCTAAACAGAGCCTGTTTTGTAACTTGTATCTTCACATGCAGTACTTAAGAAGCTGATCATATTAACCTCATTCTAAAGCCACCAGAATTATGTCAAATCCTATTACTTCACATGAAAAGTTATTATTCATCTATGATTGTCTGAATAAAAGAAGCAGGATTTAACAGAAGACTTAAGTGAGTGGATAGATTATGGATGTTTATAATGCAATGTGTTCTCCTATAAGATACATAGTTTAAACATTGGGAGAAAACACTGAGCAATATTTTAAAATTCTTCTTCATGAGCTCAGTTTCCATCTAGATTTTATAACATCATCATTTGACAATTCTAAACATCACCTGATGAGTTGCTGCATGATGAATTGAAAATAAAAAAGGCAAGCAAAATGAAAATTCATTAAAGAAACAAAGAAGTCCTATTTTCCTTCTATTTTATTATTCTATTTTAAGAATGATAGGTACCATGTAGTCTATCCTCCCCCCACCCACCAGTTCTTTTACTTTATGGTTTTAATGCTCTTTCTCAGATATGAAAAAGAGCAATGGAAAAATTATGGGAAGTGAGCAACAAGGGGGGAGGGTCTTTTTAAAAGCCATGTATGAGCCAAGGCATTTGCACAGTAAGTTTCATGCAGAACCTTTGAGAAAAGGACTATTTCAGAGGTCAGCTTTCGATACAGTCTCTAAAAGTCTTGGACAATACCTCATAACTTCCTTGCCAATGTTGATGGAAACCCTAGTCTAACATTTGTGGAAAATATCAGATTGAGAAAGGCTAGTCTCAGCCAGCGCTGTCCAAATATGTCTCCGTGGTCATGTGGCCAGCATGACTAAACGCCAAAGTCCATGGAACGCTGTTACCTTCCCATCAAAGGTGGCTCCTATTTTTCTACTTGCATTTTCATGTGCTTTCGAACTGCTAGGTTGGCAGAAACTGGTACAAATAACGGGAGCTCACTCCATTATGCTGCACCAGGGATTCAAACTGCCGAACTGCTGACCTTTCTGATTGACAAGCTCACCATCTTAGTCACTGTGTCCATATCTAGATATCCTAAAATGTCTGGTCTGGCTAGATATTTTATGCAACTCAATTCCTATAAGGTTAATTGTCTACCAAAATGAAGAACATCCTAAAACTTTTTTAGATCATACTGAGAATTGTGGTCATTGAGATGTGAAACTACAACTTCTTGCATTTCTCACCTTAAATAGTAGAAATGTAAATTGTAGCTTGCTGACATCAGGAAGGCGACAGGTATTCCATAGCTGCCCTAAAACACTTCTGACACTAAACAACTATTGAAAAACTGGTCATACTTAAAAAGGTTCAGTCCTATGTCTGAATATTTGATTCATGATCAATTCCATCTTATAAAAAAGTGTTAAATCCTCATAACTTTAATATTGAAATTTCCCCAAATTTTCAAGTATATTTATGCATTCATATTCAGATATACACAAATATTCACCCATTAATCTGCATACATGTAAAAGTCCTGTTGTTTAGATTTCTGTGTTGGATAATAAGAATATTTAATTTCTTTAGTTTCTGGAACTTTCATTGTCATTTAAATGTTATTTTACTGTTAACTGTTTGGGAATTACGCAAAGCCATTATTCAGAAATGAGAATAAGGAGAAGCAAGTAAGTATAATGAATTATTCATGACACCCAATTATATGTTACAGTTCCCATGTACTTTTAAACTTGTCTTGCCCGCCTGTCTATTGTGAAATGAAATGATGCGTAAACTCGTAAAAGTCAAGCGGCAGCGCCACACTCTTGGCAGCTGCACGCTCTGAACTTCGCCACCTCTTTTCTGAAATGAGAATCTCAAACACGAAGTTTGGGGGTGTGTGAGATTTGTAAACCCATCTAGACTCATTGCTCTTTCAAAAGGAAAAACGGGGAGAACAAAAGAAACGCTTGAAATTAAGGCGATGCATTTCGATTAGGCAGTTCTATTAGCGTAGGGCGATGGTACAGAGAACAACTTTTAGGGGACCGAGTTCAGGCATTAATTTAGCTGATGAGGAGGGGGCGAGGAATAGGAAAAATTTGTGCTGGGCTTGGGAATTTAGCGCAAGCTGTTTGCGCTATTTGCGACTTTGCGCAAGGAGCACTAGGTGGCAGTCACCGTCTTCGCTTGCAAAGCGGGAGCCTCTCCGGAGACTTCTGTGTGTACGCGGGAGCTTATGTGAAAGAGGGAACGAGAAAAGATTTTCCGAGTAGCCGTCTAGTCGATCCTATAGCATAAACTACGGGTAGCGTTCCCCTACTTCCTCGGCGGTGTAGTAGCAAGTAACAGCAGCACCCCTTTATTTATACAGTATGCAAAGTCTGGGAAATAGTTCCCCTTCCCAATAATTTCTCGTTCGCTTACCCCCACCCCCACCCCGGTGGCTGCTCCCCGAGAGCGCGCCGCCGCAGGCCCGCCTTCTGCGTCCTCGGACCTTTCATCTGCGGAAAGTTTTATGACACTCGGTTGAATGTGCAAAGTTTTTAATTAGACTCTCCAGACAGCCCGAGGCGGCAGTAGCGCCACGAAGTCTTCCTGCCCTTCCCCTCTGCTTTTTTGCCCCCCCCTTTTGCAGCACAACAAGCCGCTCTACTCCTTTGAAGACAATGCCGACTATGTCTACGACGTCATGTGGTCCCCCGTGCACCCCGCGCTCTTCGCCTGCGTCGACGGGATGGGCCGATTGGATCTCTGGAACCTGAATAATGACACCGAGGTGAGGCGGGGAGAGGATCGGGGCTTGGGAGAGGAGGGAGCTGGCGACTTTATTGCCTATTCTTTCTTTTAAAAAAACTTTTGCAAAGAAAGCGGGGAAGAGAAGTGGGCTGCCCTCCTCAGACTAAGCCTGTTCGTGGCTTGTGCAGTGTATTCATTTGAGGGAGGAATGGACTTTTCCTTCTTCTTGACTGCTCCATGTCCCTACCCAAAGCTGCCACAGATTCCCACGCCTTAGGCTTTCAGGGAGAAGACCAGCCGTAGTCTTCCTCGCAGGAAGCGTTTTCGCTGCTCTCTCTATGCACGGTGTCTAAATTAAACACTTCTTTCACCCTTTATTCTTTTTTTTTCTTTCTCCCTGGCAAATCGAAAAACCTGAAAATCTACCAGAAGTGTAGAAGACCCCCCCCCCGGTTGCACAGTCGCTTTTGCTGATTTGTGGAAAAACATTGCCACTGATACTCGATTATTATCACCACACGAGGCCCGGTGCGCCACGTGAAGGCAGCTGTCCTCTTCTGCAGAGGGGCTGGCGTCTAATGGGCGACAGTACCTACTCCTCCCACTCGACTGTGCCAGATTCCTTTAGGGTAACTTCCCGTTTGTGGTGGGCTACATTTCCCTTCATTCCCAGCCAGGAAGGCTATACTGAAAATGATGGGAAGTGTAAACTGGCATCTATAGCCTCACTTTTATCTGTTTATAGATGGCAGCAAAAAGTGATTTTTTGGGGATAGGTGAATAACTAGTTTTGTAATAATCCCCACCCCCTATTTAACCATGCTTCTCTATGTTATAAAGAAGATTTTTGTCTAGGCTTTATGTTCTTGTGTAAATAGCAGGATTAACTATGGTCAAATACTCAAGAACACGGTTCTCATTTTCTGATCCAGAAACACAAGCAGAGATCTTCAGAGTAAATTGATTAACTGTAATTTAATTGTTTTACATGATGACATTTGTGGTTGTGTTAAATGCAGAATGCATTCTGACAAATTTCCTTTAATATTTTTCTACTTTACTGCACAAGTTTATATAGGATCATGGATTAAAAAGAAACTTGTTAACAAGTTATTTGCATGCATAATTCAAGTGTCTGATTCAATATATTAAGACATAACAGCTTGCTTTTTTTTAGCTTAATATTGTGCTACAATAATAACTCAGCCATTTTGGTTTGCAACCCATAGCTTAACATGGTGATAACCCAGCCAGGTGTAATTATTCAGGAAACCGGATTTGCTTAACCTGGACATTGGTAGAGCATCTTTTACAATTCTCTCCACTTGGCATTCTTCACTGGGAATGCTGGAAATCTCAAGTCTGTGTATTTGAAGATAGCTCATTTGAGTTGTATACACTGATTAGGCAAAACTATTGTTTTGTTCAGTGGATGAATTCAATCCAAGACTGCATTCTGGGATATGTATTTCTGAGTGACCGTGTATAACATTACATTGTAAAAAACAATGTCCTGAAAAAAATCTCCACAATTATGTTCTTTTCATAACAAAAGAATTTGAGCAAAGGTTGCATGGTTTCAGTCCTTTCCTCACTTGGTTAACATGTTCATTAAATTGAGTAGGCCTGAAAGCTTGCTAAACCTGTAGAAAGTTGGGTTTAAAGATAATTTGGCAGAGATCAAATTTTGTTAAATTCTCTGGAATTTATATTAGCTATCATTTTAAGTATAAGCACTGTCTGGTTCTATTGAATTATTTGGTCAGTATTTAGCCCGCTGAATTCAGTGGGGCATCTTTCTGGATATGGATGCTTGTATGTGCAGCTCTGTTTGAATTTTGGCTATTACTACTTTTCTAGTAGTATTTTGTACTGCAGTATTAAGTAGCAATCCTGATTCTGGATAATTTTACTGTGGCTTTATGAACCTAGCTATTGTGATTTGCAAATTATAGTTTATCGCATAGCGTATTACATGAATCCAGCCACTTTTTTCCATTCAATAAACTATGATAAACTTTGATTTAGTGCAATGTGTGAACTTCCTCTAAGCTTCATAGTAATATGGGGAAAATAAAAATACATGGAAGCGCTAAAGCCAGGAGTAGAGTGATAAAATGATGTGAATTACATCATTTTAATATTAATATACACAAGCAGAGGAAAAATTGCTTCTGAAGAAATGTAGATTTATAGTGATTAATAGAGAAAATAAGCCGAGAATTTCAATAAAATATTGTATCTTTTATAGTAAATGGATTTATAGTGTTTTTTTCCTCAACTATTTTTAAAAATATATTTTTTAAATTATCTATTTTAAAAACATGAAGCATTTTAAGATTAGATTTTTATCCTTCATTATTTAGATATAACTCAAGGCAGTGAACATACCTAATATTAAGTATAATATTACTTCAGATTACAATTTCTGTGCAAATCCTGGGTAGCGTCCTGCATTAGGTCTGATTTACACATGCAGCAGAAGGATGTTCACTTATTATAATAAATGAGTTATATTTTTCTAGTGTTCTTTTATAGAAAACCAACTAGCAGACCCAGGTGGAATACCAGTCGTTAGTTAAGACAAGTTAGACTTGAAAGAACCACTTTTTCTCAGATTTTTCTTGAGGAAAAGAATGCATGGGAAAAAAATTCTTTGCTTGCAGACTCTTAAGGGTTTTCTGTCTATTCTGAACTTCTCTTTCACAATATTACATTTAAAGATATGAACTAAGCTAGGATATTTATTACTTAATAGTTTTGTTCTGAAAAGTAAACCAGGAGAAAGCCTCACTTTTGTAAAGTTCATTTGCTATTTGGAGGTGATTTCTCAGGAAACTATGTACATAACTATCAGGCATGTACATAGCCTGATAAAGGCAGATATATTATCATTTTACATTTATTGTGACAAGGCTTACCACAATAAAACCTTGCTTTATTGCAAAAGTAAAATTAATAAATGAAATATTCTTGAGATATTCTGAATTCATGTTTAGCAAACAAGTGCTTCTGTAAAGTATATTGTAGTTTAAGTCAAATTAATATCATTCTTATACTTCAAGTTGCCACTATTATTTAGTTCCTATTTATGTTCTGCTGTGAGAGTCTTCTGTTTTTAAACCGAGATGTGGGTTATACATGTTCTGAATAAATATTTTGAGATATTTCACCCTTTTATTAGTATATATTTTCTCTTTCGAAGCACATACACTTTTTCCTTTGCAAGCCTTTTCTTGCAATTAAATTTTTGAAATGTAATAGCAAAGATTTCCATTCCAGTAGCAGCCAGAAATATAAAAAGAGGAAACAGATAGAGAAAAGATTGATGCGTATTTAGCATGAAAGAGCTGAAATGGGAGATAATAAAAAGGGAGAATTTGAGAAGATACATTTGGTTCATGAAAATCAATATTTTTGCTGTGGTTGTTTTTGCTGTCCTTTATTATTTTGTCTCATGTTATTTTATTCTGAATTCAAAAGATGTGCAGTTTTTTTCCTCTTTCCCCATTGTGAAATAAGAGTACGTATTCTTTATTTTTACAGAAATGGTCTCTTGAATCTTTTACTTCATTTTTTTTTCAAGAACAATCTTGCCATTCAGAAACAATGCTACAACCAAGGTTTGAACTTGAGTACTGATAACTATTACCTCATACGAACTAACATCAGTGCATTTTTGAAGTGTTCTGTAGCTGAAATTCTGACAGAATTGTAAGATAACAATAAGGTAATACAGAATAAAGCAATAGGCCTATAAACCAGCTATATGAAAGTAAGTAATAATGATAACATAGTTCATTTTTGTAGCTACAGAAGAATAGCTGTATTAGCAAGAATAGAAAATCAATGCAGAGTATGCATTGGTACGATTCATGCGTGAGGCAGGAACTGTTAAGGCAAGACAAATTTTAATAAATTGGATGGTACGTGAAGTGGGCAGATGAGAAAGATTTTATGTATAAGTGGAGATATAGCACAGAATTAAGTCAGCCAACATAGCAAAAGCAATATGTTATTGATTTTCTTTTTCTCCACTTTTTATTTAGTCTTCCTTTCATATCACTATAATGTATTTCATAGTAGAAAGAAAATACACATTTTTACCGATTTGGCTGTATATCATATAAGACAGGTAAGGAAGGACAAATGCTGAAAACTGGCTTGTCAAGTGGAGACTGTAGATCTTTTGAAGTGCTCTTAGCAGGAAATTTCAGAGGCAGCTTAATTATAAAGTAGCTGAATTGGGAGGATTTTTTCCCTTTCAGTTTTTACTTTGAGGTAAGGGGACAATTGGGAAGAGGGAACACATCTTTACAGATGTTATTGTTAAGAGATTTGACTATCAATATTCTAAAATTTCTTAAGAGCAAATCTTGTTGCTTTTAAAATGAATGGGAAGAAATGTGTCCCCATTTTAATTGACACAGCTAGTCTTCTTTACGTAGAATGTTGAAATTTTTCTTTGATCAGGGGAAAAGAGCTTGTGAAATTGAACAAGAATATAGCGATAGGATTTACTTTACTCTCATTTGTTTAATTTGGACTGCTAGTGTATGTTGCATGAAGAAATGTCAGGATCCCCCCCCCCATTTTCTCCCTCCCCGTTAGGACATCAGCAGGAATAAATTCAACACAAGCATGTTGCCAGTAAAAACTAATCAGAGACCCACAGTAGCAACCAAGGAGAAAATGCTTTAACAACTGAAAGCGATTTTCTTTTTGATCCTTTGCCTGGCAATTTAAAACTGTACAAAACAATGGTTTTATTCCCTGAGAAGTATTGGGCCACAATCCAGGCAGTGTTAAGTACATTGGGCACCATTTTAAGAGATAAAGCAAAGCCAGTCCTAAACTTAGATAACTCCCAATAAAATTTAAAAAGCCCTAGTTTGAATCAAACCCTTAGTTTAATAATTTGGATTTTAGTTCTACATGTCTATCACAGAAAAAGGTGATTTGTTACATAGATTTATCTTAGACTAATAACATGGTTGCAACACCACAGCTTTAATAGATAATCTGTTTAATAAACAGGCAAAATTATTGGGAGGTAAGTTGGTTAACATTATAATTTTGTGGTAAAAAAGCAGACATTTCTATAGAACTGATGTTAACAATTTTCAAATTTCCAGTTTAAATCATTGGGAATTTCGAAAATCTTAACACTAGTCTTCCACTTCAGTTCCCAGTGATTTAAATTGAACTTGTTTTTCCACAAGTTTGGGATGAAGTTATTAATCAGCTTAAACTAAATATTTTGATGCAACTCAGTTACAGACAAGAGTGTTGGCAATATATAACTTGTAAGATGCCACATTGTGTGTTTTTATTGTAACAAAGATATGCAATATGGATTCTCAGTTGAGTACAGTGAATCTACTGAGCCATAGCACAACTTGAAATGACAGGTCATAGGACCTTTGTTCCTAGAAGTTGCTTTGAGAAATTCAAGTAAATAATGGCAAAGCTAATTAGGAACAGATTATATATGTATACATAGTTGGTATAAAATGGGCCTTAAATATTTGTGGTATTTACGAAAAGGTCTTGGAAAGGTTTCTTGCTGTAATGCTTGGAAGAAGCTGCAATGTCGAACTCTTGGGACAATAACATAGCAATTTTCCAAGTTCATAGTTTAATTAATTTAGTTTCAACATTTCTATTCTGCTTTTCCCTTAAATATTCAAAATAGATAATGATGAAGAAGATATTGTTTTGATAGCAAGAGCAGTCAGAAATACAAATTAGTAAGACTATCAAAACAATGCAAAGACTAAAAGTTGACACCAAAACATGAACATTATAGTTCAGGTATATTAAGCTTGATAAAATGAACCATCGCCTCTTGGAAAGGGAACAAGACTCACAACCTTAAAACGTTTGTGACAAATCTTAGATGGCTATAAGTGTAATACAGCATAATTTATAACAATTTTCTGAATCTGGTGCTTTCCAGATGTGTTGGCACTACCGATAATAGAATTCGTAGTCAGCAGGACCAAAGAACCGAAATGTCTGCATTGTAGCATAAAACAATTCAACAGAATCAGTGAAGGCTGTATTTGGCAACTTCATACAATTATTCCATACAATTACAATTATCTTGAAATTGTTTCAGGCATGCATACATGCATGCATGCATGCATGCATGCATGCATGCATGTATGTATATATGTATGTATATAAATATAAATGAGGGAAGGGAAGGGAAAGAAACTTGGCATCTTTAAGATATATGGCCCAACTCCCCAGAATTCCCCAGCCTGCATTTTAGCAGTGCACAAGCAATTAATACATGTGACATTAAACACAACAAATAGAAAAGCCTTGGAAAATTAAAAAGTTTTAATGAGATGTTTTGGAGAAGACAGTGTTGATCCTAAAGATAATATTCCAACTCTGGTTGGGGACTTCTGAAAAAGTATTTTTGTAACCTCTTAATTCACTTATCAAAGAAACTTCATGAGATGGTCTTCATATATACTCTAGTTATATTTGTGTGATTTTAAATGCAAATTTATACCAATAAAAATTGTTTCTTAGTTGTAGAAGTGTTATTTGTCAAATATTTAGCAAGCATTGACACCTGAAAAAATTAAAATGCTTTGACTTATTTTTTAAGCAAGGAGTCATATTTTCTGTTGAAAATATTAAGAAGTTTTTTTTTTTATTTGTACAAATTTGGTTGAAAATAATCTCACCAGTAAAGTTGATACTTCATAAATTCTTTTTTTGAGCGGGTGGGGTGAGGTGTAAATCTGCCAATTGAAGCAGGCTGACCTTATTTCTGATAAGCAAGGCAAAGTTTCAGGAAGAAACACAAAGCTTCCATCCTATAAAAGAGAACATCAAAGTTGATTGTGTCCAGTTTACAATCCTTTCCTTTATCTTAATGTTTGCTATTAGGTTGAGGGTTGTAGAATCCTGCCAATGACTATTGGCTGGTAAGAAATTGAGTAGATCTTGCTCAAAATTATCTTACTAACGAACCTATGAGCTAAAATTTGAATACATTTCTATGATATTTACTTATTTGTTTGCTTGTTACTGAATAGTTTGATTTCATAAAGCAGTGGAAATTATGTGTACATGACGATTCAGATGGTATTCCACCTGGTACATGAATTTCATCTCAACTGATTTAAATTCAGAAACCTCAGTTGATTCAACATCAGTCCTCAGATTTCATATTATATGAAGATTCTAGGTTCATAGCTCCTATTAAAAGTAAAAAAAATAACATGAAAGTTATTAATGCCCCATTTTTAGTCCTCTTTTTTGTTTGTTTGTTTATTTCTGACCTCATCCTGTGTCCTCTAAACTAATTGCTTGAGGTCAGTAAAATGTTTATATAAAACCTACAAGGATAGGATCTCTCAGTTTTCAATTTAAGCTTGGTACCACATGTAAGCTCATTAGTCTTTGCTAGTCATCTTTTGATCTTCTATTAGGCCACACAGGGGAAAAAAGCAGGGCTGGTTTTAGCATGTTTCAAGCTTGGATTAAAAAAAAACCCAACTTCAACATTTGTGTCCCTTGGTCTTTATGTATTGTCCATAAGCCTTTAAAAGTTTGGTTTTCCTCCGCTATTCCTTTCCTTTTCATATTCTTCATGTAAAAGACAATGAATTCCTTCCTACAAACTTGTTTTATAAATGTCCTCATCCATATTAGAATAATATCTTCAATAGGTTCCAACAGCTAGTGTGACCATTGAAGGAGCTGCTGCCCTCAACCGTGTCCGTTGGAGTCAGGCTGGGAAAGAAGTAGCAGTTGGCGACTCTGAAGGACGGATCTGGATTTATGATGTTGGAGAGGTACTTAATCGTCTTTTAAAATATTTGGATGTTTTGTAAGAGGTTTTCAAAGAATGTTCATGCAGTCAGCTCTGCTAGTCTGGGAAGCTAAAAAGAGCCTACTTAATATTTGAATAGAATTTTTTTTATGCAGGAAGCCATAATGATTGAAAGGTAATAATGCCCATGATGATACAAGATCAGAAACATAATCCTTTTATACTTGCAACCTAAAATTTTGTTGCCTTATTTTCATGACGCCCTGCAAGCACTTATGAGATAAGAGGCCACCAAGGAATGGCAAAGGGCTAGAATGTGAAGTGAAAAAAGATAAACAACTACGAAGAAGGCAATAGCAAACCCTACTGCCAAGCAGGTTACGTGGAGGTGCTCATGTAATTATCAGGAGTTGAGTTTGAGTTAAAAGAGGCTTGACCTAGATCCTAATATTGGAGTTAAATTAGTGTATCATTTCAGAGGCATAATTATCTGATGCAATGTGAAATAAGTCCTTTTGTGAAACCAGAGGAACTTCAGTTTGCAGTATACAAGTACTTGGAATGTTCCTGTATGCTACAGTTACTAAGATAATTTCAATAGAAATACCTGGCACATTTAAAATGGATGCTAATATGTTCATAGTTAATTATTGATGCTGTTAACTTGATTCCTATTTCTTGCCATTGATTTCATTTTAGAATGTATGTAACACCTTGATTTCATTCATTCAGAATTACGCAATAAAAATAGTTCATTAATATTTTAAAATAGGTTCTTTCCCCAGCTGAACTTCTACGTTTTACACCAAGCTCAAAAGATAGTGCACTGAAAAAAGTGCTTCCTTTTAATTCTATAAAATAAATTACAGCCAGGGTAATCAGCTTCTTGGAAAGACTTACTGCTTAATTTTAGTCTTTCTTTTTGCAAGCTTCTAGAAATAATGGATTCTACATGTTCTATAAGCATTTGGGACACAGTATCCTTGTGTACTATTTTGCAGAAGATAATTTTGGCTTACATTTGGCTTTCCCAACTAGTCTAGCTGTGTCAAAATATTTGGCTTCCACAGCTAATCTCAATATCTTAAGGTATAACTCCAGACCTTCCAGGCCAGAATTACTATTGGTTATATATCCAAAGTTAAGCAAAGATAAAGAATTTATTGATTGATTGCATTTATAAATATAGTATGAATCATTAGAAGGTAACCATTAACATCTGAACAGCTGACAAAAGTAGGTAAAAAGATAAACCAATTAATTGTCTATTATCATGGGGAAATTATTATTTTTATTTGAATAGTTGCAACTATTTCTAAATATGCTTAGAAAATTATTGAAACAATGCCCCTTATCCTCTTTCTATGGGCAATACATTCAGAACTTAATTTGGTTGGATTAATAATGTAGTCAGTAGAAACTTTGTTCTCTAATAACTGAAATAAGGAGATCCATTCAGTGGCCTCTAGACTGCAAAATGGAGAGAAATTTTATTTTATTTTTCTTTCACATGCTGTCTGAAAAATCCCCTCTAAACAGTCTTCCATATTGTTCATAATAAGATAAAACTTTCACACTTTTACTAACTTAATCTCAAATCACCAAAAGTTAACGTGAAAAAAAATTCTGAAATATTAAATAGCTATGACACTATATCAAAATTATTAGGTCTGTCTTTTTTTTAATGTAATCACTTAAATAATTGTTGAATGGAGAGATAATACTGTTTTAAGTTTTCTTTGCTCATACTCATATAATTCTAATTATATAATGAGATTGCTCAAAGAGTAATGTAGAAAAGTCAGAAATGTTGGTGTTCTAATCCAAAGGTTCACCAAAATAGATGCTTTTTTAGCCATTCCAGCACTTCATTGTATGTAATCTATAGGTGTTCATATAGTAAGTCACCACAGTTATCGCCAGAGTCCATATGGATATTGAAGTGGGAAAAAATGCTTTCTCTACATTGTAGGAAACAGATTTGCAGAAATGGTTTCTTAGCCATATATGAGCCGTGGTATTACATAAACCTTTTGGGGTATCTTTCATTTTATTATCTTTCTTACTAATAATAAATAAAATGGGCCATAATGCTGTGCTTAAATGTGCATGCTAGGTAAGGGTGAAATAAAATCTGAAATTGGTCATAAAAAAGCAGTAAGCTGTAGAGTGAACAGTAAGTATAATAGAAATTAGCAAATGGAATAAACCATGTGGCAGCGCAGTTCTGAATTCTTCCCTACAATAGGCTAAAATTGAAGTCAGTGTAGTGTGTGCTTGATGGACCGTGTCTCTTTGTTGTTGAATGCAGCATAAAGTATACCATCTGCATTACTGTTCCTGGAACAGTTAAGGGTGACTTGTGCAGCAATCAGCTTTTATAGACAGAATTTGTTTTTTGTCATTATCTGTGATAGTATACTGATATCTCCGCCTCTCCACAGTAGGGAAATATTATAGAATATATACAGATTTAGCTTTAACTTACACAAAGTGATTTTATGGCCCATAGCAAAATTGCTTGAGCATGACTCATATTTTTGGCTTTTGCGTGCTTTCGTGGGAGCCGCTTTGGCTTGCAAATGACTGCAAAACATCTTGGTGTATCGTTATCATAATTGCTAAACTGTCTGAAGTCATTACACTCAAATTTCTGCTACGGCACTGGCAGGACTTTATTTTCTTTATTTATTTATTATCTGGATTTGGGTGTGGGTGTTCTGAAATATATACATACAATTTTTTCTCATTCTGAGTGATCTGACAGACACTTGAAATACCTGAATTGACAGTATAATCTCTTCGTGCCTGTTGTCTGGAGTCTAGACAGGTTGGAGATACAGCTCTTTTGACTTCTCACACTTCAAGCTACTAGGGATATTGAATTCATCTCTTTTGGATAAGCCGTTAAAATAGAGTTATCTATGTTTTATCTATGTTGTGGGTTTTGATTTCTATATTTTTCTTTTCATTAGAGGAGCAGAGTTAGAGTCCAATGCAAAATACAAGACATGTGGAAGTTAAAATCAGAATTCAGTTGGTTCATGTATCAGCATCCTTTGTATTAGCTGATCTGTAGAATGGGATTTTATAGCCTAGGTGACAAGTAATATGCTCACCACTGGTTCTAGAATGGTCCTCAACTCATGTTACTGTGTTTTTCTGGGGATCCTCTCTCTTTCTCCCTTCTGCAACTTAGTTGATTGACTTCCAGCTCACCTCCTTCTTCAAAGAAAATGCTGCAAATCTGTTTTGCAGTGCAGATACTAGTAGTTCTCAACTTACAACCATAATTGAGACCAGAATTTGCATTCTGAAATGATCTGGTCATTAAGTGATTCATACGTGATTTTTGGATCCTTTTTGCAGCAGTCTTTAACTGAATCAACACAGTTATTAAGCATAAAGACATGCCAGTTGCCAAGTGCCCATATTTTCATCACATTTTGATGCTGCAAATGTTGTAATTGCAAAGGCTAGTTGTAAAGTCACTTTTTTCAGTTATGTCAGTGGTGACAAAAGCCTGTCAGTTGAGGATTGCTTATATTTCCTCTACAACTATGTTTATGTGGCAGATCTCCAGTGGGAACTCATATCTTGTCTTAGTTCCTTCTATTCCCTCCCCTCCAGAATCATGGCACTTCACAAAGCTTCTCCATCAATTTTGACCATTTTTTAAGATGCACATCATTCATGTTCCCTAAGCAATAGCCAGTTCGATTTTTCCTCACAATAATAAAGAAACAAGATGGAAATGGAGCTGGGGTGGCGAAGTCCTGGTATTTTTATGAAATTCTGGATCAACAATAATGAGGGTATTTGAGAATTGTGGAAAGATTACTGTGCATTTGAAAGCAAAATCAGTGATTATATAGAAGTGTAATTGTACTCTTTGTACAGCATCCCCTGTGAAAATTCTTCTATACTTTCTGCAGTAGGCGCAAAACCCTTACTGTAAGATATTTATTGTCCTTTTCCAATAATTTAGCTAAAACACTTCTGTTTTGTTGCATACACCTATTACCTTGTGAACATTTTCTGAGTGCTGTGCATCTATATGAGTCTCTTCCCAACTTTGTACTAGTTGGTAGTATTGGAAGAGGTTTTGGGGTATGCATGGTGACCTGTGCTGAACCTCTTGCAACTTTTGCAAATGCCAGGCTGTTAGAGAACCAAGGAAGATAGAATCCTGTAAGGGAAATGCTGGAATTGCTTTTGTCTTTGGAACTTCACTGGAACAGGTGAATTCTTGACAGGTTTCTCCTTCTCTTTCCAAATGGTATTTGCAAAATTCAAAGTGTTGAAGTATTTTTTTAACCTTGTTTTTGCTTATTGTGTGTGTATGTAGGGATCTTGTTGCTGTTTAATCTTCAGCAACTTTAGAGGGAATGTCCCAAAGGTGCTTTTTCGAGAGGCAGTTAGACTTCCTGAGTCTCCTTTGAAGATATTTCATTCTCAACCAGGAACTTCTTGCATGAGAAGCGAAACTTCTTCAAAGAAAAACCAGAAAGTCCAGTTGCCTCTTGAAAAAGTAACCATGACTAGGATGACTGAGAATCTCCACAGACATTGAGAGGGGATGGTGTTTTTTTTTTATTTCTTCTTAGCATTTCAAGATTAGCAGAAGTAAAGAATATGACACACATTGCCTTCAATTAGCTGCTAGGCATTTGGGAGTAAAAATGGTAATGATAAAACCAATACTAATAACAATTAGTCTTGTTGAAATTAGTAAAATTAGTTTTCACTAAGGAAATCTTCTAGTTTCCCATAAGTGATCAGGATGATTGCAGCTTGTAGGGTTTGTATTCCCTCATCAAATGTTGTATAAAAAGAGAAGTTACCAGCAAAAAGGCAACTTAAGTCTATTAGTGTCTTTGTCCCTATCTCTAGCAAGAGAATTCTGCTTTCAAGAAGACAGCTTCTTGGAAAATTTGAAAAATCCTAAAAAGATCAGTCAGAAGCTTTATGTTGATCCTGGATAGAAAACTGAATCAGCATGTAGATTACTGGTTTGCAGAGTTCAATCATTCTTTGTTAATATCAATTATTTTTCAGTTTAAATAGCTAAGCTTATTTATTTTATTTTTCTACATTTAACTCAGCATACATAAGTAAAATGAAATATCTTTGTCTTTTTAAGATTCTATATTTAAGATTTGCCTTCAAAGGCAAATGCTTCTTTGTCTTGAAGTGTCTGTGAGTGTATACATAAAAAAGCATTGCCTAATACTGTGACTAAATAAGTGGTCTTTATGATGAAGCTTTGTATTAAAAGCTGGTTGGGCTCTGGTGAGTCCCAGAAATATCAAGTTCAATTGTATTGTAAAAATTTTGATGGCAGAAGAAAAATCCTCTAACACATTCTATTAATACCAATTTCTGCTACACAAATTTAATAGAACTAAGAAAGGTATCTCAGTTGTTTTTTGTCTGATGTGCTTAAAAATCTATCCAACTTATTCCCAAATTCCAATTTTTTAGGGAAACTTAAGAAAACTTTACTACACAAATGCATGAATCTAAAGTCCCAAAAATAAATATTCTCCAAAAATGGAATTGGGTGGAAATTCTCTATTGATAATTAACTCCATAGAATTTTATAATATTGCATTACAAATATTTTATAATATTGCATTATATATACATTTATGCTGCACAATGCTGCTAAAAGGCATATTTTAGATAATACAATTTCATAACATTGTAGAGCATCCTAATGAGAGACTATAAGACAAACACTTAAAATGCTAATTATCCAGAAGCAAAAGTAAATCATAGTTACTTCGGGGTGTTTTTTTTTTTTTTTTTGCAAAAAATAAAGCAGATCGACTAAGAAATAATTACAGCTATTTGTAGTACGGGGAGCTAAATGAAAAAAAAAATGATCAGCACCAAATTTGGAGTAAGACTGTACTGCATTAATGTAGTGGAATAATTATTTTCACAATTCAAGCTAACAGACATGCTCTTTCTGATTGGCATCAGCATATGTTTTCCGGAGAAATGTCTTCTGAAACAAGAATTAGTTTGTATAATTAATCATCTTTATGTTCTTCTGTGGTTTAAACTGTTGCTTTCAATAGCAACCTTGGTCATGACAGATCACTTAATTACAGTGTTAAAAACTTTTTTAATGATTGGTGAAGTTGTAAGAAAGATGGAGGTTTGTTATGATAAGGGAGAGATTATCTTAAAATTACAGAATGTTAAAGTACAAATCAGGTTATTAATGTGTTCCTTGAAAATGTAGGAGCATCGTGCCTGATGTACAATTTTAAGGTATTTGCAGACTTTGCAGATTGCACATAACTCTAATAGCCAGGTTTGATGGCATTTTAAAAACAAGTCTTACATGACTGCTGGAATTTGGGAAATTGGAAATAAACTTTTGCATTGGTGAAACACATAGCCACAGATACCTACTTCAAACAAAACATGGTTTTAATGCAGTACAAAACTTTGTTTAATAGTAATACAGGACCAACAAAGCATGGTAATTGAAAAGGGAAATTAAAACTGCAGCTTTATTTTAGTGAGTCAAACCCAGTCTTAAAAGATTCTTCAGATGTTTTGGAATTTATTTATTTGTTGTTTGTTCATTTTGATTCTTTCACATCAGTGTTGACATATGAGAAATACTTGGACAAAACTCTGTAGCTTTTTTGGCAAAATTTCAGAAGTGGTTTATCTTTAGCTTCTTCCTAGAGCTGAGAGAAAGTGACTGTTACCCAACTTGCTTTGTGCTCAAGGTGGGACTCGAACTCACACTGGTTTCTAGCCTGGTGCCCTAACCAATGATCAAACTGACTGTCAGTATTCAGTCAATTTTGAAAATAAACTAACATAAAAATAAGAAAATGATGCAGAAGGGGAGGCAGAGTTAAATGAGTTATCAGCCTAGAGTCATTATTTTCTCACAAATGGTCTTAAGTCCAACCCAACCCCTTTTGAATTCCATTGATCCTTATTTAGTGCCAGCTTAGTATCAAATAATAGTTACCAGTTTCTTGTATATAAACTTAAACAAAAAATCTTCTTACCTGCAACTTATGTATGGTCCTGATTCTTTCTGCCTGATAATAAGTATTTGTTCTGGCCTTTATATCAGGTCTATTAGTCTTAGTGTATTCATCGTATGTAATGATATTGATCTGGTTTTTGGACAGCCTAAAATTAAATTATTTTAATCAGAGCAATCATCTGGCAGGGGCAAAAGATCAGAAAGATGGCATTATCCCATTGCAAGCTATATTTTTGTACTCTGTTTCCCCAAAAATAAGACCTCTCAGATATTAAGACAAATCAGGCTTTTGCACGCATGGGTTAAAATAAGCCCTCCCCTGAAAATAAGCCCTTTCCCAAAATGCAACAACAGCAGCCATGAGGTGGCCACGCTTGCCACCTCCTGTACCTCAAAAATAATAATACCTCCTCGAAAATAAGGCCAAGCGCTTATTTTGGGGGTCAAAAGAAAATAAAACCCTGTCTTATTTTGGGGAAAACATGGTAGTGATGTACAAAAGAGGTAGAACCTGTTTTGCAATGGCATGGTATGACTTTTTTCACATAACTTCTGATTTTAAGCCTATGAATAATCATCTTAAATAAGTTCGTCTTCATAAAATGTTCTTCAGTGGATTAGTTTAATTATGCAAAATAATTTTTTTCCTCAAACCGTGGAGAAACATAGCCAGCCATCTGGATTAGGATAGGTAGCAGGGCTATCTTTCATGCACGGCCAAGCTTCTATCCTTTAAAACTCTGCCCTCCCCCCATAGACATTATGTTAAGTACCATCCTCTCTAATTGTCTTTTCAGAATGTCTATGGCAGCATTAACAGTCATAAAAATAGTTAAAGGAAGTATGGAGAACACGGATCCTGGAATTCTTTCCATCTCCTTTATTATTAGGGATCACTGGAAGCATTTATGTTTTGTTCTACCTAAAAGAGTTATGTTGCACCTCTGTGTAGGTTTCTGCTTTTTCTTAGTGTTTTGTGTGTATGAGGTCCTGGGCAGCATAAGGGAACTGGAAGTCCTATAATATGAATTCCCTGACCAGGAGAGATTATTTACAATGGAATATTCTTTGGAAATAATACTACCCAACAGTTTTTTCTTAGTTTTTCTTAGCTTTTAATGAAATGTTTGGTTTTTTTAAGTTTGAAGAGTTGATAATAGTCATGGAAAATATGCAGAAGCAGTTATGGATAAAGATTCAGAAAAGGACTCTGATCTGAAAGTTGCAGGCCAAAGAAATATTCTCATGTTGGAGAATTGAGATGATCCTATACATTCAAGCCTGCATGTTTAATTATCTAATTAAATATAACATATACAGCCTTAATAGTAAGTCTATCTTCCCAACAAAGTTCAAATAGAAGTAATTTCTATTACTTGTTACAATGCTAGGAGCCTGACTGAATGGAGAAGTGACAATTCCCTCCCCCCCCCCCCGCTATGAAGACAGAGAGAAATTAAAGAATGGCTTTATTTACACCTAGTTAGAAATTAATTCTTTTTGACCTTTGTTACTATGAAGACTGTATATGTTATATTTAATTAGACAATTTATAAGATATGATTAAGAAACAATTGTGGATATTTGATCCAGAATTAATTAACTTTTAACTTTTGAGACAATTTGGGATATAAGATTATGTGGCAAACTTTTTAGTAGTGGGTTACAGTTTGTATGCATGTGTAACAATTTGTTAACAGAGAGTTTGACTTCTTATTATTTATTATTACATTGTTATTCTTGTTGTTACTTGTTAACTATTTTGTCACTAATATAGTATATAAAAGACGGGCTGATAATTTGTAAATAGATTTACTAGTTAAATTTTTTTTTGGGGGGGGGGACTGTTTACCTAATATTGTAGTAATATGTTAATCAGTATTCAACTAGGAGATAACGTGTTTTTATGTTGGATTTTTTTTCTTTTCCTTTTGATGCACTTTTTAAATTTTTCGACTGTTTTGTGTTTTTCTTGTTTTTTGTTCTTTTTGGGGAGTTATGTATTTTAACTTTTTTTTTAATAAACTAAAAAATAGAATGGAAATAAAAGAAAAGAATAAAAAAATGAGCCTATTTCCCATGATGGAACAGGCCCTGGAAAAAAAAGCATAGGTAAACTGAATTAACATTTGAAATACATTATTGCTATTTTTGCTACCACTTTCATTAAACCTACTTATAAGCTTGTCATTGATTCGCTGTTGGTACTTTTTGCTTTTCATATTAAAATTGTTATATGTTACAACATATTCAGATTCAGATTCAGATTCAGATTTAATTTATTTGTATGCCGCCCTTCTCCGGGAGGGACTCAGGGCGGCGAACAACTCAAAAGGGGAAAGGGGATACAAACACAATACATATAATTAAAATACATAAGAGTCATACAGCCATACAAGTCAAGAGGGGAGGGGAACTCATCAACCCCAAGCCTGCCGGCACAGCCAGGTTTTGACGGCTTTCCAGAAGGCCTGGAGAGGGGTGATGGTCCGAATCTCCGCGGGGAGTTCATTCCAGAGGGCCGGAGCTGCAACAGAGAAGGCCCTCCCCCGGGTAGTAGCCAGATGGCATTGGCAGATGGCATATTTAAGAACATATGTTGAAACAGTTTATGTTAGCTGAGTTGAAGCAAAAGCTTAATGGCAGAATTTCCAGAGAGAACTAACAAATGAAAATTTAGATAACTGTGATCCAAAGTAATAATGATTTCAGGGCAGGCGTTTAGTTCAGAGCTATAGCACACGCTTTATTGATTAGGCTGCCACTCTAGCCCACATAGCATAAAGTGTTGCTAATGGAGGTAGAATTATCGAGCATGGTATACTGCATTGTAGAGAGGATGTTGGCTTGATTTTTAAAAACTTTGGTTTTAAAGTAAACTTAAAGGGAGAAAGGCTGTTTAATTTCAGCCATACCAGATTCAGATTAGGAACCAAGATCATAGGGTCATTTGTTAGGGCACTTTCTCAAGAATTTAGTCAGTATGATGTTTCTAGAAAGCAGGATGGAGAAGGCAGATCTAAATTTTTCAGTGTAAGGTATGGGAGTTTCAGTAATGCCTTCATGCTAGTCATGAAGTTTGGTCCAGTTTTGAGTCTCATCTAGCGGTAATTCATAACTTATTGCACTGCTGCCATGTCCATTGGAACAATACAGAAACAGAGTTCACAGCAGAAGTTAATTGAGACAAACCCTTGCAAATTAAATTTAGAGAAAGGGCGGTCTACACAATTCCTCTGATACCTGCTATGCAGTGGATGGAGGCAATCTTCAGTCTGCCTGTGGTATTCCACCCCTTCAGTTATGCACACCAGTGTATACATAGAGCTGATTAAAATCATCTGCATGCAGTTTTCTGGCTTCAGCCTCCTTACCAGTGGTTTCATCCATTGTTAGCACGGAGGCTGGGCTCCCTGAGAGTTAAGCACAGTGGTGCGCTTGTTAGGCTCTGGGTTCCTTTGGTGGCCTTTTTCTTCTAGATTACCTCCCACTTTGTTTCCAGCACTGGGAGCTGCCTGGAAAAATACTGACTTTTTCAAGCTCTATATAAAGAAAAATAATGAAGGAGTTTTGATACCACCACAGGATCAAAGACAGAATAGGTAGTATATATAATGGTATACATTTGCCTGTAACTGAGTTAGCAGCAAAATATCTTCTCGGGCCTCAGACTAATCAAACCACTTTCTACAGCCAGAATAAAAAACGTGACATGGAAACTTTTCCCTCCGACATTGCAGTGCTGTAAGATTGAAAAGGATCGGGCCTATTATTGTCAATAGGAAGTGAAAACTATCCATGTATAATTTTTTTGTCAACTGGGTCCTTGTCACAAATTTATAAAGAAAAAAAGTCTATGCAGAAACCGAGATGTAAATCACAGGGTTGTACTCTGCTCTAGCATTGTATAAAATCAGTAGTGGCAAAAATAAAGTGTCCAACTTGTCTCAAAGCAATTCAGGATGGCTTTTAACTTGGGGCAGGACAGAAGAGCTGTCACTGTTTCTGATTCATGATCCATGATCCTGTGTGGCATCTCCCTTCTAATATGTCTGGTAGGAACTGTGCATAAGAGGTTTATTTAAAAAAACAACCCTGATATCTTTTTTGTTGAGGAAAAAAATACTGTGATGAGGGAGGAAAGGAGGAGGACTATTAGATTTTTGGAATGAACTGGCCCACCTTTCTATCAGTGTGGCTCTTATTTTTGGTTGGCCCGGTTACAGAAGTTGCATAGATGTGTGGGAAAAGGTCAAGAAATGAATTGACTGCTAGTCTAGGAGGATTCTGATTTTCCCAGTGTGCAATACAGAATTGGGAACAATCAGGATACCCTCTCTCTTTCTCTCTCTCTTCCTCCCTTTCCCCCTCTCTCTCATATACAATACCGTTGTGGATTGACAGTTTCCAGGGATGTTAATCCAGCCACAGTCAAGTGACTAGTCAAGCAGCTAGAAATGAGTTGATGCTACTTAATAGTTCTGCTTCCTATGTTCTACAGAATCTCAGCTGGGAAAGCAGAAGTGAAACATTTGTCAAGTGAGTTTTGTGCCATTTTACCACAGTTATTAAGTGAATCACTGCATTTGTTAAACTAGTGACAAGGTTGCTAAGTGCATCTGGCTTCCCCATTGACTTTGCTCAGAAGAACACAAAAGCTGATCACATAATCTCAAGACTCTGCAGCTGTGATAAATATGAACCAGTTTCCAAGCATTTTAATTTTGATCCCATGACCATAAAGATACTGCAATGGTTGTAAGTATAAAAAACGGTCATGTCACTTTTTTCCCATGCCGTTGTAACTGTGTAGAGTCACTAAATGAACTGTTGTAAGTCAAGAACTACCTGTATGTTCTAAAAACTATTTAGCTGCTTTTAAGACTAAAGAGGAAATCTGTACAGTAGACTTCAAGGCTGAATGCCTTTCTTAGAGCAACGTGTAAATAGGATAGAAATTGTGTTTAGAACAAACAGTTAATAGTTAATGTTCTCTTGAGATACAATTTTTCTGAAATGATTTTGTTAAATTGAAAGATTACAAGGCTACTGGTAAACCACACTTTAACTTTATTTGGAAGTTTCATCTTAATCATTATAGCCTATTTATCTTGCTGATGCTATTGGAGGAACCAAACTGAAATTAAATTCTTTTTCGCGGTCCTTAATTAGCCAGCTTTTCAAAATCTTTTTAACTAGTTGTCTTGGAGCCACACATAATTTAGAACAGAGAATACCAAAATGAGAATGCTAAGATATGAATTTCTGTAAAATAACATTCCTCTTTCCAAATAAAAGCTTCTTTCATTGAAAATGGAGGGAAAAAATGGTGAAATGGATGTGGAACAGATACCATCCAAAACCATTTTTTTGCATCTGAAAAAGAAAACTAAAATGGCTCTTTTCCCATTTTCAGTTTTGTGAACTGGCCAAAGAAATGGAGATTGAACATTGAAAATAGTGCCACACTGCCTCCATTTTAGTTCCTAAGGCAAAGTGCCTTCCATCCTTGAGTTTTAGAAAGCTGAAAAATATAAAAATAATTTTGCATTTGGAGGAAAAGAAACTGTAAGATTGTGCAAAAGAGATATCCAGCCATATCTCGATAGGACAGTGCAAGAAATTGGTTCTCAACCTGTGGGTCGGGATCCCTTTGGGGGTCAACTGACCCTATAACAGAGGTTGCCTAAGACCATCGTAAAATACATATTTTCAAAAAAATATGGAAAACATAAAATAATTTTATGGTGGGGGGGGGTCACCACAACATGAGGAACTGTATTAAAGGGTTGTGGCATTAGGAAGGTTGAGACCCACTGAGTTAGAGGCATATTTAACACAGGAGAGGAGCATTCTGGGTAAGGTGGCAATGATATATAGTCCTCAACATATAACAATTCATTTGGTGACCATTCAAAGTTACAACAGCACTGAAAAAAGTGACTCCACACTTATGACCATTGTAGCATCCCCATGGTCACATGATCAAAATTCAGATGCTTGTTAACTGACTCATATTTATGATGTTGCAGTGCCCAGAGGTCATGTGATTCATCTTTTGTGACCTTCTGACAAGCAAAGGCAGTCGAGAAACCAGTTTTACCTAACAACCATGTTACTAATTTAACAACTGTGACAAGAAAAGTTGTAAAATAGGGCAAAACACACTTAACAAATATTTCACTTAGTAACAGAAATTCTGTGCTCAATTGTGGTCGTAAGTTGAGGACTACCTGTAGGGTGGCTGCATCAAACCAAAAGGTAGTTAGGGTTTTCTCATTATTTTGTTCAGACTATTGAAATATTTTAGGATTTAAAAAAATCTTTCAACTCTACTTTGATCGTCATCTTTTGTTGTTTCTTCTGCCCCCAAATGATGAGAAACAAACTCTTTAATTTGATTATCATCACTTAATGAGATTTTGTGAGCCATGTCAGTCTAGCTTCCTGAAGATATGAGGCAACGTGTGATAAAAAGCAGAAGTGATTTTCTTGCTCACTTAAAAGAAGGAATTAACTGTCTTATTGCCAATATTGGGTTTCTTGGCCTCTGTGGAAGAATATCAGGAGCTTGACATTTCCTGAAATAATCAAAGGCTGTGTTCTTTTGACTTACTGCCTTGCTGTGTTCCAGAATGTTCTAAGATTTTTTGTTTTGGTCACCATGATGTAAAAAAGATGTTGAGACTCTAGAACACAGGTGTCAACTTGCCACGTCATGTTGATGTTCCATGACATTTTCCCCATTTACGGAGTTGAGGTGAGCATGGACTGCATGTGATGGATCTGGCTTAGGGGCTGCCAGTTTGACACCCTTGCTCTAGAAAGTATGCAGAGAAGAGCAACAAAGATGATTAGGGGACTGGAGACTAAAATATAAAGAACAGTTACTGGCATTGGATATGGCAAGTGTAGTGGAAAGGAGAACTAGGGATGATATGCTAGCAGTTTTCCAATATCTCAGAAGTTGCTACAAACAAGAGGAAGTCGAGCTATTCTCCAAGGCAGCTGAGGGTAGAACAAGAAATAATGGATGGAAACTAATCAAGGAAAAGCAACCTAAAACTAAGAAGAAATTTCCTGACAGTTAGAGCAATTAACCAGTGGAACAACTTGTCTCCAGAAGTTGTGAATTCTCCAACACTGGAAGGTTTTAAGAAGGTATTGGACAACCATTTGTCTGAAATGGTACAAGGTTTCCTGCCTATGCAGGTGGTTGGATTAGAAGTTCTCCAAGGTCTCTTCCAACTAAACCTATTCTATTCTATCGTATTAATTTTTATTGATTAATTCATTATTGACACTTCTGTGACATTTTTCTCCAAAGAGCACTGAGTGGATCAAGTGATAAGAATCAAGTGAGAAAACGATATAATGGTGCATCTAGTATCTACTTTCTGAAGCATTGTGCCAGGTTTAAATGACCAATTTAGAAAGGATCACTTTTGCCTAAGTTGATCAGAAACTCTCTCTCATGCAAAGAGTATCCACTTAAATTTAGTGCTTTTCTTTCCCTCACCCCTGTGGGGCACAATTGACAGTTTTTCAGTGGGAAATTGTACGCAAGAAGCGATACTCTTAGCAAGGTATAAATGAAGTTGTATGACTTTTTCTGGGAACATTTAATTTAAAGAGTACCAGAATTTTTGCTCCTCCTCAAAAGGCATGCCCAGTAGAAAGACAGCTTATTATGTGTTGCATTTTTATGTAAGTCACAAAATGACTTTTTCTTTAGCAGGGTCTTGAAAGCCTTTAGAATTTTTACTATATATTTGTAGTGTAGTCACTATTGCCGGGAGGAGAAGGGAAATTACTCCCATAGTTGAATCCATGCCAAAGAGATTTGAAACACAAAGCTGTTGTGTACAATAAAGACACTTTTCTAAGAATATAGAAAAGCAGATTGACTTACAGTCCAATTTTTGTGCACTGTGTCAGGACATTATTTTTTTTAAGTATTTCAAAAGAACTAACAAAACAATAATTTAGCCTTGACTAACCAATTCCAATTTATTTTAGATTATTTTGGCCTGAGCAGGCATTTATGGTTATTTCTAGGAGCAACAGTGCATGGATTTCTACAAGACCCATTTTCTGTTACTATTTTGTGCTGAAATAAATACAAAATTGCAGTAAAATCAAACAAAATTATTAGTTTTAATTTACTCAGCATATTGCAGCTTCCTGGATTATAGTTTGTGTGAATTCTCATATCTTTCCTATGCTGGGCACACACATTCTCCATTGCCATTTAGGCTCTAGTGCACAGCTGTTAAGCTTCCAAACATAGATCACCTGATCCTCCATGCATTTTAAAACCATAGGAGTGACCATCGCCAAATCTGGGCAATGCAAATTCCATCATTTAACCATTTCTTAAAAAGTCCTTCCTTTTATTAGTTATTATTAATCTTTTATCCTATCATGTCCTCCCTGGTGAATTTTTGTTCCAAGTTTTCTTATTATCATTTCTTTATGAAGTATTATTTGCTGTTTACCCAATAATTTTATCTTATCTATTCTGCCTTTCTTTTCCTAATATTGTTCTTACTTTACCCAGTCCTTATTCCATAGAATGTCCCCAACTCTATGATTTTCAACACCCAAATATCTTTCTCTTCTTTATCCTATTTGTTTCCATCCCCTTTCTTGCTTTATTTACTTTGAGATGATTTAGAAAGGAAGTTATTGATAATTAGCTTTGCATTATATGAAATCGGAATGAATCCTTGTTATTATTTCTAAAAGTATATAAAGTAATATGCAACTAAGCTTGTGAAAAGTCTGTGAAATTTGTGGCCTCTGATCTAAATCTTTTAAACACTTCTTAACACAACTAAAATTTAATTATTATAATCTGATATATTCCTTTACTTTAGAATCTAGAATATTATGTTATGGAAAGTTACTAGAAACATTGCTGGGTTTAATGGCTGTGAAAGAACATATACACAAACAGACACACAGATAACACATACGCACAGAGGTTTCCAGCATGAACAACAATTTCATGTCCTGAAAAATATATCTATATCTATCTATCAATATAGATATAGATATATATTAGATGTTTTGTCAAGGCACTTGGTATGCCCCAAATATGGGAGGGAGCATACTGCTTCCCTTTTGCCTTTCAGCTCCACCCTAGGAGCCTTTCAGGCCAAAACCATTTTTGTATTGAATTTTTTACTTTCAGCCTGTAAGGCTCCTAGGGTACAGCATACTGGGTGCCTTGACAAAACATCTAATCGTTCCCATGGCTCAGCTGATAAGGGAGGAGATCTTGTGGCTTAGAGGTATATATTCATATTACTGTACAGTAAGGCTTATACTGTGCCTAACAACTTTCAATAGTTCCATTCTCTCACAAGCACCCAGGGAGAAACACTCAATCACAAAAGATCATGGTTGATTTAAATCCTTTGTCGCTTGCCTCGGCAGCTTTAAGCGATATAAGCTCCCAGACTACCCTGGATTGGTCTGAAACCTGCTCTAAGTCTTAGTCTACGAAAATATACACAGAGAAACCAACTTCAATTTTAGTTTGCATTTTCAAAAATTGTAACTGCATAACAATAAGTAGTTGGGATTTAATTGACCTTCCTTTTTCAAGCATCATAAGGATAAGATATTTATGCATGCTTTTAACTAGTGAACCAGTGATTGAAGTTTATCTTTTTAGTTTGCTTTTGGCTTAGTGTAATATATAAAAACAGAGGGACATAGTTTATTCAAGGTTTTCTAATTTCTTTTTTGTTGGGCTTTGTGCCATTTTGAGTTTGAACAATAGCAATAATAGTTGTAGGAATTCAACAGATAAATTTAACTAGTTTGCAAGACTGTTGTTTTTGACTTGCTCAGCATGATATGGAAATTATCTGGTCTGACAATTAAAGGATACTTTGTGGACATAGATAAACCAAATGAACTAAAGTCAAAAGACTGCTTTTAACTCCTGACACACACAAACCCACAAAGCTCTTGAACTAATTGCTTTAGCTGTGCCAACCATTTATTTATGCGTGGTAGTTCTTGGTTTCAAAATTATTGAATTATCTCCTTCATCCATCTTTGTTTGTTGGTTGAAAACCAGGCAGACTTAATGAAGTCAGCTGTTTTTGGAGAAAGTGGAATGCATTTGTCAAAAACTTTCTTGAAAACTGCCTGTCAGATGCAGTTGTACCAATATGGCTTCTCCACGTATTTTATAAGGTAGAAATTGCAAATATCTAGATTATTTTAGGAAATCACATCTTACCATTACAGGACCTCCAGTCCACTTATTAAAAAGTAAATATTTTTGAATTTATAGAGGATAAAATTATGTTGATTTCAAAGATTCACATTTAGGTAGATGATATTGTGCCTTTGTAAAAAAGAGTTAGTCCTTCCCTGTCTTAGATATTGAAACTAGTTTGTCAAAATGTTCTTCTAGGTTTCAGTTCCAAACAATAATTGCCTTTAATGATGATTAGTACTGTAAACTGTTGCTTTGAAACTTTTCTTAATTTCTTCAGTCTGAAGCTACATTTATCTCTCAATGTCTTTATCCTTACAGCTTGCTGTGCCTCACAGTGATGAATGGACTCGCTTTGCACGCACTTTGGTAGAGATCAGGGCCAACAGAGCTGACAGTGAAGAAGGCAACATGGAAATAGCTGCTTAGAAGAAAGCCTAGTCCTTCCCTCTTATCTGTTGATGAAACCTTCATTGAGCATTAGTTCAGTACACTGTTGATAGCAGTGTTCCTGCCAGCATTACTCATCAGGCTCTTTCTTACTAATCATGCTGAGCTTAGTAGTCTGGAAGTATTATTTCATCTCATATTTCTTCTAGTTATAAATAAGAAAAAAAATGCAAGGGAATTATGTTGCTGCCTAGTTGATTACTTTAGTAATTGCAATAAACAATCCCTAGGTAAACTTGGGTTCATAACCTTTTATTTGGCCCAGTCCTGGTAAATCTATATGAATTCAGATATGATTGGATGCAGATGTGATGTGCTTTGTGACCTAGGACTGGGCCAAAGTTTTTAGATGTGGTGTTTCACATGGTGACTTACATAATAAATGGATGTACTATATAAATATTGCGAATTATTATCTATTCCAGTCTGCGCATGGAACATACTTATTTGAAAGCAGTAAAGCATGTGTATAAAGAACATTCATTGTCTTCCCATGCATGTTGGAATCATATTTAATTCCAAATAACAATTACAGGAAGTCACTTTGTAATAAAATGGTAGCTGTAATATGTTGACCAAATCAAACTTAAAAACCTATCATTTCCTGGAAGTTTAATATTTCAAGTTGGTCACTGATACTTGTTAACATATCAGTACTAACCATCTGAATTGGACTGCAATTGCTGTTACTACTAAATCAATGTTGAAAGGTGTGCTGTAGCCATGTGTTACTCTTTTTGTATTAAACCTATCTCTTAACAGTAAATGAGAGTATTTGAATAAAGAGGCTTATATAGTTGTAACATGACTTCCTCTTTTTTTGCTTTTCTTAAGAAAATAAATCAAATTTATTCTTATGTATTAAACTGCTTCCAATCTCCTTCTAATGTCATCCTTAGGAAACAACCTGCATGGAAATTAAATTCTTTTCCATACCAGGATTTATTTATTTTTTGTAACAAGGCTTGGTGATTAGATATACTTCAATCCAGTTCCACCATAAATACCATGTTGGCTCAAGATAATTTGCTGCATGAAGAGAACTCTTCCAATCCCAAGTACATTTCACCCACAGAAACCAATTACTTCAAACTAATGTGGTAGAGAATGGGATGTGGTGGCTCAGTGGCTGAGATGCTGAGCTTGTCAATCAGAAGGTTGGCAGTTCGGTGGTTCGAATATCTAGCACTGCATAATGAAATAAGCTCCTGTTACTTGTATCAGCTTCTGCTAACCCAGCAGTTCAAAAGCATGTAAAAATGCAAGTAGAAAAATAAGAATAACCTTTGGCGGGAAGGTATCAGTGTTCTGTCACCTTCGGTGTCTAGTCATACCAGCCACATGAACACGGAGACATCTTTGGACAATGTTGGCTCTTCAGCTTTGAAACAGAGATGAATACCTCCCCCTAGAGCAGAGTTTCTCAACCTCAGCCACTTGAACATGTGTGGACTTCAATACCCAGAATTCCCCATCCAGCAATGCTCACTGGAGAATTCTGGGAGTTGAAGTCCGCACATCTTCAAGTGGCTGAGGTTGAGAAACACTGCTCTAGAGTCAGGAATGACTAGCACATATGTGCGAGGGGAACCTTTACCTTAATGTGGTAGAATTCTTTTGTTCATATAAGTTAAAGCACAGTACCTGGCCTATCTTCCAACATGAGGAAACAAAACTATCTTTGGTTACTTGTAAGCCATCCAGCACATGCCATTTTAGCTGAATAATTGCTTAACAGCTGAGCCATCTCAGAAAAACCAAGCCTTACACTTCCAAGATTGTCTTGGTGTTTGTAATCATGTACAGAGTATTTGAGTGAACTACACTTGCCTCCTGCTTCAGAGTTTGGCCATAACCTGAACCCACTGTGTGTCTCATTCTAAAACTGATGTTTTAACCTTGAGCCATGTATTCTGAATCAAGATGTCATCCCTGATCTACTTGGATTGGTATCCAGGAAATAGGTTTTCTGTTCAGACCGTTATCTGACACATGGATATGGAAGGCCATTCATGGATTTTCATGTAGAAGGCACGTTCAGTCAATGGAAAGAATGCTTGCTCCAAAATTTAAACTTTAGCTCAGAACAGAATTTAGCAAGTCTTCTGTTGTTGTAATCAAAATTTTAAAACTAAATTGCAGCATCAGAATCACACTTTAGGTTATAATTTGTGAATAATTTGAGTTTACAGATGGTTTTATTGAAAGCTTAACAAATTAAGAAGCACTGTGTGTCTCTGCCTATTGGTAGATCCATTTTATACTGATGCTCTAGAAAGGTAGAAGAGGCTCCCAGATTTTTCAATAGCAAATAAGAGCTCAACATCCAATAGTTTTTCTTCATTTTGGTTCTCAATAGATGTGGGCCATGAAGAATTGTATCTTTAGAACCCGACAACCTGTTTTAGATATTTTTGTTTCAAGAAAAGACAAATTGTGCTCTGAAAAATCAATATGCTGTTAAATTTCAATGGTATAATTCTAAGGATGTGGGGCTGTAAAAAGTAGCCCTTGGAGCACATATTTTCCCATCCTATGGAGTTTAAGTTCTTCATCTCACCTGCAGACAAAATGTAATAGCACCATTATGCATGTTTGAAGGTGCAAAGAAAGCACTTGTGACATATTCCAAGAATCATAGATGAAAAATTAAAAATGAGACATCTGAATGTGTCCAACATTTTCACTTTGAATCTATTAGAAATATTTTTTTAAATTATAACAGTTTGGGCACCTTTGTGCTGCATAACCACATAATTTAAAAGTTATACATATCCACTGAAGAGGTGGAACAACCTATACACATAAATAGTTACTAAGCTAGAATTATAAACAAAAGTTTTATTTCTGTACACATGTCTACAGATGTGTATGTGCCCACCTTCCCAGTGTTGGGAGATTCTTGATTATTTTTACTGATCCAGAATATGTGTGTATTACTTCTGGATTGGAAACTACACTCCAAAAAATAGTGACAAAATCAGGACTTAACTTTTAATTTTATAGGTTTAGAAATAGAAATATTCAAATCTGTTGTCATGGTACAATGCAATGTTATGTAACTTTCTGCTCTGGGATTTCTTTTCCAAATCCCACCTACTTATGTATGAAAATATGACCATGGACGCTTTAAGCAGTGGTGGGATTCAAATAATTTAACAACCAGTTCTCTACCCTAATGATTTCTTCCTACAACCAAACTGCTCAGAAAGTTAACAACTGGTTTTCCCGAAGTGGTGCAAACTGGCTGAATCCCACCACTGGCTTTAAGCGCACCATTCCATGCATAGAGATCTGAGTGAATAATTTTCAAAGTAAATGAATAGGCAAAATATTAGTTCTGGAAATTATTATTAAAAATATTTTAATTAAAAAAAATTAGTAAGAACTTTCACACAAGTATTTTCTACTTACAGCGCAGTAATTAAGGCAAACACCATTAATACAGTGCTTGAATTCTTTTATTGCATTTATTTAAACAAGCAGCAGTTATTCCTAAGTGCATTACATAAAAAATATTCCAAATATCAGTAGGGACAAATTCCAGACCTGTTGGGTGCAGCCTCCATTCACATCAATGCAGCAAAGCATGGAAAATGATTGAGAGCATACAACACTTTGTTGGTGGCTCTCGCCTGGGTTGTGAAATGTCATTGCGGTGAATAACGGGGCTACGTTCTTCCACAGAGTGCATAGATTATGGAAATCTACATTTCTTTCCCAGGTTTATCCAGTCATAATTCTGTTAGCAGGAATGTAAATTGCTTAGCATTTGTTGACATGGTTTAAATTACAAAAATGCAACGCCCATAAAAGCTCAGTAACAGTCTTCTTCAACCCTGGCAACTTTAAGACTTCAACTCCTTACTGACTGGGGGATTCTGGGAGTTGAAATCCACTCATCTTAAAGCTGCCAAGTTAAGAAACACTGCGCTATAATATAATTTAGAAATGCAGTGTATGTAAATTACATTTTCAAAATTAGGTACAGCTCATTCTGTTACATTTTGAATCCTATTGCACATAGAGTATGTAACCAATTCATAATCTGATTTTTTAAAAATTCATATAGCATCATCATCTCTGTTGCATATAAGAAAACCCTAGATACACACATAAGTATACATGTGTTAATACTATATATGCACACATATACACCATATGTAAATGTATATAAGAATATATCCAACAGAGTCATGCAGTTTGTTTTGGAAGCAAATACTGTATTTTTCGGAGTATAAGATGCATCCTTTCCCCCCTAAAAGCGTGGAATTGTCACAGAATACAGCCATTTTTTGCCTACCGAAGCCCCGCCCCATCATCCATTTTTGTGAAAACTGGGAAAAAGTCGGGGGTGTTTTTGCCTTCCCCCAGCCTGCAGAAACACTCTGCAGGCTTCAGCAGGGCTGGGGGAAGGGAAAAATGCCCCCATTTTGGTGAAGGTGTTTTTGCCTTACCCCAGCCCTGCTGAAGCCTGCAGAGTGTTCCTGGGGACCGGAGAGGACAAAAAGTTGTTTTTCTTACTTACCTTCAAAATCTTGGGAGTGTCTTATGCACTGGTGCGTCTTATAGTCTGAAAAATACGGTATTTGCCTTGGAATATCTGAATGCATGAATCTAGGTATATTTTCAGGAACTGCCTGCACAGGGAAACTGCCTGATCCCAGAAAAACCAATAGCTTTATTAAGCCATTGCAGGTGGATTACATTCACATATTTGTAAAGTGTATTTTTGCCTTTAAATCTGAAATGCTGCTGAGCTCTAATATTTATGCAGTCATGATGGCAGAACATCTTCATCTGATGCCAAAGGCCATATTCTACCATCCCAACATTCCCTGTTTGCCCACCAATAAGAAAAATAATTATGAATATGTTTTCAAAATCAGCCCAAGTACATTCACAATTCCAAGTATAAGTAATTGGGGGAGGGGGATACATTCATGGGTCCAAATTAACAACTATTTTAGCAGAAACATCACAGTGATTTGACATGGGAAGCACAAATGTACACCTAAAGTGGGAAAGGAAAAGAAATTTCTAGATAAGGCTTCGCTCAGACAGAAAAACTAAAGGATTGAAGTATAAAGATTGATCAGACACATGGTTCTTTTGCCAACCATTACTTATAAGTATGTTGTGGCTTATAATGCCGTTCTAGAGGTAGGAGACATTGCTGTAAACTGAGGTAAGTAAAGTCCAAATTTATTTTCAATTCCTGCAAATGTGGCAACAGCCAGTTTATAACCCCCAACATGGTCAGGGTTAGGTGCAGGAAGGGTGATTCTAGATTTAAGCACTGGTTCAGATCCTGCTGGTTTTCTGCAAGAAAAAAAATATTAATGCAACCTTTAACTAAAATATCTTTGAAAACAAGTTATTTCTGTAACCCAAGCCCATTTTTCACTTTCCTCTTACTAGGGATCCCTAACCCCATATTACAGAGTAATCTGAATATTCACTTTGGACTCTGAAAGTATGCTTTTGCTCTTTGATACCACATTCATTATCTGGCTCTCTCTGACTAGAACAAATTAGTTAATGTAAGGTACTTACACTCCTCCAAAATCAACGTAAAACCATCGCTGCAGTAGCTCATATGTCACTAGGGTTACTCCAAATTGAGGGGATGAACGAAACACACGAGCTGAAAATAAAATGAAAAACAGCCATATTAACATTTAGGCTTTTAGAAACACTCCCTTCCCTTATTAAATCCACTCAATTGTTACCTGCAGCTCCTTTCCAAAAAGCCCTTGGACCTTCCTCTCGTAAGATCTTTCCAAAGCAATCAATGACACCACTGTAAGTTGTTTGTCCTGCCCGGGCTGCTACCTGTAACCTTGTCTTTATCACATCTGCAGGGGTCACTAAAGATGCAGCTGGCATTCCTGAAGAAAACAAGGGAAGAGAAACCATTTTCAAACGAGTCACTTGCATTCTCAGTTGGATGCAATTTCATATGATTTACCTAAGCATTTTGACAAGCAAAATCCACATTTTAATAAAGCTTTTATTTTAAAAGGAAGCTATCTATTAAATTCCCAGTAGAAATAACAAGACAGAAAAATATACTCTAAATCAGTGGTAGTCAACCTGGTCCCTACTGCCCACCAGTGGGCGTTCCAGCTTTCATGGTGGGCGGTAGGGGTTTGCTGTATCTCTGCTTTATAAATTTTCTAAAGTAAAGTTACTTCCCTACTTTATAAATCACCATTACTGTGGAACCGGTGGGCGGTTAGAAAATTTTACTACTAACAGAGATACAAAAGTGGGCGGTAGGTATAAAAAGGTTGACTACCTCTGCTCTAAATTGTCAGCAAGACTGAGTCCAAATATGTAAGATCTTGCATTACTTCTAAAGATTCCTAACATGCAAGTAATCTTTAAATGTTAAAGAACTTAATACAATGTTGAATTATATACCATACGTTTGAAATCTCATTATGAGAAGTTGTGGTTGTAACAAACACAGAATGGCAGAGAAAATAATCATTTGAGAAATTGAAAAATGAAATTCCAGATGTCTAGGAATGATTGTCAAACTTGTGAGAACTGTTTTGGAAAAGGCAATATTTTGTACTAATCAAAAGATGCACCAATATGAGTTATTATGTCAGAGATTATGTGATATCTTACCACAACGTTTTATATTGTTAATATCACAGTTAATGTATTAGTAAACCAGTAACCATTGATAAGCATTAAATCTAAACTACATTTTCTTTATTTTTTCTGTCATAGTTTGCACTATTTTTTTTTTAGATTACAAATTGCTTTGTTACCACTCCCCCCATGCGTAACATTTGGGAAAAGTCCTCCAGGAAAGATAATTGTAATCAGTTATCAAAAACTATTTTACCAAACTATTTAAAAGCCACTGATAAAAAGAAAACTGGGCAGTCCTTCCTAAGAAAGTGGGTTGATGAGTAAAGAAAGCACTTTGAAATGCACCTGGATCTCAAGAGTGCTCTTGCATGGTTAGAAAAATTGGTTCAGCCAATTCTTGTGGATGGGAAATTTTGCTTGGTTTTGAATATGAAACAAAATATTCAGATGTCACATTTCTCTTCCATTTGACATTAGAAAAAATTCAGGAGAATTTTTTGCTTCTTTCCTCCCTTTCCATCTAAATATGATCATAATTAATATTTTTTAAATCTTTTTGTTTGCCTCAAGAAAAAATATTTGTGAAGTGAAGAAAAAAGAAAGAAGTAAATTGGCATTTCTTTGTCCTGCACATTGAACTCATCCAATGTATTGAGGTAATATCATATTTGGCTTTATTTTCAATTAATGAGTCAGAAATGAAGCATATTTAAACTAGCAAGTTTAAACTTTAAATAGTTTTGTTTAAAATTGGACTCTTCTGTGATTTCTGTTGTCTAATCATCTGCACAAATTTCTGGAAATCAGTCTTTTGTTCACTTTGCTTCCCAATTTAGGTATGCAGCTTATTAGATGTCTGGATAGAAACAGAATGTTGTACACAGAAACATGTTTCCCAATTCAAAAACTCCCAATTCATTTGTGTTTTGTATTCTTATGTGTATATACACATATATTTTAACATATAACATTTTCTGCATAGTCTTGCTGGATGACTATTGCTGGCCAATGAACAATAGAAAGAAATAAAGATTTAAAACATGTGAAAGCGTGGGTTGATCCCCCAAACCAGTCCCTATGTAGTATGTCAATAGAAGGCAAAAATCACATCACATCTAATAATTTTAGGATGCCAATAAACATTTTTGAGAATAAATATAATGGAATTTGCCATATTTAGAACTGAATAGGGAGGGAGAATAAAAAATAAAAGATTGTACAGTATTCCGAAAACACTGTCTCTTCTTATTTTATTACTTTTCCATTCTGCAGTGCTTCCAAACCAATGTGGTCAGACAAAGATGCATAAATCTCTTTTGCTTTTTTCCCCTCCTTCTTCTCTCTAAAGCTTAATAATTCTGTAACCGTTTTCATCCAAACCACTATGGTTTGGCTCCAGAACACAATCTCACTTTTTTTTAGTAGACTGCTTTGAAAGAGATGTAAAAGTGTGTGTTTATCACTAAAATAAGAACTGCTTGTCCATTCTCCAAAACCAAGAAAGAAAGAAGGTGGTACTGTGACTTTTCACATTTAAAACCAGATGCACGCTCTTTTATGTGCAAGAGTCATTGCTCTTAAAACTTAAAACTTTTCCACAAGCAGTTATTCTGGCTTACACTTATTAGAAGCTGGATTTTAACAATTTGTTAATACTTGAAAATACAGCAAGACATATGTCTGTTCACAGAAATTGTGCCATCACGTAAATGTGGTTGGAATGAGAGTTACTTGATGTCCACAAATGTTTCTAAGAATTCCCCTTGTAGAAATCAGCAAGTGCAATAAGCTTTGTGATGCCATGGCTAAACAGTTTTGTTTTCTGCTGGATTACCAACTAACATCTATTAGTAGGAATTCCACAATTACAAACTAGGAGTTTTCAAACCACATTTAACTGTGATGTTCTTAATTGACTTTAATTCCTTTAAAGTAGACATAACAGAAAACTAAAAGCATACATACACCAACACTCCCCTCAAATGAATGTCTTTTTCACTATTGCTGGAGAATACAAATAAATGTTCAGACTGTATCATCTATCTTAGAACTCCTTTCCACCTATCCAATTTTATACTGAATAACAGAGTCAAGTCATTGCTCTAAAGAGTGGTGGTTTGAATAGAAAGTAACCTGAAATGGAAAAATAGGGAATATATATGGGACAAAATCCACATTATAAAGACAGATAACAATTGATGAGAGGCTGTTTCAGTGGTTGGAGTTCAGAGAGGCAGTTATTATGTTTGCAATAATTTAACAAAGAACAAAGAATACTTTAAAAATGCTAAGAAATTACGAAAAGTCTTGAGTTTCATATATAGAATGCATGGCTCAAAATCTTTTTATTTTATGACACAATTAACACAACTTTAAACCCATTGTATTTTGACTAAATATATGCATTTTAAAAATAAAGTGTTTAAAAACTGACTTGGGAGGTATATGAACCATGTGCCTTTTCTTTATTGTAAAATTAATTATTGGATATCGAGAAGGACAAACCAAAGATACATGTAAATTAGTACATGCTCTTAACCATTAATTATTACATTAATAGCATATCCCAAACAGCTTCTTAAAGGTGACAGATTGATATCTAGAAACCTGTCTTCAAATCCCAATCTGATCATGAAGTTCAATAGGTGACCATTTCATCGACTATCTTCACTGATGTTCTCACTGATGTGAGAATATTTGAAATGTTGTGGAGATAAGTCCTTGTTAGTGTCTTGCAACTCCAATCCCTGATGATGAATTCACTGCCAAATCTTGGGTAAAAGTAAGCTCTATGATCCTCCTTTTAAGAAACAGCTTGAGTCAAGAATTGTAGTGGTATCTTGTATTGGTATCTTGTATCCCTTTAACTGCTAGAGCCAATAGCAGATAATCTAGGAATCAGTCGAAAAGCCAATTTGGCTGCATGGAATAATTGATATAACAGATTCTAGAGCAGTGTTTCTCAGCCTTGATAACTTCAAAATGCATGGATTTCAACTCCCAGAATTGAAGCTGGCTGGGGAATTCTAGGATTTGTACTCTACACATCTTCAAGTTGCCAAGATTGACAAATACCTCTCTAGATTCTGTGTATAAAAACTTGCCAATTAAAAAATAACAGAGACAATGTAGTATTCCAACTATTCAGTATATTTTGTTACAGCTCAAAGTTGAAATATATAGGAGTTAATACCTGCCATTTCAGAGATGAGAAAACAAAAATGCTTCTATTGATTTTTTTTTTCCATTTAGAAGACAGAATGCAAAAAGTTCAGGAAAACATGTTTTTGAGGGCAGTGGCAACACGATGCCAGAAAAACAACTGATTTCTGATGATTCTATGATTTTCCTTAGCAGAATCACAGCAGGACAGTGAAGAAGTATTTACTGTTTTCCTTTCAGTCCATGGTTTCCAAGGCATGGTTTCTCCATAGTCATTACATTTCTATTATTTATCATAACAACAGGAGTTTTTTTCCTTTCTGAACCCATTGGAAAGACCGTTGGCTTACCTGAACGGTCGTTCTCGGGGCACTGCGAGGAGAGTCCAAGCGTGGGTTAACACAGCCTATCTGCCCTTGGACTGAGTGATGTTTTTCTCTTGACCACGCCTCCCTTTGCCTCACCATGCTCAGTTTAAAAACGAAGGAAGACAGTCCTGTAAGTAATTACAGTCAATACAGTCACATCATGTAAGAAAAACACCCCGGGCGGGATTTGACTGTCCTCGCAGTGCCCTGAGAACGACCGTTCAGGTAAGCCAACGGTCTTTCTCCAGTGTACTGCTCGGAGAGTCCAAGTGTGGGACATACCCAAGCTATTGAGTCCCAGGGTGGGGAAGGACCGGAGCCTCCGGAATTTCAGCTACACTTTGTAAAACTCTTCTCCCAAAGGAGGCTTCGGCTGAGGCAAAGGTCAATTTTATAGTTTTATTGAAGGCTGTGGGGGAAGCCCACGTGGCCGCCCTGCAAATGTCTAGAATAGATGCCTGGATTGCCCAGGCTGCTGATGCCGCAGCGCTTCTAGTAGAGTGTGCACCCGGCACGGGGCCATCTTGCCCTGGTGCTCATATGCCATTTTGATGCACAGCCAACGACCCACTGTGTGCGATGAGACCTTGCGGCCCAGGGACGCAGGAAGGAAGGAGATGAAAAACGCCTCCGAATGGCGGAATTCCTTAGTCCTCTTGACATAAGTACTCATGGCACGCCTTACATCCAACTTATGCCATTCACGCTCTCTAGGGTGAGAAGGATCAGGACAAAAGTTAGGTAATATAATCTCTTGAGTCCTGTGAAACAGAGAGTTAATTTTCGGGGTAAAGGAAGGATCGAGTCTCAGAAAGACCCTGTCGGGGTGAACCACACACAAATCCTCCCTGACAGAAAGAGCTGCCAGCTCGGATACTCTGCATGCAGACGTGATAGCCACCAAAAAGGCAGTCTTGATGGTTAGGTGGCGTAGACTGGCCTTGCGCAGAGGCCCAAAAGGAGGTTTTGTCAGAGCCTTCAACACAAATGGCAGGTCCCAGGACGGGTACCGGTGAACTGTCGGTGGACTGATATTTGCTGCGCCCTTGAGGAAACTCCTAATCTGAGGGTGTTGACTCAGAGAACGAGAAGAGCCCCTGGTGAGGATGGTAGACAGTGCTGCAACCTGACGTCTAAGTGTACTGGTTGCCAGACCTTTATCTAGACCCTCTTGCAGAAAGTCCAGGGTCTGAGGTATCGAAGCGGAAAAGTCCACAATACCTCTAGCTTTGCACCACACTGAGAAGGCAGCCCAGGTAGCATCGTAGATTCTGGTAGTAGATGGCCTCTTGGATGCCTGTATCGTTAGTATGACCTTGTCAGAGATGTTCTGTTTCCTCAGGAGTTCCCCCTCAAGTGCCAGACGGATGACTGATGGCCCCTTGGCTGAGGGAGACTTGGTCCTGAGGAATTCGCCACGGTCTCTGAACAGAGAGACTGACAAGGTCTGTGTACCAGGGTCTCCTAGGCCAGAAGGGAGCCACCAGGAGAAGGTCTGCTCTTTCGGTCAGGAGTTTGGACACCACCTGAGGGATAAGAGGCAGGGGAGGGAATGCATATAATAGTCCCTGGGGCCACTCGGACCTCAGTGCGTTTGTTCCCTCTGCCAGCAGCTGAAGAAACGTGGGAGATGTGTGTTGGAATGTGTAGCAAATACGTCTACTTGCGGTTTGCCGAATCTCCTCACGATCTGCTGGAACAGGTCCGGGTGCAGGCGCCACTCCGAGTGGTCTATGCGTTGGCAGCTCAGCCAGTCTGCCTCCCAGTTGTTGGTGCCGGAGATATGATCTGCACTGATAGAAGCCAGATACGCTCTGCCCACCTGCCCAGAGCCTCTGCCTCAAGCATGAGAGCCTTTGAGTGAGTGCCCCCCTGCCTGTTTATATGGGCTTTTGTCACCACATTGTCTGTCATTAACAGTACGTGAGACCCTTTTATGAGTCTGGCAAACCGTCGTAGAGCGAGTCGGGCTGCCCTCAGTTCCTGCCAGTTGATGCCAGGTGACCCTGACAATGGGCGCCCCACCCCTGAAGGCAGGCATCTGTGGTGACAATGACTCTTTCTGGCTCCTTGAATAGGCAGCCTTTCTTGATTGCTTTGGACCTTCACCAGGCCAGAGACCGGATCACCCTCCGCAGAAGTCGAACATGCCTGTGGGAATTGCTGATCTTCGCCCTCTGCATCAGCAGGAGAAACCACTGCAGCTCCCTGGCGTGAAGCTGAGCCCAGGGGACCACTTTCAAGCAAGATATCATGATCCCCAAGAGCTGAGACAGCTGGACGATTGGTACTGACCTGGAAAGCCTGCAGTGCTTCACTCTGCATCTGCGGCAGAAACCATTTCTTTAAATAGCCCATGTTTGTGATCTTTGGATGTAGAAGCCTGTATAGTCTCAGGCTTGGAAGTAGGGCCTAGTTCCGTAGCCGTCATAGCCTTGTGAAGGACCGATTTAAATAATGACGGCTTGAAAAGGCCAGTGAAGGCCGGCTTGTCAGACAGCATGAATCCCTCAGCCCCTTCCTGCTCAGAGCTGGAAGAATCAGAGGTAGAGGAAGAAGATGAAGCAGATGTAGAGGCCGTCTCCTTAGAAGTGAAGGTCTTGGCCTGATGTTTCTTTTTGGGGGTCTTAGTTTTTACGGGAACCCCTGTGCTTGATCCCCTCCGCGATCCCTTGGGAAATGGCCAAAGTGATCACCTCCCTTTATGAGGTAGAGCTGAGGAATTCGTCCAATTTCTCGCGGATAAAGTTGCTCGGCTTCGGACATACCTGAACTCCAATTGCGCAGAGCCAGCCGAGGTACCGGGGGGTGGGTCTTGAGCGACATCTTTGGATTGATTTTCAACTTGTTGCTCCTGAGGAAGTGGACAAGGCCATGGGAGCGGTGAGTGCCTCCACGTGTGCACTGGACCCATGCCCCTCCTGGCTGGTCGCGAACAGCAGGGAGATGACACGGGGCTGGATCCAGGTGATAGCTAACGCCTCCCTTCGGGAGGGCTTCTTTCCCCCTCTATTAAAGACAGCGGTGATGAGACCCCTCCTGAAAAAGCCATCTCTAGATCCAGCCATTTTAAATAACTATCGTCCAGTCTCCAACCTCCCCTTTGTTGGGAAGGCTGTTGAGAAAGTGGCGGCCTCTCAGCTCCGGCGGTCCTTGGATGAAACCGATTATCTAGATCCCTTTCAGTCTGGATTCAGGCCTAGCTACAGCACGGAAACTGCTTTGGTCGCACTGACCAATGATCTCGGGAGAGCCAGGGATGGGGGTCATGCCTCCGTCCTAGTGCTTCTTGACCTCTCAGCGGCCTTCGATACCATTGACCATGATATTCTTCTGCGGCGGTCACGAGAGGTGGGGGTGGGAGGCACCGTTCTTTGATGGTTCTCCTCCTACCTCTCGGACAGGTCGCAGTCGGCGTTGGTTGGAGGGCAGAGGTCGACCCATAGGCCCCTGAAATACGGGGTGCCGCAGGGTTCGGTCTTGTCCCCCCTCCTGTTTAATATCTACATGAAGCTGTTGGGTGAGATCATTTGGCGGCACGGGATAAAATATCACCCGTATGCGGACAATACACAGTTGTATCTGTCTGCCCCGTGCCAACTCAGTGAAGCGGTTGACATGATGTGTCAGTGCCTGGAGGCTGTTAGGATCTGGATGGGGGTAAACAAGCTTGCACTCAATCCTGACAAGACCGAGTGGCTTGTGTGTTTCCCTCCCAATAATTGGCTAGGTATTCCATCTCTCAGGCTGGGGGGGGGGTGAAATTCTACGCCCCTCAGATAGGGTTCGCAATTTGGGAGTCCTCCTGGATCCACAGCTGACTTTAGAACATCATCTGTAGGCTGTGACCAGAGGGGCATTTGCCCAGCTTCGCCTGGTGCACCAATTGCGTCCCTACCTGAATCGGGAGGCTCTCGCAACAGTCACTCACTCCCTTGTGACCTCAAGACTGGACTACTGCAATGCGCTCTACATGGGGCAGCTCCTGAAGAGCATTCAGAGACTTCAGCTTGTCCAGAATGCAGCCGCGCAAGCGATTGTGGGTGCACCTTGGTACACCCACATTACACCTATCCTCCGCGAGCTGCACTGGCTGCCTATTGGTCTCCGGATACGCTTCAAGGTGCTAGTCATCACTTATAAAGCCCTTCATGGTATTGGAACTGGGTACTTGAGAGACCGCCTGCTGCCAATTACCTCCCAAAGACTCATCAGATCCCACAGATTAGGCCTCCTCCGGATTCCATCTACCGTCCAATGCCGATTGGCGACCACCCGGAGGAGGGCCTTCTCTGTGGCTGCTCCAGCCCTTTGGAACAAACTCCCCGCAGAGATCCGGACCCTCACCTCCCTTCAGGCTTTCCGTAAATCCGTTAAAACCTGGCTGTTCCGGCAGGCCTGGGATTGATGAGTTCCCTTCCCCGCTCGAATTGTGTGACTGTTGATTGTTTTTAAATTTTCTCTGTATCCTGTTTGTTGTTTTTGCCTTGTCTGTATTACCCCCCTCCCCTGGGTTTGTTAGCCGCCCTGTGTCCCTCCGGGAATAGGGCGGCATATAAATGAAATAAACCTATAATCTATAACCTAACCTAACCCTCATTTCAGCCGAAAGGGCTGGAGTTTTGCCCTTTCTTGGGCAACGTTTGATAGACCTGCGGTGGCCAGCTCTGCCTGAGCTAGAATCGCCCTCCTCACACAGGGTGTCCTGAAGGGAGTCTCGTTCCTCCCTGATGGAAGAACTAGGGGAATCAGGGTAACCCCAGGAAGCCTCCGCTGAGGGATCCCTGGATCCATACTCCTCCCCAGAAAGGAATTCGCTGGAGATTGGGCCTCCCGAACAGAGGGGGAAAGATCCCTGTTGCACCTCCCTGGTTTCTACTGTGGCCCCTGCAGTCCCTAGGGAAGATCTGCCACTAGGACCCTTGTGCCCTTTGCCTTTCTTAGCTATGCGATCCAGCTTGCTACACTTGCTGGAGGGCCCTGCTTGCTCTTCCAAGGCCTCCCTGCATTCCTCAGCCATGCTCAGAGCACCCCACGGGGCCTGGAAGCTAGCTGGTGCTGGAATGGGCACACGCGTTGGCCAGCCGGCTCAAAGACGCCTTTGCAGACTCTTCAGGAGGGAAGGGCCACCTGCTGGACGGGGTCCTTCCTCCCACCGTCCTCGGAGCCTCGAGACTTAGCTTCGGAGGGAAAGGCCAGCCGGCGCCCCAGACTAGCCCGCGCCTCCCCGTGGCATTCTGCTGCTGCTGAGAGGGGAAGATGATTCGCTCCCTGGGCTGCTGAATAATCTTCACTCTCCCGAAGTTCTAAGAGCCTCTTCTCTCGCCAACCTCGCTCCTGAGAAGTAAAATGGCGGCCGGTGCGCGCGCAGCCTCCTCCCGCCAAATTCAAGCTGCCTCAGGGAAAAGCGTGTGAAGTGGCTAACGGTCGCCGCTGTTGCCGGGCAAGACTGGAAACCGCCCCAGCTAGCGGCAAAAACGCCCGCTAAGCTCCCACTGAATGGCGGTTGGGGATGGGAACCTGGAACCAATGCCAGGGTGGGCCCCCCACCATCCCCGCAGCTCACCAGCAGCCGCTCACATGCCCTGGCCCGCTTGCGACCAGCGGTGACAGGGCTGGCCCGGGTGACCTGTCAGCCCTAAGGACGAACCTGCACAAATCACTGAATATAATGATGAATCAAGGTGGTCCAAAAATTTGGGAAAACCCCAGCCTATCTGTCCTTGAACTGAAGCACTCCCAAAAACAGTTCCAACGGGCAGATTGAGTTTTTAAACTGAGCATGGTGAGGCAAAGGGAGGCGTGGTCAAGAGAAAAACATCACTCAGTCCAAGGGAAGATAGGCTGTGTTAACCCATGCTTGGACTCTCCTCACAGTGCACTGGAGAATGCAGCATTTCAAATATACTGTCTAAAGTAGCTCACCCACTGTTACTTATACATGATAACAATCATAACTTTTATTTTATACATAACTTTTCTCTTCCTTCCCATACAACAGAAAGTAGTTAAAATCAATGTCACTGAGTATCCCTTTCACTGTCAGTGTACATCCTTGAGACATATTTAGATCCTATCATGAATTAATATTTAAAAATTTGCTAAGATATTACAGGTGAAATGTCTTTTTCAGTCAGTTTCCCATCTCCTAATCATTACCTGTATCCTTTCACCATTTATCTTATTTGAGCATTCAGAACATTAATCTGTATATGCACCAAAGCCTAGTGGATTCTGAACATAAATTTAGTTTTATATATATATATATATATGTATATATAGCAATAGCAGTTAGACTTATATACCGCTTCATAGGGCTTTCAGCCCTCTCTAAGCGGTTTACAGAGTCAGCATATCGCCCCCACAGTCTGGGTCCTCATTTCACCCACCTCGGAAGGATGGAAGGCTGAGTTAACCTTGAGCCGGTGAGATTAGAACCGCTGAACTGCAGATAACAGTCAGCTGTAGTGGCCTTCAGTACTGCACCCTAACCACTGCGCCACCTCGGCTATATATATATATATATATATATATGTATGTATGTATGTATGTATGTATGTATGTATGTATATGTATATGTATATGTATAACTGTATATATATAACTGTATGTTATAGATATAACTATATAACTGTTATGTGTGTGTGTGTGTGTGTATGTATATATATGTATATACACACACACACATACACACACACACACATATATATACACATACACACACACACACGTGCCCCTTTTTGCTGATAGCCTTTTACCTCTCAGGATTGATGACAATGGCATGCAGATGATTATAGTGAAAGAAAATGCAACAGAACAAATGGTGATGACAAGGGGCTTCAGGGAGTATGGTATGTCAAATTTTTCAACTTTCAATTTCCAAACATTAGGGGAGCTCAAAAGTTGTGACATGCCTTGGAGCATATATTTACAAATATCTTGTAAAGATATTTTGGTTATTTTAATATAAGTCAACAAGCACAGCACAACAGCTAGGATAGGTCATTCCTGAAATGACCATATTACATTGCACAGCAGTAGTTGATAGCTGGTGTTGGTTAATCACCAAAAGCTAAGAAGGATCCCACCTAATTCACAATTGATCGGAGAACCATCAGGATATTGCAAATATCCTGTATGCTAGACTGGAAAATACAAATAAACTACCCTAGAAAAGGCAATGACAAACCACTTATAACTGTCAAGAAAATTACATAGCTGTCTCCATACAGTCATCAGAGGTGGAGCTTGATTCAAGGAAGTTTTATCTTTTCAGCATTGCCACTAGTCCTCTTTTTCCTAAATCAAAATAAATCTTCTAAAATCTCAAGTTTATTCATCAGTTGATACATCATCATGTGGCCCAAAAGACTATAGTTCATATTAAATTTCATCCAAGGTTGTACCTTATTATACCAGTTAGAATTAACTGACATATAAGAAGATAGACAGACAGACAGACAGACAGACATCACCTTTTGGGATAAGCTCTTTATGCAAAAGTGCAAAAACACAGCACACTGAAGAAATTAAAGTTGTGAAAAATAGAAGGGGAAATAAGTAGATTCACTTTTCACCAATAGCATTTACTACACAATAATACAATAGCAGAGTTGGAAGGGACCTTGGAGGTGTTCTAGTCCAACCCCCTGCCTAGGCAGGAAACCCTATACCATCCATTCCAGACAAATGGCTATCCAACATTTTCTTAAAGACTTCCAGTGTTGGGGCATTCACAACCTCTGGAGGCAAGCTGTTCCACTGATTAATTGCTCTAACTGTCAGGAAATTTCTCCTCAGTTCTAAGTTGCTTCTCTCCTTGATTAGTTTCCACCCATTGTTTCTTGTTCTATCTTCAGGTGCCTTGGAGAATAGTTTGACTCTCTCTTCTTTGTTGCAACTCCTGAGATATTGAAACACTGCTACCATGTCTCCCCTAGTCCTTCTTTTCATTAAACTAGACATACCCAGTTCCTGCAATCGTTCTTCATATGTTTTAGTCTCCAGTCCCCTAATCATCTTTGTTGCTCTTCTCTGCACTCTTTCCAGAGTCTCCACATCTTTTCTACATCGTGGCGACCAGAACTGAATGCAATATTGCAAGTGTGGCCTTACACATCTCTCTATCTTTCTAGCCTTCCAAACCATCATTGCTTCCACCATATCGGTAGTCTAGTTGGCTTTTATCTTAGTAAATATGCCACCAAGATACCTCATTGCATCATACAATCTTATTTAATAGTGGCTGCAAATTTTTCAGGTTTTCAACTAATAATACATCATTTGCATTAAGAAATAGAAGTATCTTACTACACTAGTAAAGTCTGAATTTGATTCTTACTATCTTTACCTTTTGCATAAGGGAACAGAAATAGTATTTTTCAATTATCAGGTACAGATTCAATATTTGCATACATGTTAAGCATCTCACAGACACTCCATAAGCAAATCACATCCATATCTCAATATTTCCCCAGTTACTTTATTTATACGGCAATCTTACATGCAATCTTACTATATCTTTGTTAACACTTTTCATTATTTTTCATTGGATACTAAAGAATATTTCTGTCAACTCTGCCCTTCAACATATCACTATTATTCCAAAGCACATCTATAAAACTCTCCTTTCCACATTCCCTTACTTCAGTTTTATCCAAAAACATTTAATTAATTTTATGTCTAATTCTATTTAGTCTAATACTAGCTACTTTTTATAGCATTATTATTAATATGCAGAGAGAATAAATGCATGTAATATAACTTCAGAAACCTTAATCAAGGTTATATTTTCTAATGTAAGCAGAGGGACAATCTCTGTACATAAACATGATATCAATGAATTGTATTATTATAATGCATTCATATGCTTTGTCTGTAAAATTATGTGGCCTTTTTAGCAGTTCAAGAAGAAATATACAGCACTCCTTCCAATATTTTCTGGCAATCCTGCCCAATAGTTAAAGAGTTATAGTAGAATCACTGGCTCAGTGTCACTCAATATGTTTGCATAAGGATGGCTTTAATCCAGATCTCTCTACTCCCAATTTAACACCTTTTTCAGAATTGCAGAGATGCAATTGGAATGTGTTTTAAAAAGGACCATCTTTTAATGCAATAAAAACACTTACCAGCTATTGCTCCTGCCAGAAGCAAATAACCAGGGGCCACTTGTCCATCTTCATTTGCAAAAGCAGCCTTTGTGTGAGCATAACAAGGGAAATAAATGGCAGAAAAGGGAATGTCGCGAAGGAAACAGGCTTTGGCTCCCTAGGAAATGAACAAATATAGAAGATTTAAAAAAATATATAATATGAACAGATAAAAATATATGAGAGGATGAAGGTGGAAACCTTGGAAAGGTATGGGGGAGCCATTAAGAAGGGACTCAGATAACAGATTACACAATTCAAAGATTGAAGATGTGAGAAAGCCACTGAAGGATACAGCAAAATCACATTTCTTTTGTCCCTATACTGTGAAAAGTCAAGTATAAGAGTAACCAAGATATATTTTATCCTACAGTCATTCTGACATTCAGAAAGAAATGCCATTGGGTTATCTTTAGTTTAAAGAATGCATACATCTGAACTGACATTATTAATTATCTCTCAGGAAGACCATTACAAATTTTCAGATTTAGATTGAGATCAAGGGTTGTTGTGTCATTTTTTTACAAGAATGACCGCTCTGCTTCTTCAACGACCACTATTTTATGACATAATGAGTTCTTCATTCTCTGAACTCGCCCAGTACATTTTTAACAACTAATCTTAATTGGACCGGTTAAGGTGAATCATTTCAGAGAAGTAAGAATTCAACAGAATCATTTGCTTTAGCTACTGAGAAATATTTCAGGAATTCATTAGATTCTGTAACTCAGCCTATCTGTCTAGGCAAACAAGACAAATCTGAAGAAAAATGCTGCAGCATAAAGTAGTTCCATTCAGGATTCCAACCTTTAAAGGTATTTCTTTTGTAGGATTTGCACCAGTTATCCAATCAGATAATATTTCATGACACTTAAAATTTTCACTGCCCTGATGAATCCATATATGGTGACAAGAATAAATTTCCTTCCCAAAGATTATAGAAATTACATCATCTAATCCTCATCATGACAGTGATGTTATGTTGCAGCCCATCCTGATAGATTCAGAGCAACTTAAAAATATACAAAAACCTAGTTAAAACTGTTAAAACAGCCTATAATAAAATATTCATAATTTAAAAAAAATAACAATAGGGGTCACACAATATACCCTGTTTCCCCCCAAATAAGAGTTTCCCGGATAATAAGCCTAATCGGGCTTTTGAGCACAAACACTAAAAGAAGCCCTCCCCAAAAATATTGCAACACAGCAGCAGCCACGAGGTGACCATACTCGCAGCCTCCTGCACCTCAAAAATAATAAGATCTCCCTAAAAATAAGGCCAAGCTCTTATTTCTAACCCTAACCCTAACCCTAACCCTGTCTTATTTTGGGGGGAATTAACTCCAGGACTAAAACAGGTGAGAGACAGAGTGCCATCTATATCGGTAGAGAGCGCTGTTCTGGAGGGCAGGTCCATAGAGGGAAAAAAGGCAAATTTCCCTAATCCCAAAAGATGACATTTAATACATACCGTAGTGCCCGGAAAGCATCTAATCTGTAAAAATGTGTTGGGCAGGCAGAAGTGACTGGAAATAGATGATCCCTTAGATATCTAGGCTCTATGTCATGAAAAGCTTTATAAGCACTGACCAGACCCTTGAATTTCACTCAGACGTTGACTAGATGAATGCAGCTCACCATAGCAGCAGTGATAAATAGGCACACTGAGAAGCATCCTTTACTGCTCATCTACCACCTTCTGGACAATTTTCAAGAGGAACCTTGTGTAGAGTGCATTGAAATAATTTAATTGTGAGGTGACCAGGATCTGCAAATTAACCTGGGAGCTTCTATAAGCCTACTGATACTTCTCCATTTTTGTGGACACCACTAGTTTGAGTAGAAAGAATTTACATGTGGAAAATGAGTTCACGTTTAGCAAAGGATAAATTCTAAGAATTTGCCATGACACTTCATAGTAGCCTGTTAAATTGTTAAGCTGTATCTTTTCAGCAGAAAATGCAATTCTGAAATTATTTGGCAAGAATTCATCAGATTGAACAGGTCTTGACAAAACTTCTTTTCAATATTTATTTTGCTTCCGTCCAGATCATCACTTCACGCTCTTGGAAGTTGAGTTTAAGTACTTTCATTTAAAATGAAAAATATAGTTAGTCGAACTCTGCATTACCCTTGGGTTTTCATTTTAATTCTCTGGGCTGCCATTATCAGTTTAAGAAATCTCTTGTTTTTTAATAGGAGACAAGATGCTTATTGGATTTTAAAGATAACCTCAAATACCTTTATAACAGTACTTTCTTTTATGTGCTGCATGGATTAATATTTATTTATGTATTAACCCTTTATACCCCCCCGCAATAAATCTGAAGGATTTTCAGTAATAGTTGATGAAGTTTGTTGTTAGATCTACTCGTTTTTACAACAAGAGGCATATGAGCAGCTATTCTATAGACTCATGCTATATTTATTTCCATATGTTCCACATCAAAATTCACAAAGCCTGTGTACTTACTGGTGTTCTATGCAAGTTGGTAAAATAAAATGACTGGTGGGGGAGGGAGGGTCTCCTCAATCCTTTCTTGAACTTTCAGAGCATTATTGCATCAGAAGGAAAAAGATGTTCATTTTTTATGTTTTAAAAAATTATTTTACCTATGATATTTCAGATTGCTTTCCCATAGCCTTCCTTAATTGTCATTAGCTGGTTGCAGTTGATTAACCTGAAGATAAATGAGGCCTGCCTTCATACATACTTTCCCAGAGTTTAAAACAGAAGGGTGAGAGGAAACTTGAGATGGTTAGAGAGATTGGCATAGAGCCAAAGTTTGTGGTTAATATAGTGGATCATTTGATCTTTCTTTGTTTACACATAAACCATTTAGGTCTGATAGATATTTTATTTTGTATGTCTGAAAGCATGTAACCAGGGATTTTTTATAAATTATGTACTTTCCATCTTCGAAAGATGATTACTGTAAACATAAAAAATAGCCATTTAAACATTTTAAGTTGGTCATCTTTTTATTACAATTATATTCTGTCCTCTCTAGGGATTCAGAGAAGTTAAAGTATACACATGCATTCATTATGCTAGGTTTGATCCAGATTTAGGAGGCTGAACATTGTAGGCCTCAATCCTACAAAAGAATGGACCAAGTACATCAAATTTCTAATCAATCAATCAGCTTAACAAATGCATCATATGAAGCTGAATCATGATTTCAATTTAAACTGTTAAAAATGTGATCCTGAACTAAGGCCTTTTCAGATGATAGCCTTTACTAATACTCATTTGAATGCAAGCTACCAACAAGTGGCTTCAATCGTTCTTGATAAAAAGTCAGGATTATCTACTTGAGGATAGTTTAGCAACTTGGGCACAGATCTGTAAGGCGTGACACATTTCCCTCAAGGCTTGCCTCTTCTTCCTGCCTGATCATTGGCTCCTCACTTTCCCTCACATCTCTCTAAGAACTCCTCAGAAGCTTTTTACTTTTGGATTGTATCTTGATGCATAACTAACAGGGGGGTGGGGAACCACCCTGGACTATCAGAAGTTCAGCTGGGACAGATTCTTTAGCTTGCTAATTTCTGTTTATTTCAGCCTTACCTGCAAATAAATAAATAAGGATTTAAATAAATTATTTCTACTACAACAGGAGGGTAATTACATTCACAAAGGCACCTCTGTGTCAGGGCTCTGCACAAGGAGCCAGAAGGTCTGGGAGACGAAGGCTTAACTTAGTCTCCTGCAGTGAATGCACATTGTCTGGTGGAGGGGGAAAAATGCCAGACTGGTGGGACCTCGCAGAATTCAAGGCAACAGAGGTACACCTTGTCTGAGAGAGTTATTTAATGCTTCTGGCACCTGTACTTACCGCCATCCCCTCTTTTCCTACCTTACAGGTTTAGAATTTATTTGGCATGTATAATTGTTATTTTGATCCTATAGCAATAAACAATAGGCAGCATGTCATTTCTTGATCCGTTAGCATTCTTCTTGGGTTTCACCAGCAACTTAACCCTTCCAATTCAGCCGTGAGACAACCTCTTTTTACACTCTCTTCAAGTCACCTTATCTTGCATTAAATGCTCGAGTTAAAGGTTTAAAGGTTGGAACTGACAAATCAAGAATTGGTGATTTGTTCTTGCTGTCAATGCCAAGTACGTTTACAATGAATGACTAAATAAAATGTTTGCTTTTGTAAACTGAAATTGAAAAATGAACAGTTTTGAAATTTTGGACTTTGGCAATCTTAGCTTTTTTAAAAATACAAAGATTCAATGTCTTGCATATCTTGTATAAATACTTGATTTAACTATATTTAGAAGTATCTTCCCAGTTCATATCAGATTAGTTGTTTTGATTTCACATTTAACTCTCAAAAGATTTTCAACAAATTCTTCAAGTCAGTTGTAAGCAGTAACATTTTTTTCTTTCAAGATTGTTGAAATTGAAATAAAATAATGCTTGTAATTGGAAAGTAATGCAATATACCATATCTGTTTAGAAACAGAAAAGGAATAAAACAAAAAAAAATAGTGATCTTCAAAATTTATGACCTTTCATGAAATACATGTTTGTAAACTGGAATGATTTGCATACCTATTCTATTAAAGCTGAATCAAATATAAAATGAAACTATGTATTTCTTGAACTTCTACAAATACTTAGTCTCTATATTATTAAACTTGCAGTTACTGTCACTATCATCATCAGACATAGACAGTGAAATCTTGAGTTTTTAATTAGTAAGTTACTGCTTCTACTATTAAATTAGTAATTAATTACAACTAATTAAACCTAGAAAGTTAATGGAATGTGTTCACAATTTGTGCCATTATATTGTACCATTGACAATCCTCTCCAGACTCTGACTTAATAAAATTTACATCATTTTAACTTTATGTAATAATACATTCTCCAACATAGTATATACATTACAAAAAAAAGCCAACGGTCTAAATAGCAGCTAGTAACTCATCTAAAGGCAAAAGCTGGGTCAGTGGCTAAGACGCTGAGCTTGTTGATCAGAAAGGTTGGCAGTTCGGTGGTTTGAATCCCTAGCAACCTAGGGATTGTAATGGAGTGAGCTCCTGTTACATGTCCCAGCTTCTGCCAACCTAGCAGTTAGAAAGCAGGTAAAAATGCAAGTAGAAAAAATAGGAACCAGCTTTGGTGGGAAGGTAAGAGTGTTCCATGAGCCTCTAGCATTCAGTCATGCCAGCCACTTGACCATGGAGACATATTCTGAGAGCACTGGCTTTTTAGCTTTGAAACAGAGATGAGCACCACCCCCAAGAGTTGGAAACAACTAGCACATATGTTCCCGGGGAACCTTTAACTTTAACTCATCTAAATTTGGTATTTGGTATTTATTAGTATTTATAGGCCGCCCTTTTCCCTGAGGGGACTCAGGGCGGCTTACATAAAATGGGGAGGGAGGGTACAGACAATAGACACAAGACAGTACATAAAAGTAAAAATAGTAAACAACATTCATTCATCATTCGGGTGGGGGCAGATTATCTTTATCCCCAGGCCTGACGGGCTAGCCAGGTCTTAAGGGCTGTGCGGAAGGTCTGGACGGTGGTGAGGGTACGAATCTCCACGGGGAGATCGTTCCAAAGGGTCGGAGCTGCTACTGAAAAGGATCTCCTCCGTGTGGTTGCCAGTCGACACTGACTGGCAGATGGTACTCGGAGGAGGCCTAATCTATGCGATCTAATTGGTCGCAGGGAGGTAATTGGCAGGAGGCGGTCTCTCAAGTACGCAGATCCACTAGATCCATGGAGGGCTTTATGCGTGACAAGTAGCACCTTGAAGTGCACCCGGAGATCAACAGGTAGCCAGCGCAGCTCGCGGAGGATAGGTGTTATGTGGGCGAACCGAGGTGCACCCACAATCACTCACGCGGCCGCGTTCTGGACTAGCTGAAGTCGCCGGATGCTCTTCAAGGGCAGCCCCATGTAGAGCACATTGCAGTATTCCAGCCTAGAGGTCACAAGGGCCCGAGAGACTGTTGTGAGGGCCTCCCGATTCAGGTAGGGTCGCAACTGGCGTACCAGGCGAACCTGGGCAAATGCCCCCCTGGTCACAGCCATCAGATGGTGGTCGAAAGTCAGCTGTGGATCCAGGAGGACTAGTGAATGGTGGTCGAAAGTCAGCTGTGGATCCAGGAGGACAAGGATGCTATAAGATCCCCATCTCATTTCACTAACTTTTTTTATTTCACATTCTTTTTTACATGTTCACCTCAGCATTATTGTTCCTAGGGTTTTTCTCATAACAGAAATGTGGTCAGTTTTCAATTCTGTAGCTTCAAGGATGGATTGGATGCAAGATACATCACCAATCCACATAATCAGACTCAGTTGTGAGCGAATATTTTTGGCAATATAGTGTATAATGGATTAGATCGAATAGATCCCTCTTTGGCATAACCCAAGTAGTGACTTGAGACATTCACCTTTAAAGTTTAAATCGCCTTGGGAACTGAGATATTTAGCACATCTACTTCCTTTTCATTTGTAAAAATTTGCCTTCCAGCTGCCATTTCCATAGGGGAAAACTGTCACAAAGCATCTAGGAAACTAACAAAGCAGTTCCAGAAAAGACTATTGTAGAGAACAAAATTGTGAAAGAATGAAGCACTAGTGGACACAACTGAAAATTTAATAGAATAATCTTGTTTCAAGTCCCAGGCAAGACAACAATATTGCAGTGATCCAACAACTTGTGCTATGTAGGCAGAAGCAGGACAATTTTATGATAATGAGTAACTGGTTGTCAATACAGCATCAAAAAAAAGCATACTAACAATATAAAGTGAATTGGAATGCTAACATTGGAAGTCAAATAACATTTGCAACAAAATTTATCCTCAATATACTAAACAAGCAGGAAACAAATTAACACAACATTGCCTAGAAAATTACCCAGCAACCTAAAAGAAATTCTCCATAATAATTCTGCATACTAAAATAAAATTGACTATATACCCTGCAATCAAAAATAGAAATCCTGGCACTGACTAAAGATGAAGCAGACCAAAAACAATCTGCAAAGAAAGTAAAATGGTTGTGTGGTTGATATTTTGAAAAAAGAAAATCAAGAAAGGTTGAAAGCAAAGGACTTTAAGAAGACCATCTGCAACTAAGCTTTGAGCTAAACAAGAAGCAAGGTATTATCTCTATAAATAATTCAGAAATTTAGTGTAATCATCAAACAAACTATAAAGACATTTTTAAAAAAAATCTTCAAAATTATGGAAACCTTTTGTACAAAGTTGAGCAAGATAAAAGATAAAGATCTACTACACAAGAAGATACAAGAAGAGATTGAAAGAGTACAAAGAAGAACCTCACAAAAGAAGCGCAAAATCAAATCAATGTTAAATTGTACATAAAGATTTGATGACTGAACTAGAGCCAGACACTCTGGAAAGAGAAGTTAAATGGGCCTCAGAAAATACTGTTTACAACAAAGCAAGAGGATAGAACTGTTTAAAACCTTGTAAGATAATACCATTAAAGCATTGCACATTTTTTGTGATCAGGTTGGAAAACAGAGCCTCAGGACTTGAGAAGATAAATTTATATTCTAGTACTAAAAGTGTTAAAGAAGACTACCAAATATCTCCTCTTAGATCATAAACCAGTAAAATAATGCTCAGGATTTCAGGTAGTCTTCGACTTATGACTGTAATTGAGTTAGGAATTGCTGTTGTAAGCCATCCAAGATCACTTCAAAATGAAATGGCAGCAAATAAATTGAATAAATAAATAAAATAACTGCCATTGGTCCTTATGTTGGTCACCATGTGTCCATGCCTGATTTTATGACCTTTTTGCAGTAGGTGTTAAGCAAATGTGGTGATAAAGCAAACATCATAATTGTTAGGCAAATGCCAGAGGGCATTTTTTGCCATTTCTAAAAACTTTCGTAAATCATGGCGACCTGATCATGGGACATTGCAATCAGAAGTAAATGTGTACTGTTGCCAAAGGTCCAAAATGTGACCATTGGAGGGAGGGGAGCATCAGAATTTCCAGATCAGCTTGTAAGTATTTCTGGGGAAGTTCATCAGAACTTTGAATGATCACTAAATTAATTGGTTGTAAATTGAGACATGATGGTGCAGTAGTTAGAATGCAGTATTGCAGGCTAATTCTGTTGACTGTCATCAGTTCGATCCTGACTGGCTGAAGGTTGACTTTGATCCTTCTGAGGTCAATAAAATGAGGATCCAGATTATTGGGGGAAATATGCTGACTCTCTAAATCTTTTAAGAGATGGCTGAAAAGCACTGTGAAGTGGTATATAAGTCTAAGTGCTATTGCTACCTGTACCTTATTTATCTACAGGAGAATACAGAATAACAGAGTTGTAAGAAACCTTGGAGGTCTTCTAGTCCAACCCCCTGCTTAGGCAGGAAACTCTACACCACTTCAGACAAATGGCTATTCAATCTCTTCTTAAAAACCTCCAGTGTTGGAGCATTCACAACTTCTGGAGGCAAGTTGTATCACTGATTGATTGTTCTAACTGTCAAGAAATTTCTCCTTAGTTCTAAGTTGCTTCACTTGTCTGCTAGTTCCTTTAAAACCTGGGGGTAATCCATCTGGTCCTGGTGATTTGAACTGATCTAGGGTAGACAGGTGCTCACTTACCATTTTCTTTCCTATTTTAACTTGTGTTCCTAATCTATTTTTTGTGGAGCTGTTTTTGATAGGTTGAACTGTTTTCCCCCTTTGTGTAAAGACAGGAGAAGTTGCCTTTGTAATGTTCCAACTACATATTCAAATGGGAAAATCATGGTGATGATAATGCATACTTTTTCTGACAATATGATTTTTTTTTGCAATTTAATATGTTGTTTAAATATATCATAGCCTTTTTTAGTAAAAGATATTTAATGGCTAGAATCACCATTCCTGAAATTTTTTTGAGTCTAGAAAAAAAAAGCTTCAATTTACTTGCACTTAGCTGGCATTGCCTCATGACATACTAGGTTTCCTTGAAAACAAGACAGGGTCTTATTTTCTTTTGACCCCCGAAATAAGCGCTTGCCCTTATTTTCGGGGAGCTCTTGTTATTTTTGAGGTGCAGAAGGTGGATGGCATAATCACCTCATGGCTGCAGCTGTGTTGCAATATTTTTTGGGGAGGGCTTATTTTAGCCCATGTGCTCAAAAGCCCGATGGGGCTTATTATCCGGGGAGGTCTTATTTTCAGGAAAACAGGGCAATCTTAGTTTGTTTTTTAATATTGACAACAGACATTCTCTTCTAATCTTAAAGCAAGAGATTTTTTTAATAAGTGTTACTATTTTACAAAAGGCAAGCTGTTAAATTCAGAAGTACAGTCAAAATGAATTTACCTTATAAAGGCCAAAAAATCCCAGGTCCCGCAAGACAGTGAGGGCACTAACACGTGGACCAGTTGTGATCTCTCCAGCCACTTGCAAGCGAATTTTAACAATTTCTAGTGGATTTGTGAATATCACTTGAGATCCTCCAGCCTAAAAAAGAAACAATACTGTGAACGTGTTACTGCTTCAGCACAAAGAGAAGATAAATTACCCCAAATGCTAATGGAACAGGACATCGTGTTCGTTTCACTGGTGCTTCCATGAGTTTTTTTACATTGAAATCAACAAAAGCAATAGTGCCAAGCACTTTGAATTGAAAGTTAAACGTGGGAATTCATTCTTTAAAATCAATTATTTTTATAGATTGCAAGATACTGCTTTTAAATGCTAGACTGAAAGACAAGGTAAAGCAAACAACAAATATTTAAATCTACAATGACAACTAAAATATAACTGGCAAAAGTCTACAGCACTAGAGGAAAAAAGGCAAATTACTAGATTCTCCCACCAATACAAACACATACATGCAATTCCTCAATTTTGGCATCTATACAAAAAGTGCAGTGGAACACCTGTATTTAAACAACTAATTTCCTCTGCTTTTCAAAAGCTATTGAACTGAAAAAATGTATATCTCAAATGGCATTTTGCAGTTGCTTCTAGTAGATTTGAGCACCATTTCTCTCTACACAAGACAGCACTATTTTATTTCATTTCTCCAACCAACAGAGTACTATCACTGAACCCAATAAATTAAAAGTTCCTTAATAGTTCTATTTGAACATTGGATAATGAGTTGGTTGCTTAAAAAGGCTACTTTGAACAATTGCTAATAATCCTTAAAAGAACATTTTGAAAGACTAAAAATGTCATTAATAATGTTATTCCTATGCATAGCAACTGGAAAGGTTTGAGGGAGAGGAAACAGATACATAGAAGTAGTCCTAGTAGAACATGTAAATAGTCTAGATCTATATTCTTATTCTCTTGGTCATCTTTCCTCAGCCTTATCCTCCCTAGTCTTTGGGAACCTAGGACAATTTTACTGTACAGAGCAAGAATATAACTTTGTATTTTATGCTAAATGGGAAGAAATGAATATCCTTTCCTTATATACTATTTAATGTATTATTTTTAGTCTAGTAAGAGGAAAGAGAAAACAACAGTTACCTGATCTGGCCTAATCTGAGCAAAAACCTGATTAATTGAAGTAATTAATTAGTTAATTAAAAACTAAGAAGACATCATAGACCACAGTAGCAACATTCCTTCTATTCTTCTCCCTGCAACATTCCTTCTATTCCTCTCCCTGAATGCCCTTGTCACCAACCCCCTAGAGTAGATCTGGAAGGCTACTGGTGAAGAAATATCCAAATTCAGGAAGGATACTGAAGGATAGCTTTTTTCACTTTATTTACCATGTAATATTATTGTATGCAATAGTACAGAGTTTCTAAGAAAAAGCTAAAGTGTTTAAAATCAGTCCATATATCTTTTTGTACTTATAAGGTCATCACTACTGCAGTTTATCTCAAATGACCCTTCAGGTGTGTTGGACTCTCATAATGTTCAGTCAGAATGGTTAAAGGACCCACTAATTGAGAGTTATGGGATTTGAAGTCCAAAACATCTGGAAGGCACCATGATGGGAATATTGCCATAGCTGACATAGTCTCAGAAATTTTTTTCTTCAGACAGATGGAGGGAATCTGATACAGATGGATTACGTTAACATGGCAAAGATTATACTCCATTCTTAAAAGTCTTTGAAATCAACAGTAATACTTGGGGTTATTAAAGGCCAAATCATTAGTTTCTGATGTTCAGCCAAATATGTAACTAAAAGTCCACTCTGAGCCACTCTTTTCCAGCATTCTCCACAATTGATAAGAGATTAGCCATTTCCTTCTATTTGATTTTAATGAGCTGCAACTGTATCATCCCTATAGTGAAATAATTAAAACAAGAATGCATCTACTAGCAATATTCTTCCTTTTTTAAATAACAGTTTTGTGTCTTTTAATATCTTAAACAACAGTAATCAGGTGGTTAGCTAGGGGTTTCCATGTTGGCAACAGAAGAACAAGATAGATAGCTAGACAACAGATATTAAAAGAATATAAAATTAAGCAAAACTAATACAGAATAAAGAAAATAAAGAGAAGGAAAGACACAAAGAAAGAAGTGCAGAAAGAAAAGATAAAAAGAAGTAGGATTTCTATTTAATTTCCTTTGCTGCAAATACAAATGTAATTTATAAAGTTATATCGTACACTATAACAAGGATTCTTTTTTCCTATTATCTCTTTTTTCTAATTATTTAAGGTACAAGCTATGTGTATTTTTTTTCTGTTTCATACAAAAATTCTATAGAGTTTACAGCCATTTTAAATGTAGATGTCTTTTTTTTAATCAGAAAAGTTAATATAACCATCCTCTAAATTCTATCATCATCAACCATTTGCTCTATTGCGGATGATATCAGAACTTCACACTTTTGAGCATATAATAATCTCACTGCAATTGTCAAATATCTGTGTAGATCTGGGATGGAGTTTTCCCTTTTTCTACCTCAGAAATAAATTTATGCCATTCTGCCATTGAACATAAACTTACGATCTACATGGAATTCCTGATTTAATGAAGCATGTTATAGCAACCAGAAAGTTCTTAAATTTAAGACTGCTACATAATGCATCTCAACAGAAGGCTGACAAAAGTGAAGAAATCAGCAAGGGAGTGCTCAACAGAAATGATGCACTTTGCAATCACACATATTTTTGAACAAGAACAAGAAAGCCCCCTAGATAAAAATCTGGAAAATGGTTTCCTGAGACACACACACACACACACACACACACAAAATACTTTAATATATTTAATAAAAACTAAATAAATAATTAAAAAAATTGCCTTTAGGTCTAGATAAGATAGGAAAGTGTAGGGAGAACAAAAATGGGAAAAGGGGCAGTTATATAACTTTCCTCCAGCTTGGTGCTCCATAGCAAGGACTTTCCAAAGTTGCGATGCCATAATGGAGAAAGTCCTTCCATAGATATCTGTACAAAACTGATATCCCATCTGGAGACACAGTAGAAGGGTCTTTTGTAGAGCATTATGAAAATAACAAATGAATTATATAAATAAATGTTCTGTCTCAAGCAATGACCATATATGTTCTTACAAGAAGTCAGGAGGAAAAGCATGTAAATTTAGTAATCCTAATGACTGCATAATTTTTGTCCTCTTAAAACTGAAGATAAATCTTACATATATGCATTTCTCTGGTATACAAATATACACATTCACACTCAATCAATTTGATGAAGTGGAATATCTGAAAAGTAGAAAAAGTTTCAAGTTAAAGGGAAAGTAACAATTCCAAATTAATTTGGAATGTTATGTAATGTTCAATTATTCATGAAATAAACATGAAACAATATTTTATTTTCAATTTCTTTTTGTAATCCTAATTTTAACATTTCACGTTATTACATATCCTTTCTAAGAATCAATATTTAGTAATATATTTTGAGTTTTGATTAAAAAATTGTCTATGAGAACTCTTTATGCCTATGGAACTCTTTATTAGTCTTCTGAATCAATAACAGATTATTGCTTAATCATGTTATTAATAATTATATAAATATTAATAATTATTAAGGGTTAAGATGCCACACAATACTTGAGAAAAAGCAGGATAAAAATGTTATAAATAAACATTCCCCCAAACAGTAGCTCTGTAATGTATTGTGCAACAACTTTAAACTGTTATGCTATTTTAAAAGAATTTACTTTGAACTTTCTATAATCTACACACACACACAAATGTGCAATAATCTATGCGCAACATCCACAACGTTATGTTACAACATTGCTCTACATTTATAAATAATAAATAGATTTTTATTATGCTTTTAATGTGAAATGAGTTTAAAAACTTAGTGTGTTTCAGAATTTAAGGGCTACACAAAACAAGAGTAATATTCATTTCTCCATTATAGGTTAAGACAGTTTAAATGCAAAATTGTTTCTGTACTTTTTCAGTGATAATTCTAAGTAAACTAAGTTTAAAAAAACCCCACAAATAAATCACAATATCACTAGACACCTCTCGATGGCAGTATAACCTTGAACACATGTGTCTGTCTTTCTTCTTCATTCTTCCTCTGCACTCCCCAGGATAGAACAACAAGAGAAAAACCCAGGATATTCATCCTTTGTCTAAAAGAGCAGCATTCAATCATTTAGGGACACAATAGAAAGTGTTAGTTCAGTGCTGCTGTGCTGATTGTCATAATACAACAAAGTAAACTTGCTAATTTTCTTGGGTCAAGAGGTGTCCACAACTCAAAATAACTACAGAGTGAGAGAGACTTTCAAATCATTGTAAACCATTGAGATATGATGAAGTGTTGCATCCTAATGAAATGAGGTTCTTTTATTAACTTCCCATTTTCTGTATCTTAAGAGGCTACACAGAGGGCTAAAAGATAAAACTGCCAAAGCACTGAAATTCAGATTTTATGGAATATAATTTTATTTTTATGTGAGTACAATGTATAAAATATATTCTAAATTAGAAGAAAAATATTTTAGCTCTGTTGCCTTCTATAAGTAGATGAACAGTAATTATTTTAATATAAAAATATGCATATCATTTAACAGTTGTAATCATGCCGAATTCCCTAGGCGCAAACTGACTAGATTTACTCTGAGTCTATGTACAGGAGCAAATAGAATAATAAATTAATAGTTTCAAAGATCACCTTGGATGTCATTAGGAATCAGGTTACACTTAAATTAGATATAAATAGAAAAACAGAGATATATAAAATATAAGATAGATAGAGTAGATAGACATAGAAACAGAAAGACAGATAGACCAACAGATTAGACTGTAGCTCTATAGATTTTTTTAAAAAATGAGTTAATTTATTTGTTTAAATATCTGATACCATGAATATTTTGGACAAGATGTCACAATCTTTTTCCATTTTCTAAATAATAAAACTGTAAAATCTCAATACTTACTTCATGGATCTATTCATGTAATTTTATTTTTCAAAAACATAGATGTAGTTTGCTACAGATTTATTTCAGAAATGCTATTTCTAAAATAATGCAACTCCTCTAAAAGAAATGTCACAGAACACATGGGAGCATGGGGCATCTCTTTTACTACTGTTAAAGCAACTGCACCTTTTTTTCACATTCATATGGCTGCTTTATAGCTAAATCTGGATATCTCCGTGAGTGGATATAAGATTAGATATAACGACTAACTATGAAAAATAACTACTTTGTACATGTTTCTACATGTTCCAAAGTATCACTTTTGACAGATTTACACAGCTCTTTTTCAATATCTCATTCTAGTTAATGGCTTGAGATTTCCTGATGAAATCTCATCCAAAAACAGATATGAAATTACTAAATTTAGAAATACAGAGAATAGATTATCATGCCAAGTTCATTAAAATAAGCACCATCACATTACTACTATATTATTCCCATTATTCTCCACTGCATCTCATCTGAGATCTTCGTTCCATGTTTGCCCATAAGTACCCGAAATAAAATCTTTTCACTTTGCTTTTCTACTGCACAGGATAAAAATGATTGAATACATGGCAATGCTGTTATTTAAAAACAAAACTGTAATACTGAGGAGTGTATTTAAAAACAAAAGAATTTAAACTATAAAAAAAAAGAATGTAACACAACTTAAGAGTTTCTTGACAAGTTTTTTAAATAAATATGCAAAGGAAAGTCAATTTTAAACTAAAAATAAACTGTATTAAATAATACACAAAATCTAACAAAACTTTACAAAATGTTTAACTCTCCACTAAAATTGTCTTTAGTTACTGAGAAAAATAAGATATAGGCTTATTTGTTTTAATTTTTAATGGCATATCTAAGTAGGAAAATACATTTTTACAAGCTCTGATCAGTTTGATGCTGTAAAAATAGAAGGCTCGATAACTTTCATTTTATTAGATATAGCATCTTCAAAGGTGAAACCAAGGAATCAAAGGAAAACCTATTTGTTTGTTGCTATAAACGCATCTAAGTTGCAGGTTTGTTGAATATATTAACATTTGGATCTGCCTTTAACATATGTCTATTTTGACTGTTGGGAAGAATAGTAACATTTAATGATTTACAGACCTGTGTTTTAAGGTCTGAGTCTTGAATTAAATCTATGACACTATTTCTATTCATTATTTATTATGACAATTTCACAGCATTAAATGGTTTCACATAGGTGACCACAGCTAAACTTTTATTCAATTTTTTTTTAAATTATGTTTTTTTATTTGTATGACATGATACAAATCTTTTGTTTGTCAATTACGGAAGAATATGCTCTATGTTCAATTATCACCTAAATTTCTATATTCTAAAAGGCCCAATTGACCCCCTCAAAAAAGTGGGTAATATATTAATAATTAATATATTTAATTAATCAATTAATTTTAAGTAAGTAAAAACTAATTAAGTAAAAAGACCATTGGCTTACCTGAACGGTCGTTCTCGGGGCACTGCGAAGAGAGCCCAAATGCTGGGTTAACACAGCCTATCTGCCCTTGGACTGAGTGATGTTTTTCTTGACCACGCCTCCCTTTGCCTGCACATGCTCAATTCGAAAACGAAGGAACCGTCCTGTAATCAATTACAGTCAATACAGCCACATCGTTCAAAATACAAACACCCGGGTGGGTTTGGGCTCTCTTCGCAGTGCCCCGAGAACGACCGTTCAGGCAAGCCAACGGTCTTTCTCCAGTGCACTGCTCAGAGAGCCCAAATGCTGGGACATGCCCAAGCTATTGAGTCCCAGGGTGGGGAAGCGCCGAAGCCTCTGGCATTTCAGCCACTCTTTGTAATACTCTTCTGCCAAGGGAGGCTTCGGCTGAGGCAAAGGTGTCAATCTTATAGTTTCTAATAAAGGCCGTGGGGGAAGCCCAGGTGGCCGCTCTACAAATGTCTAGGATAGAGGCCTGGGTTGCCCAGGCTGCAGACATTGCAGCGCTCCTGGTGGAGTGAGCGGTGATTCGTCTCGGAGCCGTCTTGCCCTGGTGCTCATATGCCAGTTTGATGCAAGCACGTAGCCAACGTCCCACAGTGTGAGAGGAGACCTTGCAGCCCAGGGACGCAGGGAGGAAGGAGACAAAGAAAGCCTCTTACCGGCGGTAGTCCTTTGTTCTCTTTACATACGTGCGCACGGCCCGTCTCACGTCCAGCTTGTGCCACTCACGCTCCTTAGGGTGAGAAGGATGGGGACAGAAGTTGGGCAAAATAAGTTCTTGAGTCCTGTGAAGCAGGGAGTTAATTTTCAGAGCAAATGACGGATCAAGTCTCAATATTACTCTGTCCGGGTGAACTACGCACAAATCCTCCCTGACAGAGAGCGCAGCAAGCTCGGCTACCCTGCGAGCGGATGTAATGGCCACCAGGAAAGCGGTTTTGATGGGGAGGTAGCGTAGACTGGTCTTTTTCAAAGGCTCAAATGGGGCTTTGGTCAGGGCCTTAAGCACAAATGGAAGATCCCATGACGGATACCGGTGAACAGTTGGAGGGCTGATGTTCGCTGCTCCCTTGAGAAAGCTCTTGATCTGGGGAAGCTGACTCAGCGAGCGAGAGGAGCCCTTTGCCAGGATGGTAGACAACGCTGCAACCTGGCGTCTGAGGGTGCTGACTGCAAGGCCCTTATCCAGACCCTCTTGCAAAAGTCTAGGGTCTGGGGGATCGAGGCTGAAGAGGCCTCTATGTTCCTAGTCTTGCACCACCGTGAGAAGGCGGCCCAGGTGGCATCGTAGATTCTAGTCGTAGAGGGCTTCCTGGACGCTTGGATTGTTCGAATGACCTGGTCAGAGAATTTTTGCTTTCTCAAGAGCTCCCCTTCAAGTACCAAACGGCTAGCTGCAGCCACTGGGGCTCCGGATGGGTGATGGCCCCCTGGCTGAGGGCAATCTTGTCCCGGGGGATTCTCCAAGGTCTTTGAACTGAGAGGCTGACCAGGTCTGCGTACCAGGGCTTTCTGGGCCAGAAGGGAGCCACCAGAATGAGGTCTGCCTTTTCGGTCAGGAGCTTGTTCACCACTTGAGGGATGAGCGGAAGTGGAGGGAAGGCATACAGAAGTCCCTGAGGCCACGCTGACCTCAGAGCATTTGTTCCCTCCGCCTGGGGCGAGTGGTAGCGACTGAAGAAGCGTGGGAGCTGTGTGTTGTTGTGTGTGGCAAACAGGTCTACCTGTGGCTTGCCGAACCTCCTCACGATCTGCTGGAACAGGTCCGGGTGCAGGCGCCACTCCGAGTGGTCGATGCGTTGGCGGCTCAGCCAGTCTGCTTCCCGGTTGCTTACGCCGGAGATGTGATCTGCACTGAGAGAAGCCAGATGACGTTCTGCCCACCTGCCCAGCGCTTCTGCCTCGAGCATGAGGGCCTTTGATCGAGTGCCCCCTTGCCGGTTTATGTGCGCTTTTGTCGCCACATTGTCTGTCATCAACAGTACATGAGCCCCTCTTACTAGAGATGCGAACTTTCTCAGCGCTAGGCGAGCTGCCCTCAGTTCCAGCCAATTGATGCTGCGGGCGGCCTCCCTCTGAGTCCATCGGCCTTGGGCTAGGTGGCCCTGACAGTGGGCGCCCCACCCCAGGAGGCTGGCATCCGTGGTGACAACTAGTCTCTCCGGCTCCTTGAACAGGCAGCCCTTCCTGACTGCCTTGGACCTCCACCATGCCAGAGACCGGATCACCTTTCGTGGGAGCCGAACCCGCCTGAGTGAGTTGCTGTTCCTGGCCCTCTGCACTGGCAGCAGAAACCACTGCAGCTCCCTGGCGTGAAGGCGAGCCCAGGGAACCACCCCCAGGCACGAGATCATTATCCCTAGGAGCTGGGACAGCTGAATGATGGGTACCGACCTGGCAAGGCTGCAGTGCTTCACTCTGCGTCTCAGGTTCGACAGCCGGTCTGGCGAAAGAAATACCTGGCAGGAGGTGGAGTTGATGACCGCACCCAGGTGCTGTATACAGGTGGATGGTCGGAACTGGCTCTTCTCCATGTTGACAGAGAAGCCATGGTACTGCAGGGTCTGCACAGTTAGAGAAACATCGCGGTGTGCCTGCTTGGTGGTGAGAGAGTGAATGATTATGTCGTCTAAATAACATTCCAGACGAACCGGATGGTTGCGGAGATGAGCCGCTAGCACTGCCAGAATTTTGGTGAATGTTCTGGGCGCAGATGATAGCCCGAAGGGAAGAGCCCTGTACTGGAAATGCTTCCCTTCCGCGTAGAACCTCAGGAACCGCCTGTGGGCCACATGGATGGGGACATGCAGGTAGGCCTCTTTGAGATCTATTGATGTCAATAGGTCCCCCTCCCTCACACAGCCCAGGATGGAGTGGAGTGACTGCATCTTGAACCTCTTGTAATCCAGATGCTGATTTAGGCTCTTGAGGTCCAAGATGGCCCTCCACCCCCCTGAACTTTTGGGCACTAGGAAGAGGATCGAATAGAAGCCCCTCCCCTGCTGATCCCTGGGGACTGGCTCTATCGCCTCTATCTCTAGGAGATGGCAGATTTCTGCCCTCATGCGTTCCCTCTTTTCTGGGTTCCTGGGGGTAGGACAGCGGATAAACTTTCTTTGGGGAAAGGATAGGAAGTCCAGGAGAAGGCCCTTGCGAATGGTGTTGAGGACCCACTTGTCCGATGTTATCTCCTCCCACCTGTCGGCATACAGCCGTAGCCGACCCCCGATGGGGGGATCCCTGTGACCGTCACTTTCCCTTACGAAAGGGCCGGGATCCACCACTGTTGTTTCCTCCTCCTCGGAATGGTCTCCGAAAGGAAGACTGGGATTGGTTGGCACGAGCCCCGAAGGATCTGTCTTGGTGCCTATCCCCCCCTGCCTGAAAGGGCCTCTGATAGGAGGAAGGGTGAGAAGATTGCCCTGTTTCCTGGCTCCTGTAGGGTCTCTTACGAAAGGACCCCGCCCCTTTCCGGTCACCCCTTTTAAAGGTTGCCGGAAGGATCTTGCGTTTGTCCTTGGTTTCGGTGACAAACTTGTCCAGGGCCTCTCCAAACAGAAAGCCCCCTTTAAATGGGGCCGATGCCAGCTTCCATTTAGCCTTCATTTCGGCCTGCCAGTGCCTGAGCCATAGGAGGCGGCGGGAGGTGATATTGGAAGCTAGAGCTCTGGAAGAGAATTTTGCTGCTGTCAAGGTGGCATCCGCCGAATACTCGACAGCGGTAATAATCTTGGTTAGCTCATGGCGCCACCTAGATTTCCTGGGCGGGGGTCTGGACCTGAGTTGGCGCAGCCAGAATAGGGTGGCCCTAATAAAAAAGGAGGCAGAGGTGGATGCCTTGATGGCCCAGGCAGACGCCATGTGTGTTTTCTGACATGCCTTTTCTGACCTCTTATCTTCTGCCTTAAGTCCCTTTAGGAGCTCAGCTGGCAGGTTGGAATTGGAAGTCAGAGACACGACTGGGGCATCTACTTCTGGGAATTTGAGGATTTCCTCCATTTTATCTTCTACTGCATATAGAGTTCTATCCCCCCCACTGGGGTTGGTCAGGGTGCCTGGCTGTAGCCACTGGCGCTGTACCGCGTCCATAAATAGGTCTGGCACAGGAATAACCTCGGGAGTTTCTACTGTCTCTTTGAACAACCCATGCTTAAGATCCTTGGAAGAGGAAGCCTGAGAGGCCTCAGGCCTGGAAGTGGGGCCTAACTCTGTGGCCGTCATGGCTTTGTGCAAGATAGACTTGAATAATGACGGTTGAAACAGGCCAGAGAATTTTGGCTTGTCAGGGGTGGGGTTTTCGTCTTCGGAAAGGGCGAAAATCTCCCCTTCTTCCTGCTCAGAACTTGATAACCCAGAGTGAGAGGGGCTTGAAGATGGGGAGGAGGATACAGGCTCCTTAGAGGTGGAGGCCCTAGGTTTGCGTTTCTCCTTTGGGGCCTTGCCCTTGCGAGAGCCCTTGCGCTTAATGCCTTCAGCTATCCCTTGGGAGATGGCTAAGGCAATTACCTCCCTCATTTCATCCGAGAGAGCAGGACTTTTTCCCCTTTTTTTCTTTTGCTTACTGGGCCTGCGCTGGCTAGGCCTGCCTGAGCTGGATCCACCCTTCCCAAAGGGGGAATTCTGGACAGAATCTCGTTCCTCTCCGATGGAGGAGCTAGGGGAGTTGGGGTACCCCCAAGATGCTTCAGGAGATGGATCCCTGGATGCATAGTTATCCCCAGACAAGAATTCACTGTCCCCGGGGGATTGGGCCTCACGATCAGGGGAAGCTGACTCCCTGCTGCGACGGTCTGGGCTAGGTTCTGGCTGAAGGGGCCTTGAAACCTCCCTGGGATCCACTGTGGCTCTTGGAGAAGACCTTTCAAGTGAGCCTTTGTGCCCTTTGCCTTTATTTACAGAGGGATCCAGCTTGCAGCGCTTGCTGGAGGACCCCACCTGATCCCCTAAGGCCTCCCTGCATTCCTCAGCCATTTCAGGTCCCCACGAGGCCTGGGAGATAGCTGGAGTTGGGATGGGCACGCGCTGGCCTTTGCAGTCCAAAAGCGCTGGCAGAATCTCCAGGAGGGAAGGGCCGCCTTGGGGTCGTATTTCCTTCCTCCCACCGCCCTCGGTTCCCCGAGACTTAGCTTATTTTCCGGAGGGAGAGACTAGCTGGCTTCCCAGACTAGCCCCCAGCCTCCCCGCGGCGTTCTGCAGTCGTTGAGGGCTCGCTGAGGCTCCGTTGGCTGGCTGGGCTCTTCTTGCTGCCTTGTTCCTAGCACGCTCTGAGCTCTGCCGCTCTGCCCAGTGAGTCGGAGCGATCCAAAATGGCGGGGGGTGCGCACGCAGCCGCTTCCCGCTCTTTCCAGCCCTGAAGGTGTGCGAAGGCTCCAGCCGTCGCTGCTGTTGCCGGACAAAATGGAGCAGGCGAGGGAATCCTAGCAATCCGGCTCACCTGCTTTAGAGCCTTCTCAGAGCCTTGCTGGACTTTTCCTCCCCCTGGGATGCCCCTGTTCCAACAGGGAACTTGGTTTATCCCACTAATTGCTCCCTTGCTAGCCAGCCCCCGCTGTGCAAGCCTTTCCAACCCCCTGCAGTGCTTGCAATTAGCAACAGCAGGGAAAAGCCCGGCAGCCCTTCTCTTAAAGCGACGGAAGCCTCACTGGACGCAAATAGACAGACCTGATGTAGAAGCGTGATTTCCTCTATCTGAGAATTTAAACGTGGTCCAAATTGGGAAACTTTTTCCAGCCTTTCTGCTCTTAGACTGGAGCTCTCCCAAAACAGCCCTAACTCGGGCGGACTGAGTTTTCGAATTGAGCATGTGCAGGCAAAGGGAGGCGTGGTCAAGAAAAACATCACTCAGTCCAAGGGCAGATAGGCTGTGTTAACCCAGCATTTGGGCTCTCTGAGCAGTGCACTGGAGAACTAATTAAGTAATTAATTAGATCATTTAATTTGCCCTTTGCTAAATGCTTCTGCTAAAAAAACTCATGCATGTGAACTAAGCCATAATATCAATGAAATTTAAACCTTGAGAAAGCATTATTACTAGGCACCAACAAAGCCTATAATATTCTGCTTTGCAAAATAATATATCTGCTTTTGTTAAAAAACAAAAGGTTGCTAGACTGTGGTGAATAAAGCATTTTTTAATTTAGACTGAAGATAAAATCAACTCAGTTTCGACCCTGCAAAACGTGCCAGAAGTTACGATGCTCATCCCTGCCATAACAAGCATCAGCTGATTTCAATGTTGTGTCTTTTTTCAATTCTGAAGAGTGATTAAGTCAATAAAAAAAACATTCCAGGCTTTGTGGGTACTGAAATTACAACTCTGACAAATCCAACTACCTAAGCCAATATTACATATGAAGTAGAAGCATTCCGGACTGAATATAATCTTGGCTCCTATAAAGAAGTTAGTACATACTGTATACTAATTTACATAGACATAACTTCACCCAAGTTCATTTTCCTGGCTTTAAAAAGATTTTATTTGATCATCATTGAAAACACCTACCAAATAAAGTAACTCATCAGATCAAATGAACTAAAGAGTTCATTTTTTCAGTCTATTCTTGGATAAGGACAAAGCTTTCCAAGGAAAAGCCACAACACTATTAAAGAATTTTAATCCTCAGAATATTTAACTCAAAATGTAACCATTTACATGGCTTATGGGTCACTCCAATCAACCAACTCTAAATCACAGTTATCCATAGAAATACTGTGTTTTCCTGAAAATAAGACAGGGTCTTATTTTCTTTTGACCTCCCCCCCAAATAAGCGCTTGGCCTTATTTTTGAGAAGGTCTTATTATTTTTGAGGTGCAGAAGGGAGTAGGCGTGGTCACCTCATGGCTGCTGCTGTGTTGCAATATTTTTGGGGAGGGTTTATTTTGGGGGTAAGGAATTATTTGAGCGTATGCACTCAAAAGCCTGATTGGACTTATTATCTGGGGAGGTCTTATTTTTGAGAAACGGTATATAACTTAGAGTAAAATAAATGGATACAAAATTTAAGATTAAATTCAATGTTATAAACAAACATATGTATCAGGAATCAAATATTTAAAAAATCAATTAATTAATTGTCTAGAAAAATAGTCATATCAGGTCCTCATGAAATAGTTAAATCATTGTTTATTCATCATTTTATCACTGAATCACAGTGATTCAATAATGGGGATTGGGAGTTGCAAATATAAGGTGGAGGCGCATAATTCTCAATGTCTTTCACTCTTGCTATAATGTGGCAGATTTGAATGATACTGTTGTATGAACTACCATGTACTCACAAAACATGGCAATTCCACATAAATGGTCATGTGGATGCAGTATTGGATAAATAGGGGTACACAACATATTATTAGGTAGCGCTTCTTACAGGATATTATATAGAAATGTTGTTTGTGGTTTCAACATGATAGAAATATCATATATAATATGATACATGATTATTTTTACTTATCTTACCTGCTGTGAATGGGACTTTTTTTAATTGAAAGAAGTTCATATACAAGATTGCCAGGCAACATAGAACTTAATATATTGGTTTTCACTTGTATTTTTCATCTATCTGTTGAACAATTACTGGAGACATAACATTATAGGTTCTGCTTGTTACTTCAGCAATAATAACTATGTATCTACACACATGCATAAGCCTAGATTGAAACATTTTGTATTATTAAATATTACTGTTCTGTTCACAAGTTGTTTAACCAAGGAAAATGTTTCTTTCCAAACCTCCTTACTCAGGTGTCTTTGAGTTTAAAAAAAATCTGCTATGACTTCATTGCAGAAGTTCAAATACAAGATAGTCAGTAACATAGAATTTAAGATACTGATTTTCACTTTTATTTTTCATCTATCTGTTGAACAATTGCTGGAGACATAATGGAATTACACCTACAAAGTGTGTGCTTTATCACGGGGTCTTTCTTTACCTAGTTGACCACTATGACATAATTAAATGGAATTTCAGCTTATCCTGAAGCTTCTGCTCTTTAACAGTGGTCCCAAACTGATGTTGAGGAAATGAACTTATCCAAGATGGCAAATCTCCAGTGAGGTTATATATTGCTATTTAGATAATAGATGAAGATGTAAGTGTAAGTACTGTGTGTGTGATTCCCAATTCCTTTCACAACATTCCTAAACAGACTGGCCTTAAGTTCCTTGAGACTTCCCAAGAAACTCATATTAGGGTATAATTTGGCTCCTAAAGCCAATGTTTCAAGAGAGGCAATTCCTTTAGGAATTTCACTATTACCCAGTCCATTTATTTACACCACAGATAAAGAATGACTGCATTTAAATCAGGCAAATTTGATGAAATTACATCAAATCAATTCTAAACGCAGAGTTGTAATAATACAAAAGTAAAGATTAAAACTGTAAATCCCTCTCCTCCCCCCTCCCACACAAACATACACACTTTTTCATGCCAAACTTTAGGGAGCCTAAAAACTCTGATAGAAGAAAATTAGGAACTTCTTTTCTAGTCCTCTTTTCTGATGAGAGCAACTTTTGCCAAAAGCACTAAAACCTGGTTCAATGACCGTGGGATTACTGTGCTTGATTGGTCTCTCCATTCTTCCTCCATACTCTGGGTCCTTGGTTTCCAAATGAGATGCAAAAGTTGCTCTCATCAGAAAAGAGGACTTTGGACCACTGAGCAACAGGACTTTGGACCACTGTGCTTCATTAAGACCAGGGTCAACACAGTTGTCTACCAGGAGATGTTGGAGCACTTCATGCTTCCTTCCGCAGACGAGCTTTATGGGGATGTTGACTTCATTTTCCAGCTGCCCACACTGCCAAAAGCACCAAAACCTGGTTCAATGACCGTGGGATTACTGTGTTTGATTGGCCAGCAAACTTGCTTGACCTGAACCCCATAGGGGACATAGGGGGCATTGCCAAGAGAAAGATGAGAGACATGAGACTGAACAATGCAGAAGAGCTGAAGGCCGCTATTGAAGCATCCTGGTCTTCCATAACACCTCAGCAGTGCCACAGGCTGATAGCTTCCATGCCACGTCGCATTGAGGCAATAATTGCTGCAAAAGGGGCCCAAACCAAGTACTGAGTACATATGCATGCTTATACTTTTCAGAGATTCGATATTGTTCTATGTACAATCCTTGTTTTATTGATTGCATGTAATATTATAATTTTCTGAGATGGTGGATTTGGGGTTTTCATGAGCTATACACCATAATCATCACAATTATGACAAATCACAGCTTGAACTATCTTGCTTTGCACGTAATGAGTCTTATCTCATACATTAGTTTCACCTTTTAAATTGCATTACTGAAATAAATGAACTCTTGCATGATAGTCTAATTTTTCAAGTTTCACTTGTATGTACTAATTCTCAGTAATCATCCTGAAAGGTGAGGTCCCCAATGATTCGAAAAATGCCAAATCTATCACAAAGAGCAAAGTGTAATTGTTTGTGTGACACCAACTCCATCAAAATATTTAGAATTTTAGGACAATGTACCTCTTGAGCTATTGGAAAAACTTCTCTCTTTTCTAGAGAGTGGATCTTTAAAATTAACTAAAATATTTAAATTAATATTGGATAGCAATGGATAGTAGAATAGAAGAACTGAAAAGGGTGAAAAAATACCAACATTGCATTATGGCTTAAATTAACCATGGTGATTCCAAAGGCTAGGAGAATACTGGGTAACATACAAAAAAATATTTGATGGACCCATTTGAAAAAAGGTCACAAAGGTTCAATCTGAACATATACTGCAACAATATATTACAATGTCCTAAACTATTGGAAAGAACTTGATTTATATGAAGACTAACTTCAGCTAAAGAATTGTGATTTCACAATGTTAGGCATTCTTTTCTCCCTAGCTTAGTGAGGCACCATCTTGAAGTCCCTTTAGGGCTTGTGTGCCCTGAGGGAGATGAAAGCTATGCCACATGTTCAACTATACTGGACAGGTTTCATCTGAATGTCTCCCATAAACAATATGGTAAGACGTAATTTGAAGATCATAATTTATCCATACCAGATCAATTGTTACCCAATAAACAAGGACCATGCTAGGTGTTGGAGTTCTTAGACATTTCTTAATAAATGAGCTTCAGACCTCAGGACAGTTTGCAGATCAACCAGAACTAGCAGCTGCAGGACTACTAGAAGAAAATCTCCTTACCTATCACAAATATACAAATATTAACATCATTGGCACTGATAAAATCATCAACAGTCAATTGCAAAGACTAGCTTTATTTGCAAAAGCTTACATCGCAATGAAACTTTTAACACTACAAACAAAATTGCCTATCCCAGGTCCTTGGTAGGTGGATAAAAATGCCAAATTATTCTAAACATTTGATTTGACTATGTGACCAACCATAATAATATCCTTAAAACATAATGATCTAAGGATAAAACAAAATACTAAAACTCAAATTTTGCAGGCATAAATGTAGACCAAATACAGAGGAAGCTATTCTGAATAGATATTTAAAGAATGACTATAAATTAAGTAACTATCTTTTAGCCTTTGGACAAACAAATTCTTCTAGACTAGATTAGATGTGATTAGGATGAAAAAGTGGTAGAAGCCAAGATAAAAATGAAAATGTGGTTTAAATTGAATTAAGTTACTATGACCTCCCTTTTAAGTATTTAGTGATTTCTTGTTTCTTTCACATTAAAATTTAGTGGCAATTTTAAGAAAGATGGTGGAGGTTTTATCCATATCTTTCTATGGTCACCTGCAACTATTGAATCCAAGACTATGTCTCTCCTGCATCAAATTTAGTTCAATAATTACAGTCTCATTTATCTCTCACTTTGGACTAAAGTTTAACAGAACAGAATACACTATTATTATCATTAAGTTTCCCAGAAAATATGACCTACTCAGAAAGTAAGTCGTAGCTTGATTTTTACACTTGTACCCACTACTCCTCCAAAAAGCCCTAATTAAGACTCCATCCACTCCAGGGTGCACTGGTATAACTTAAACCAGGGGGAGCGTGTGGAGTGGAGCCCTACTACTTACCTTCTGACAGTTGCCAGGCTTCGCACACCTTGGCCCATTTCTTCTGCTGCTGGCAAGGCTTTCCTGAAGGCCTTTGAAGCTGGCAAGGCTTTCCTGAAGGCCTTTGAAGCTAATAACAATCTGTTATCTGGAACAATCCAGAGCTCTGTTACCAGCTACAGAGGTCTTCAGGAAAGCCTTGCTGGCCTTGCCAGATGAAGTTCCTGAAGGTCTCTGACAGCAAAAAAGAGGCCGGGGGCGACACGCGCAAGTAAGTGGCACATGATGTGCTCAAGTAAGTGGATGACCTCGCCCCCAAATAAAGACCAGGTAGCTTTTTTTGGTGTAAAAGAAAAATAAAACAGAATCTGATTTCCTTAGGATGACAAAATTGAACTTAAGGAAAGAATTCAAACCACAACCACCATATCATGATCATAATCATCATTTCATCTTATCTATTATTTTTTAAAAATATTAAGGAAATTTAATAAAAATATATCTTACCATCCCTTCTAAAAGAACACATGCAGAGTTATTGCTCTGCAATAACTTTTCTAAAACAAGCATTCCTTTACCAAGATTAGGTTCTTTATAAATAGACGAATCATCAGGTGCATTTTTAAAGCTTGTCTTACAACAGCCTTTCCTAACCTGGTGCCCTGCACTTTTTGCAACTCAATAGTATGGACACAAGCTTTGTTCATGGGAAATTATGAAAGCTGGTGTACAGCATATCTGTATGCCATCAGATTGGGGAAACTAATTTAGAACAAGCAGAAAGACATACATTATGCAGGATCTAGCTATCTCAATTCTGTGCATCCAGCTTTGAAAAAGATACCAAAACATAATGAAACAAGACCACCCACAGGGAGACAACACAAGCCTCATCCTATCTACCTGGCACTGATCTTTATTTAAACACTTCAGTTCAAAGGAAGTCTTGGGCTGTTTGCCATCAAACATCTACTGCCAGGAAATTATGAAGAATCACATAATTAATTTTAGAGGAAAATGCCAGCAGAGAGTTCTAGTAAACATGGTTTTCAAAGAGATTGCTCTTCTTCCGGACATAACTTACATAGAACAGAATACATAACATTGCTTATTTAGGAAAAATAACCCCAGTGGACAAGCTACCACAATGAAGACGATGTACATAAAAATGAAATACTGTAATAATATTTTAATGTTACTTGGGCTTCATTTGATAACTTTTATTTTACATTATTTATTTTATTTTATTTTAATTCTGCTTATAAGTTGAAAAGTCTATAATTAAAACACTTTTAAAAACTTTAAATTATCCCTCTTTTAAATACTTCTTCAGTTACAGAGCAGGTAAGCTATTTGGCAATACATGACAGGTCATTGATCAAACAGAGCATCTCTTTATCTAGGGTGAATTGCAAAAAGCAACTAGGTCTCTCCTATTTACATTACACTGAATAAATAGAGTTGCACAATTATCTACATAGTGTGCTTTTTGGAAGAAAAAAATGTACAAATTTCTCTGTTGTTATTAAAAGAGAGTTTGGTACAATTGGTTTTGTATTTCTACATTGTTTTCAGCAAGAATTTAACTGATTTGAAAGAATGACCTCATCGTTCTCATGACAGCCGAAATTTACCAGTGAGCTTGGAGCTCCACCAGCTCTTTCCTACCCACTGATCAAAGTGAGTTAAATGAACAGCACTCTGTCTTTAAAATGTCATTATCTTTAACAATAGTTCATTTCATGCAAAATGGATTTATAATTGCTCAAACAAAATAAAAACCAACACCCCTCCCCCAATATTGCAAGTTATCATTACAGGAACTGATCAGCAGAAATATTACATTCACAGAATGAACTACTAGTTGTTTTTTAAAGTACTTTTTATGAGTGTATTTTACTATGAAAACAAAGCAGAATGCGTATAAAACATTTGAGCTATACTTTACATTAGAAATACATGAAATGCTTAAAGTAATATTATAAAACTATCAATGATAGAACAGCAAGGTTATTTCGGTAGTTTGTGGCCTTTAGCAAGTCACACTTAGACCATAAAAACGTAAGAGGATGAGTGAAAAATGGCAAGATAGGGAAGAAAAGGAAACAAGATACATAATATAATGGAAGTGGGTTTAAACAAGCTTTTAGATGAATACAATGGTAAATAACTATATCTATAACCACTTAAACTTCAAACGCAAAGCAATCTCCCAACACAAAATAATTATTAAGCCACAGGTTTTAAAAACACCAAAACTGTTCTCCCTTCCAATATTAAATTGCTGTGATTAGCTTATTAATTTAAAAACAGCTTGATTATTTATCCAGTTTGAATTAAATCCTAACGTTTGTGGTTTAATTTATAATTGTGTTTCTTTAACATTCTGGTGAAAGAGAAATAGAATACTTACGCAGCCCCCAGCAAGAATTTCTGCTGGAAAAGGAACAGAACCATCTCTTTGCATAAATTTGTCTCTCACAAAATCGTTTACCTTAAAAACAATTAAAATAAACATATTAAACTTTTAAATTTAAAGTGTCAATATACATTTTCAAGTATAAATTTTAAGTTTATCAGCAATAATGTGTGGGTGTGTGTCCTTGGGTAGATTTTACACACTTTGGAACAGATTTATAGCACAAGAAGAATTCAAATATCAGAAGGTATTTATATATTTAAAAAATTAAGCTTTACAGCCACACGTTTCTGAATTATACTTCAAAAAACATACTACTAGTCAGTCTGAACTTAATGCTTTTTACAAATATATTTTTATAGAAATATTTTGTAGAATTAAAATGTTAAAAAGAAAGTTTATTTTAAGCTATTACAATTTAATATTTGAATTGCTGTTTATTAGCAGGTTAATTGATATCTTAACAAATCTCCTTTTCTACAATATTTCAGTTAAATGGGCAATAAAGTAAAAAGTAGCAATAAAATGTTTCACTCTTTTAAAAGAAGAATGTAAAAGTCCTGAATCAAACTTTTAATCTGAAATTGCCACATAAAAGATCCTCAAAGAATCTGTCAAAAGAATCAAAAGAAACTAAATCACAAACATGCAACCAACATATTGTACAAGTATGGTTAGCACAATATACTGATGCATACTTTAAGCATATAACCAAAATAACTCTTTCTACTGGAAATTGAAAATAATATATTAAGATGACCCAATGTTTTTTCTGAACTTACAGTAAGCTTTATGGCCTTTTCTGGAGCTACCCCCAGGAGCTGTGGTAGAAGACCTATAAAATGTAAAAAAATATAGCAGTTAAGTTGATCAAGAAATAGATTGTTATTATTTTTTCTTCTTAAGGGGAATGGCATCTTAACAGCAATTTTAAATTATTATGTTTAGCAAGATTATGTGTGTGGATACTACATAAAATACTCTTTACACACAGACATGCACACAATTCAGCATTGCTTTGATTCAAACAATAATTATATATACTTAGAAATATAAGAAAATAATAAAAATAATTGAAAAAACTCATTTTACTTAATTTTGTTTGGACTCTTATAAAAAATACTGTATTAGTTCTTCTTACTCATATCTCCCAAAACAAACAGAGCAAAGTGGGTGTCAGCCCTGAAGCCAATTTTTGGGAACATCTTCAGGACTGCCACAGCAAGACCGGATGGAGATGTGGGAACGTAAGGGGGGATGTAGAGATAGCTGCAAATGTAGCCAAAATAACATTCTTTCTCATGGAAGCCAAGGATAGTCTATCAGGTGTTGGAAGGGCATGGACTAAAGCCAGCCAAATTGGGACTATGACCTGATTGGACAATGTGCTGAACATGTGACCTTTGGGCTTCGATTTGGGTGGGGAAAAACCCTGGGTCCTTCAAAGTGGGGTTTTCAACAACTGTGCCAAAATGATATCCCAAATAAAATTATGCTACGAAGAAACTTTAGGCCTCAGAGTTTTGATTGCTTTGGGGTTATTATTTGGAACCCTGACAGTGGGCTGATTGATTGCCATTCTCTTATAGAATGATTGCTGTTTGCTCCTATAATTAAGTATCTGTATTTTCTGAAATTCTTATTTCAGCCTTCTTTTCTTATACTTACTCTCCTCTTTCACAACTACATAAAATATACACAAAATAGATCTGAGCATTGCTGGTGTAACCTGCATTGTGGCATTTATTTATTTATTTATTTATTTGAATTATGTTTTGCCTTTCTGTTATAATGAATATTCAAGACAAAAATTAATACTAAAGTAACATAATTTGTTTTTATAATAACTGCAATAGAGGTTGTCTAAAAGGAAGCCATACTTCCAAAATCCGACCTAATTTTTGCAATAGCTCCTAATTTATTGACTCCTAAGATGCAGGCAACCTGATGGTCTCCAGATTTCCACATGAAAACCTAACATGTTACAGTTAGATGGAAGCTGACAGTCAAAAAACTAGAGATATTAGATTATCTATTTTTGCTACAGTGAGTGAAATTACATGCAGATGTGCTACTTGATAGTTGTTACCAATATACTTTATTCTTAAAGAAGTTTGCACTGAAATGCCAAAACTGGCCAGTTTTTAAGGGGTGGATCTAGGTTGGTAACCATGAACCCCACACCCAGTCCTTAGAAACTGCTTTTATAAGGATCATGTGAAAAAGATAGGAAATTGCTTTGCCCAAAACAACTGGAGAACCATTAATAATTCAGAATTACTTAATTCATGTTTTGTCTTTGTCTTTTGTAAAAATAACAATTGTGAAAAGAAGGATGAAAAGCTTGAACATAATAGAAACATAGCCAGGGATTGTCTATTGATTTTTGAGTTAAAAATCTCCTGAGCCAGAATTGCATCATAGGATACTGAATTATCTAGTCAAAATGTTATTTATTACTTACAACCTTACTTGCCATAGTAGTTAAGTGAGTCATTGCAGTTGTTAAGTTTGTATCACAAATACCAAGTGAATCTGGTTTACCCATTGACTTTGCTTGTCAGTAGGTCACATAATGTGATCATATGTCCTGGGACATATGACCGTCCTAAATATGAACCAGTTGTCAGGCATCTGAATTATGATCATGAGGCCTTGGCGATGCTGCAATAGTGTTAAGTATGATAAATAGTTATAAATCACTTTTTTCAGTGAAGTAACTTTGAATAGACACTAAATAAGTGGTTATAAATCAAGGACTACCTATCTTGACTTGAAAATAAAACAAATGACATGATTCATGCCTTTGAGGATTGAAAAATATGTAGACAAAGTGATAGGTTGAAGGGATTTGTAGAATATCTAAAAGGAAAGGAGGACTATAAGATTATAATTATCTGCTGGAGAGAAGATTGGGACTTTCTATTAGGTTATTTCATAATTTTAGTTTCTTTCCTTTCTTGCGCCTATTTCTTTTTTTTCTTTCACCTTTAGATTTGACTTCTACTGTATGCAAACACTCAATAAATATAAATAAAAAGGAAGTAAAGCAGATAGGGTGAACTATTGTAAATCTGACACACAGACACTAAAATTTTAGAATTAGGGTTGGAATAGAGAGAGAAAAAGAGAAAGTGCTGCAGATGACACAAAATTGGATAGGACACTTAATATTCTAGAAGACAGAAATAAAAACCAGAACAATCTCATTAAGTCAAAAAAAAAAAAGATTGAAAGCAAAAGATTTAGAAAGAGAGAAATGGAAAGCTATGCACTTAAAAAATAGAAATACATAGGTGATTCTTGGCTTGGAAGTAGTACTTAAAAAAACTTGTAATTGATTTCTAAATGAATATGAGTTACGAGTGTGAAATAGCTTAAAAAGAAGAACAATTTTAATTGCATCTACAGAGGTATAGTTTCCAAATCACAGGAATTAATGCTTTATTCCTTTAATCCCTATCTCAAATATTATATCAATTTCTCAATACCAAAATTTAAGACCACCTGTATTATGTTCAGGAAGAGGAACAGGAATGATTGAGGACTATAAATTAAGTCCTACTAAGGTTGACAGGAGCAACCTAAGAAGGAAAAACTGAAGGATAGCACTCCTCAAGAACGGGAAAAGATGTCTATGAAAAAAGTTAAAGATCTCTTTATTATAATTTCCAAATGCAGAATACAGAACATTGGATTTAAATTATATCAATTCTAATTGAATTTTAAAAATCTTTGAAAGATCAGAAGCTTAGACTATTGAGTTCAATAGACTCAAAGATCAAATCAAACTGAAGTTGTTCAGCTGACACTTCTCTATATCTTATTTCTGTAGTTTGATGGTAAACTGGCTATTTCCAAAACTTTCATCAGCAATAAAGAGGCAAAATGGACTGATGGTTTTGCTTAATATAAGCCAATTTGGTTATCAAGGCATTCCTTCCGCCAGATATATTTATGTTCTTTTAAAAGCCTATATCAGACTTTTTAATTGACCTTCCAGAGTTGTTTACAGGGCAGAGTAAAACATAATAAATTAACCCCCCCCTCTCTCTCACACACAAAATGTATAAAAGAAATTATTAAGTATAAATCTTTGATATCTGCTTAGGCTTACATGTTCTTTTATTTAATGAGACTTAGCTTAAGAAAACAGCCAAGGAATTTATAGGCTACATGTTTCAAATGCTTGAGCAAATAAAGTTTTTGTAACTTGCTATTAGAATAGCAACACTAGGGATATGGCTGATGTTTCATAATTTTGTAGCTTATAGCTTATTAAACACAGTTGATAAAAAGGATATTTCTGCACACAACAGAATCGTGCTGAATATGATGCAAGCCATATTAAATTTTATAATGATGAAGAGATGTGAATAATATAAAATGATGTGGTAAATCCTTGGCAGCTCCTCTATTAAGGACTGATTCTTAAACATAATGTTGAGGATTTCTATATGGATGCCGCAATTGGATTAATTGTGTATGGAATAATTGTTCCTTCTTTCATTCAACAGGGCCCAGATTTCTTCCTGTTTTTAAATAGCCTCCTAAGATCCCCAAGATGGTATAATTCATGCTCATCAAAGAGAGAAAATTTGAAACCCCAGCACAAATTCTGTGTCCTATGTTGTGGTAAATAAAAATTAATCATTCCAAATATGTACATAGTTAAATCAAAGCATTTATATTTGGGGTGCATGCTCATCCAAAGAAATACTTTTTTTACGATCTAGAATTCCTGTTCAACATTTTTTTTTGCATTTCATATATAGAACAGTAGGTTGGATACAATTCAAAACAATTTTCAAATCTTTTCATGGATAGATAAAAAGGAAAATTAGCATTAAATGCCCTGGGTTTGAACAATTTCTTGGATTAATACAATTCATAAGAATATAAGGGGCAAACATTGAAGGATTTTCTAGTACAATATAAGTTTGTTTCATTTACAATCATAATGATTTAAAACTAATTTTTAATTGCAAATAAATAACAATGCTATAAACTGCAAGTTTTAAAATAATAGCCTGAAAAAATTCTAAGAACAACCAAAATGTGAGAACTTAGAAATGCATATAAACAGGGCATTCACATGAATTTAATACATTTATGATGTTAAATGTGAATTCTACCTTATTTAAAAAATGTGTGTACATGTGTTCAGTTTTTCTGTTAGCACTATAGTAATCATCCAAAATCAGAGGTAGAAGATTTTAAAACACAACATTATTCTGGCATTCTATATCATGTACTGAGAAACCATCAAAAGCAGAAGAAAAGCAAAATAATTGAGAGGGGGGGTTGGAAATGAAACACTTGCCAGAAGGAAGCAGCTGTAACTCTGCAATAGAGCAGATGTTTTGCATCATAAAATCTAATGTTCAACCCTAAGCACATTCAGTGCTTTAAAACAGGTAAAATGGCTTGAAAACAGAACTGGTTACAGTAACAATATTGCATTAAAAAAATCAGTGAACTGCTTCCAAGTAATATGGCTTCACACCCTTTAAATTTTTAACAAGAGTGAGCTATGTTAAAATAAGTACTAACACCCCCAAATATCGATGTTGAGACGGAAGGTAACATAGCAACAAATTGTGAATTAGGGGGAAAACCCTACACTTTACATATAATCAATTAGATTTAATCCAAAATTATTGCTTTTAAAGCATAGAAAATAAATAACTTTTACTTTAAAAAGAGAAAGAAAACCTGTTAAGGTTTTATTAAAACAAATAGCATTTCATCTGCATTAATGATGTTAATGAATGAGTCCAGGATACCTAAGAAAGCATCTCACCCTAACAGGATTGGCCTATCCACTAGTGACAGAAGAAGGGGCATGTGGCAAATCTGTCAATCCAGGAATTCTGGTTGGCAAGGTCCAGGAGAAGGGCCTTTTCTACCATGGTTTCCACCCTTTGAAACATCATGTTTGTTGAGGTAAAATCTGCTTCCACCCTCTTGACCCTGTCATAAGAATCTCAAAACTTGGCTGTATCAATTGGTGCAAATGATTAATGGTCTAGGAAGAAGAACCCACCTTTCCAACCCACTGTATTCTGGTTTTAAATTTAATATTTGTTCATTTTAATATTTTTTATATTTTCTGTGTTTGGTTTTATGATGCTATAAGGAGCCTAGAATTGCTTGACAATAAGATGGCTGGTATATAAATTTAATAAATAAAGGTGTACTTTATTGGACACTTATTGGATTACTATACACTGCCTAGAGTACCTTTTATGATATAGGTGCCAAATTTGATTATTAAATAAATAAAACCACATTTTAAATTTATTTGCTAAAACAGTAGAAGTTACTTCAGAGACCATGATCTATTTAAACCAATCACTCTAAGAGCCATTTAGTGGTCAAATAGAAAGATAAACAAGACAAGATTCTTCCTGAGATTCCTATGAGACAAAGTTTAGATACGTTTATTGTCAGACTCACTTGCATTTTAACACTGCCCTCCATGATGTTTATTCTCTTTATAAATTATAATTCCAATAATAATCATTTTTCCAGAATTGAGATAAAATAAATGCTCCTTCTGGACATTTACTGAATCCGCTACAGTATTGGTGGCTATGGCATACTTCCATGATTGCCAATGCTCCAGGTGCCATATGTATTTGTGATTTCAGTTTCATCCCTCCATCTACCAATGGTTATATGGTCAAAAATGAAACTGCTGGCAACTCATTCAGCAAGACACTAAAAAATTGAACACTGACACTACTTTTTGGCATGATCAAAACAATTTTTCCTGCACAGATACATATATGCATATATGCATATACGCATGCATGCATGCATGCATGCATGCATGCATACATACATACATACATACATACATACATACATACATACATACAACCTGGGTCCCTTGCTGCAAGAAAAAGATAGGCAATACAACTGATGTACCAGCTCATGATTACTGACGATGATTTATTATGGTTTTTTCTCAAACTACAGTGTTGACCTCTTGATCATCCTTGCTATATGTACTGTAGAAATATGTTAAGGGGAAGCTATTATTAACATCAGATGACTTCAAATGTGTCTGACAGCAGGCTTTGAAGTAATTGTGCATTTTGCATAGAAGTGGCTGCTCTAGCTAAGAGAGAGATATATCAGACCTGCTAGGAGAGAGTACAATTAGCAAATGACAAAAATGCTTACAATCATATACCACAAAGGAGAAAATACAATATTATACTTTGGGAAGCATAAAAATGTTCTGGAATATTAGAAGCAGTCCATAATATTAAAAAAAAAACTATGATAAGATTTGCTTTGTTAGACAAGATTGTTTTATTTAAATGTTTTATAAACTTTCTTATGTTAGGCTTTATGGGGAAAAATGTCCAGAAAAAAATAGAGCATATTAGCGAGAAGTTTCGTTGCTGCTCTTGAAATTGGGGTGAGGGGCCAGACACAGACCCAGTGAAAATACATCATCCAAATTGGTAACAATCAGTGCAATACAGCTCACATTTTGTAGAACAAAACTTAGAGAATGCCAAAAGCTCCCTTTTGGACTCAAGATGGATGAACAAAACTAAGAAAATATAAACAGGCATCAAACCTCTTGAACTAGAACTAAAACATCTGGATACTGACCTCTGTATAGCCCAAAGAATCCTTCATAACGTAGCACTTTCTTGAAGCAATCAAAGCTACTCTTGTACATCAGCTCTCCAACAAATGACCCAGTGGAGCGCTGGTTCTGCATTCGTGTTTTCACCAGATCAATTGGATACACAGCAGTGGCTCCAACCGCTGTTAAATAAGGAGGAAAAAAAACCTCTGAATTAAGCCTCGCAGCCTCAGGTTTATTTAGAGTTCATACACTGCATGAGGGACTAGACCAGAACATAATATTTAATCCTCCCCCCTCTGAAACCACCCCCCCCCCACACTTTTTTTCTTCCTAGGCAATATCATACTTTTCCTGAATTTCAAAGATTTTGTTCTACTGCCCTTGGCTTTTATTTGAAAGGAGTGAAAAAAGTGAAAATTGCACAAGATGTTAGGGATTAACGACAACAAGGCTAGGGGAGAATCTTTTCTGCCTTTCCTGGAAACTCCCATTTCAAGATCAATTTCTTTTGCCTGATTTATGAGTCAAACTGATGACCACTACCACCCTGCCCCAGAATCTGAACCCAAACTGCATGGGTTTTAGAAATCATTAATTTAGCAACCAGCCATAAGAAAAGAGCTATTTTTAAAGTTAAATAAGGACAAGCCAGATATCCTTTCTCTCTTTAACTTTTTGTGTGATAACAGATGAAAATAAGAATGAGAGGACTTTATAATTAAGAAATTATATATTAAGAGCAACACTATATAACATATAGATTAATTACTACACACACACACACACACACACACACACACACACACACACGTCCTTAACTTACAATAGTTCATTTAGCAACTGTCAAAGTTATAATGGCACTGAAAAAGGGGACTTGACCATTTTTCAAACTTATGACCATTGCTGTATCCCAAGGGTCACATGATCAAAATTCAGAGGCTTGGGCATTGATTCATATTTATGACAGTCACAAAGTCCTGGGATCATGTGATCCACCTTCTGTGACTTTCTGAAAAGCAAAACCAATGCGGAAGCCAGATTCACTTAACAATCAACCAACTTAATGACTGCAGTGATTTGCTTAGCAACTGTAGCAAGAATAGTTGTAAAATGGAGCACAACTCCCTTAACAAATATCTTGCTTAACAACATAAATGTTGGGCGTAAGTCGAGGACTACCTGTATACACACACATATACATACAGATACATATACATTTATCATCTATACATACACACCTATTATAATATATAAGGTATTATATTAGTTGGCACATATAATATGTACCAATTCAATTCTACCAGTATCATCATAGCAGGACACAAAAGTAAGGTATCAGTTTTGCCAACTGAAAAAAAGAAAAAAATCCTCCCAAACATTAACTGGTCAGAAACTAATATGCTGTCACTTTTTCTGTTGCCAGAACAATGTGTCTGCAGAGTTTGCTGTTCCTTGCTGCTTGTTATTTTATAGTTGTTAATCTTATTACTCTAAGAAGCCTGTAATCCACATAATCTCCTGAATGAAGTAGCATGTAACTCTCAGTAAATAAAAGCAGAGAGCCAGTATGGTATGATGGTTAAAGGAACCAAGCTGGAAATAACCACACCATAAATTCTAATCCCCAACAGGCACAGCTGCTTGACCTTGGGCCAGCCCCTCTGTCAATTCTAGGAAGAAGGCAATGTCAACCCCACTTCCCAAAATCTTGCCAGGACTTGTTCAGGCAATGGCCAGTAGACAAAATGACTCAAAGGGAAAAATAATAGTAATAATAACAATAAAATCAGCTTTGAAAAAAAGGAACAATAGCACTGAGATAATTTTGAGTGTCAGAAGAGGAACAGCTTGTTAAACTAAAGTTTTATTATTGTATTTTTAATCCCAAAGAAAAGAACAGGAATTTATGGTATTTTTTCCTCAGGTATAAGAAAAAAAACCTGCTTGCTCTGGCTTGTTCACAGCCTGAGTTGGGGACATTGGCACTATTCATGCAGCTGCCTTTTGACATGAAAATGGAAAAAAATATTTCAAGCAGTTCCTTCTGTGCATATTCAGAGGGCACAGGAAGCTGATGACGGCTGTGTGAATAAAGTGGAGGATTCTTGGGGGGGGGGCCACTTGGCTGAAATAAATTATGAACAGGAATACTGCATACAATTACAAGTGGAAAGATCCAGGCCCATTTGGATTTTAATGAAAAGGAGCTAAATGTTAAAAAGTAAATCAATAATCAGTCAATCAGGGAAGAATCGAAATAGCTAAGGTCAAGTTATTTTTGATGCAATGACAATAAGATGAAAAGCTTTGTGTGAAAAAAAAAGGATAATGAAGGTCAAAAGCAATGCCGGGGGAGGGGTGGAATTCAAGCTAATATTTCTGTCATTCATTCATTAATTCACTAACCTCCAGCAACTGAACCAAGGGCAAACCTGTATGCAGATTCTGCTATCTGGATGAGAATAGGTCGAGTGACATCAGTTGGAGCATGCTGCAAAATTTAGGGGAAAGGTTTAGGTTAGTGAAATGGAGGAATAGGGAGAAGAGGAGAAGGAATAGGAGAAAAATCAGATTAATATAGCATACGTAAGTAATATTTGAATAGCGAAAAAGACACAAAGACAAACATTTCATTCTAAAATGTACCGTTCTTGAACCATTGAGACATGCTGCGCTTCAGTAAAGGGGCTATAACATGTACTATCAAGCTGGCTTGAGATGCCAACACAATTTATATTGTTTGTTTCATTTGGTGTAAAAAGTAAGCATTGTTCAAAGGAAGCCAAAGTGGCCTTGCCCCCATAATTATTGTTAATTTACAAAGGAACTCTTTCAGGTTTTTGGCTATTAGCACCTAAAAGAAAGAAAATCCAACTTATCTACCATATCTCTATATTCCATTTACTATATAGCTGATTTGCTTGAAAAGTGTTTTCCATAAAAATAAATCAAAACTTGGGGCATGACTGAAAATAAATGATTTTCCTTAACTAATTTTTATTATATGGTTTGTGCAGCTCTGGGAATGTATGGGAAAAGAGTTAAAATATGCAAGGAACTTAAAGGAACACTGCTATGAAGAGATAGGAAGAACAGAATAACAGAATGGGAAGAGCCTTTGATGTCTTCTAGTCCAATGCCCTGAGCAGGAAACTCTATACCATGTCAATCAAAAGATTGTCCAATCTCTTCTTTAAAACTTCCAGTGTTGGAGCTTCCACAACTTTTGGAGGAAAGGTATTCCACTGATTAATTGTTCTAACTGTCAAGAAATTTCTCCTTAGTTCTAGGTTGGATATCTCCTTGAATAGTTTTCATCCATTGCTTCTTGCCCTATTTTCAGGACAAGAATTTCATAAAAGAAATGTAATGCAATTTCTTAAGTTAAACCAATGATATATTTATTATTTATTTATATAGCTACCTGTTCTGACCCCCACCTTGCCTGTTCAGAAACTACAGCCAGACAGAATGTTCAAAGGAATGTTTTTATCAGTCCCTGCTCCTGCTGGCTGCGAGCCCAAAATAAAGACAGAAAAATGCTCTGGCAAAAGTAAACTACAGCAAAACAGGATTATATAAATCAAATCACTTATCCAAGTGCTTTTTCTCGATGATTGCAAACAAACAGAGAACTTGACTAGAACAGGAACAGAACATTGACTTTTGCAACCAGGGCATGGCACCATCAGTCATTTTTATCCGCAGGAGGAGACCCTAACGAGCAACAGCTGCTCATTATCCTGTCCTGTGAGTCGGTCAGCCCTTTTCCTGCGTGCATCCAGAAACAACTCACAGGAGGTTTCTGCCGAGTCACAACACTATCCCTCAGCGCAGGGCCCTTCCCCCGGGTCTGACAGTCTGGATGCGGTCGGGATGGGTTGTCTGCATGATAGGCTCGCAATCATCTCCTGTGTTTCCTCCTTTGTTCCTTATGCTGAGTAGCCCTCAGCCTGTTTGCCTCCTGATATAACTCCCAAATACTTTCAGGAGCATTCCCCTTGATCCAATGCTCTCCCTTCACCCGGTGGCCACCACATCTCTTCCCGCCCTGCGTGGCATCGACACACCGTCCAGGGTCCTCCACCTCCTCCAAGGCCAACTCATAAGACCCCTCGCCATCGGAGTCTGGCGGCAGCTCCAATGACTCCTGCCGGGCCACAACAGCTACCCATCTCACTGAAAGTGGCAGTGCACAATAAAATAAAAATAACAATATAAAAAACTGCGAACATAAAATATAAAATTTGTATTAATAAATAGCCTAAAAATCAAAGATACCAATCCTAGGCAACAAGAGGATTAAGCCATTTCAAGAAATCTTCGTTTATTGTTCAGTTTATTGCAGCTTGGCCAATTATTTAATCTTAATCAGAAACAAGACTTTAACATTAGAATTTATTTATAACCAATAAAAACTGTTTTAAAATTGGTGAAATTAATAAAGTAATTTGACTTACATTATTAAAATGCTTTTTAAAGATTTATAAACTTATTAGTTGAAAGCCATATCAGTGAAATTCCAGTTAGAGCCAAAATAATATATATGCTATTTTTTTAAAAGTTTGTTTTTGTTCCATAAAATTCTGGCATTTAATTTTCACAGTCAGGCAAAAGGAAATTGCTTTACACTTGCTTCAACTGTCTTGTACTGTCTGCATTGATTGACTAAGAGTGGTTTCTAAGTTCCAGATGGGCATTATTCCTAAGTTCGGGTGGAGAAACCATGCAAAATTGGCATATCTGTCAAACTCTATTTTAATCAAGTTCATATTTTTCCAACATACTCATCAAATTTTCTGCATCATCTATGTTACTATTTTCTCCATAGAAATTTTCACTCTGCATTTTCATGCATATTTTCCAACAAATGCTCGATCTTGCGTGCGGATTTCCCAGCGTATTTGCATATATTTTCTCTCAATAAATTGCCTTCTTATCCACATCTCCAGTCACCTATACATTTTTATTTAGAAAATGCATTGCAATATTCAGAAAAAGTGTAACTATAAAAGCATGCTGGTTGTGCCTTGGTTCTAGGTTCTGAATAGGTTTTGGAAGTTTTGGACGTTCAAAATCATATTAATATAGCAATAGCAATAGCAGCAGACTTATATACCGCTTCATAGGCCTTTCAGGCCTCTCTAAGTGGTTTACAGAGAGTCAGCATATTGCCCCCAACAATCTGGGTCCTCATTTTACCCACCTCGGAAGGATGGAAGGCTGAGTCAACCCTGAGCCGGTGAGATTTGAACCGCTGACCTGCTGATCTAGCAGTAGCCTGCAGTGCTGCATTTAACCACTGCGCCACCTTGCATTAAAATATGCTCCAGATAAAACTTTAACCTATTCTCACATATAAAGCTTCCCAGGAGTTTTCAGACTTTTTCAATGCAGTGAACAGGCATGGCTGGGGATGAAAAATCCCCCTGGGTATGAAAGCCTTTGTTATGCTTAAAGCATTTCCCCTGATTATAGAAACACTCCATTTGTAGCTTGTAATGCGTTTTTTGTTATTATTTTGAGTCTCAGTTGATCACGCACACACAAACATACAATTCTCTATTCAGGAGCCTCACAGTGCTAGCTACAAGGCTTAGTAACATCCACAGAAAATTTCCATGTCACAAGAAAGGAATATTGGATCTAGAACAGAGGTGGTATTCAGCCAGTTCTCTCCAGTTCGGGGAAAGAACTGGCTGAGGACCTACCCCGATATAATGTGTGAGCATTGCGCATGCACAGACGTGGTGCGTGCGCTCACATTTTCAAACCAGTAGGGAAAGTAAGTGAATCCCATCACTGATCTAGAACCTATCACTAGAATAGAATATTCATCGAATTGGACATTTACAAAATATTTTGGAAATCATGGTATCAGGAACTAGAATATACCTTGGAGATATGGTTTTCTCATAACAAAATCCCCAAACATGGCTGCCTGACCTCTCTTTAAATATGTCCATCATATGGGCAACTACCAAGTCCTCAGGTGCCCCTTAATTCTCTCTTCTCCATGTCAACTTTTTAAACTAGCTGGATGATTGGTTGATAGTTTTCAGTCTTCTTATCATCCTGGTAATTCTTTTCTAGTTTTCTGGTATATTTGTGTATAACTAGGGTGGATAAAAATCGATGATTTTTTTTAACAAAAATGAATTGTTTCTTAATTTAAATTTGATTTTTTTTTATTTTGATCAAATTTATTTTAATGAATGCTTTTGAAATAAAAATCAATCTAAAGAGTTTTATATTTAAGATACATTAATAGTTTATTCAGCATGAAACGAAGCTTAGTTATGTAACATGAGGCTGTATATTCTGCAATATTGAGACTGTTGGTGAGTCAACAGCAGGTCAGAGGAGCAGCAGCTGTGGAACAGAAATCATAGTTCCTCTTTAAAAATTATGATTTAAAACAAGTTGATTCAAATCAAATCTTTTTACAGTGATTTAAATCTGATTTACATCAATTTGATTTAAATCAAATCCACCCTGTGTATAACCCTATAGCCGACATGACTGGATAGGGAAAACCCTTACTTTCACATTTATAAGTGATACTTGAGAAATGGACACTGAAGTATTGATTGTGTTGCCTAATTTGCCTTATTTGTTTTATATCAGCCACATCTCACAACTGACTCACAGTGAGATCTACTCAGACCAATTCTCTTACAGTAAGCTAGCATTCTTGGAACTAAATGCAGAACTTTATATTTATCTCCTTTAGAATGTTATCTCGCCATTTTTTACCCTATTAAAATTCTTTACAATATTGATTCTATTATTATCTATTACCATTTATCCTTGCTTTATATTAATCTCAAGTTTAGGAAATAGCATAGGATTCAGTAAGGAATCCTTACATTTTCTACTAATGATGTTGAGACAAATAATGAAATATTTTTAGAACAGTAACTTCAGCACTGTTGAGCCAGCTAATGTTAGGAGCACTCAACCTATATTTTACCATCTTGTTAACAGGGTTCATGGGAGATTTTGCAGTAACTTATAGATACCCTCCCGTGCCCCCAATCAATTATTGCTCCTAATATTGACAAAGGTACATTCTAAAATTATGTTTAGCAGTTAGTTTATTTTGAACTTTTGCTTTTATTATTTCTTATCAAAGCTTATAGAGGGGCTAGGGGAAAAAAGGGAAATAATGATAGAAGGCAAGTCAATAAAAAGATTGCCAGAAACCCACAATTCAGTCCAGGTGGACAAAAACTTTCCTTAAATTAGAAATGAGGTTGGAAATTCTTAATATGATTTTTAAGATTCTGCATCTACCCCAAGGGAGCATTAAATTCATACCAATCCTGGCTACTACTACTTTGTTTTGGCTCTTTCTTTAGTTAATATGTTCCTTACATACACCATATATGTCCCTTTTGAATTTCAATTTGTCAGGAAAATCCTTGTACATCATGGTTTTTCTTTTAAGTAGAAATAACGTAAACTGTGCCCTCAAATTCAATATTTGTCCCACTGGCCCCAAACTTCTTTTGTCTTTCAGAATTCCTAGCTATTGAATTTTGCCCAACCCTGGTGATATCTATAACAGCTTCCAATATGGACTCCATTTAATATCTCTGGTCTCTAATCTTTGGGTAATCTTTCATACAGGTTTTCTGAATAAATTGTAGAAAAAACATCCTCCTATCATACTTAGTTCTGAAGCAAAGCTAAAAATATACTGTTGTTGTAGGGTGATTTTGGGAGGGAGGACGCAGCCAAGTGAGGAGGGCCTGGCTCAAGGCCTATTACACCCAAAAATGTAGCCTGTATCAACTCATTGTGGTCAAACTGGCGTCTGTGCTCAGACTCAGAGCAGGGAGGGTGGGGGAACCTTCCAAGCTCTCAACATACAGAATTTGGTTTGACTTAAGTGATAGCTTTAGAAAAACAGAACTACACCCAGGTCTGTGTCAGTTTTCAATATATACAACAGACAATATAAAAATTCAGAAGTTGGCAAAGACATTTTCATTGTCTTTTGCATCATACCATCTTCTAATACAAGAGCTGTATAAAAATACAAATTAAGATTTCAGAAAAAATATATCATGTGATCTTAAATTATTGTAAACTAGTTTTGAGGGAGTATAGTGTACAACACAAATTGCCAAAATCCTATATAAATTTACCTAGCACTTTTGTTTCGTGGTTGAGTGATCCAATTTAAATAAAACAAAACTACTCAGTTTTATATAATCCACAAAAACAGTTGGTATCGCTTCACTACAACAGAATTGGAACTTTACATAAAAAGTACTGCACAAGGTAAAAATAATATCTGCATCCTCTTTTCTCATCTTATGATACCTGTCTCTGAGCCTCAACCAGATTGTAGGGCAAAGTTCCTTCTTCCAAAGGTGCAATTCTTTCAATATCAGCCATTGTCATACGTCTGGGGAAACAAGCAATCATAAAAGTTAATTTTGCATCAACTATTATGAAAAAGTAAGATAGCTACCTGCAATGGTGGGCGGTATTTTGTTCAACCATACTGTTTCATATATATTTTTCCACAGCAAAGAAAAGGGTAATTTCAACTTACCCCCGTGGCTCATATAAATCTGCTAACTGGAACAAGATGTCAACTTCCATGGGTGTAACCTGGCCAAATTTCTGAGCTGCCAGAACAAACTCCTCTGCAACAGAAGAAGGGGTGGTGGGTGTGGAATACAGAAGGGAAAACTAATCAAACAACAAGGAGACCAATCCACAAAGGACCCAGGAATCACCAACATTTAGTATGAAACCAATATGCTGTAAAAGAAGGGGGGAAATACCACAAATGGTGTGCCTGCCACTGTGTAAATGTATGTTTAAATACTCTATCCATCGTGCAAAAAAAAAAAGAAAAAGAAAAAAGAAAAACAGTCTGACTTTACAGCTTAGTGCTAACAGCAGGATTTAGGATATTTGACATACGGTATCAATCAGTTGTGGGCCAGAATGGAAAGAAAGAGACAGAGAAGAGAAGGAGACAGAGATGTGGAACGTTGCTTCCATGTGTGTCCCAGTAGGTTATATTAATGGAGGTTTGGCACTACAGAGGGAGTTCTCTATAAAAGCGGTTAGACAGAGCTGATAACATCTTGTTCCAGGCTTGTAGATCAGCTTACTGCAATGCCAGTACAACTTTATGGAATTCTTTAACAATCCTTGAAGGTCACTTTAATAGGCTGCCAATTTGGCATCAACCCTAGGAAGTTTTTATACTTGAAAAACATCTTTGTGTCCACTGTTTGCTTGGTGTGCAGCCCTATTTAAGAACTAAGATCTTTAGAAATAAGAAGTCAAAGTTAATTGTAACATACGAGTGCAACTGGAAAAAGGAAAGCACAAATAATAGACACATGGAATTCTTTTTATTCCCAGAAAAAAAATTTATATTGTTTATCATACTACATGAGGGAAGTGTTTTATCAATGTTTACCTATCCCACTGATACCTTGAAAATATGAGGAAAATGGAACATTCCCCACCCCCAATTAATTATTGAATTTCAACTAACCTTTGGTAACTTCCACTTTTTTCCTATGTCCAGCCAGAGTACTATAGATTTTTCTAATAAGTTCCATATTATTAAGAAGGCTATTAAATCCATTAAAATAGGAAAAACTGACTTGATGAGAAGTAGTACCTCCAGCAGCCTAGAACAGAGCAAGTAATGAGAAAAGCAGGAAGAAAAAAAGAAGATATTAGACTGAAGTTTATATTTCAAACTTGAATATGTTTGTTGTAACATGGAGAAGAGTTTGTGGAAGATTGTTAGTTTTCTAAAACACCAATGGAAGTAGCAAAAGATTTTTAAAATGCAAAATTAAAAAAAAAACATAATAGATTCTTAAGTTACTGAAGTTAATCATGACCAGCACACAAACTTTTCCTCTGTTCCAGTGAAACCTAAACAAATACATATGCAGAATTATAACAACATGGCCAGTGATAATTTACAGAGTTCAAGTTTCAATTCTGTTGCAGTCAAAAAATATTATAGTGTGTTTTATTTCCTCAAATGAGCAAATATTAAAGGTTTAAAAATGTTAATAAAGGTACATTTATTAGTATACATAATTGGGAGGACTATAAAAATAAAATATGATAAAAAAGAGAAAGGGGGAATGTCATGAATATTTAAGTACAGAGGACATCACATAACATAAATAACAATGAAATCTCTTAAGATTTTTCAAGCTTTGCTTTTACCATTGTGTCATTGATCTCAAAGAAGTCATATCTTTAAAATACATGTTTTAAAGATACCACTTTAATCAAACATTAAGCTTTCTTGCAAGTTGAATATATTTCAAAGATGCCCAACTAAATAATTCTGAGAGGTAAGGCATCACATGTTGCTTTTCTCAAAACACAGAACAGGATTTTTTTGCCATAAACTGAGTTGACTTTTTAAACAAGGTAAGATAATTCCAGAATACGAATGAGTCAATTTATCCATCAGTAATAATTTTGGAAAAATTCACATTAATGAAAAGTCTTGCAAACAAAATAAATATAAATGCTATGCTTCTTAAATTGTAAAACTGTGGCCCAGCAAATATCATCCTCTTTCTATGACCTACTGCGCCGATCAGCAGCTGCAGAATTATATAATACAAAAAGAAACGCTTACTAAATTGAATTTTTATAAAATAAATATCCTCAGATATAAAGAGATTGCAAGTTGCATTACATATGGGATGTTGCAAAAAAATGTACGCATTTTCTGGGGTAGTAAAGTTCCCTTTTTACTTTTCCCTCCTTTGAAACATATATACAATTTCCAACATGAATGTACTTTACAATTAATCAGGTCATAGGTCTATCCAGCAAGTTTTCAATTACTGGTTCTTCAAAGTCTCAAAAAAAAAGTCTTTCTTTACACTGTTACCTGAATTCCTTAAACTGGAACCACAAGGATTGAAACTTGAACTCTCATGCATTCAAATCAAATACTCAACTACTAAGCTAGGGACCCTGAACAAAAGGAATCAGGTTGAACGGGACTATGAAAACTTTTTTAGTCAGAGGGCCAAATTCCAAGCAGTTACATGGCATTCCTGCCACATGTGGGCCAACAAATGTGAATCACGTCCAAATCCATTTTTGTTGAAACTTAAAATGGAGTTCTAGGACTACTATATATAAATAGAAATCATTAGATCCACTGGACCATTAGCTTGTATAAAGAAAACTGCAAAAATCAAACATGTACATTTGAATAAAAACTATCAATATACACTAAAGTTATTCGTCATTTAGCCTATGCTTGGCTCCAGTGGTAAATACTGATTAATAAGTAAATAACTTCCATTATGTATCCAATATATAATTTATTAAATATATTATTTTTAACATCAACTCAGATATTAAAAGCTAAATAATTTTTGAATTTAAAAACTCAATTCTTTGTATATAGAATTCATGTTAAATCTATTTCAGCAACTTATCAAAAACTGGCCATGCAGTTAATTCATGGTTGGTACTATCCTCTGCTAAAAATATATAAATTGTACCCTTTCTCAGCTTGGTTGTGGGGATTGTACAGGAAGCAAACTATTAGTATAGGTTTGGTGGAAATGCCCAAGCAGTCATTACATTTGGACAAAAGAATTTGAGAAAACTAGAAATATCACAAAATAACCTTTGACAATAAATCCAGTCGCATATTTTTTCCTTCCCTGTACCTTACTCTTAATCCTTTTTTTTAACTGATATTTTTCATACCATAAAATATTGAACATTTTTGCTTTTAATTAGTGGTATAAAAATAATTGATTGAAACATAAACATAATATTAAAGAGTTTTATGAATAAGAACAGGTTTAATTAAATTTAGTCATTTATTTCTTAACTATCATAATGAATATTTTCTAATACATTATCCTTGTAAATACTGCAGTTAAAACGAGTATGTTAAATTAACTGCATTTCTCCTTAATCTTACAAAAAGCAAAAAAACAACAACCTTCCAATAATTTTTTTAATTTGCTATTTTTTCATTTTTAGTTTTTCTTTTTAAATTTGGTAGAATTGTTTTTGTCATTATATTTTCTTACTTTAATTTAAAAGGTCGTGTTTTTAATACAAATATTATACTGTGTTTCCCCGTAAATAAGACAGGGTCATTTTCTTTTGACCTCTGAAATAAGTGCTTGGCCTTATTTTTGGGGAGGTCTTATTATTTTTTAGGTGCAGGAGGCATAGTCACCTCATGGCTGCTGCTGTGTTGCAATATTTTTGGGGAGGAATTATTTTCAGGGGAGGGATTATTTTAGCGCATGTGCTCAACAGCCCAATTGGGCTTATTATTCGAGGAGGTCTTATTTTCGGGAAAACATATACTGTATAAGCTATTTATCAATAGATAGTGTATATATGTGTCTTTGTTGTTATATTTTCTAAGTTTAAGAGTTCTTATTTTAATACTAATATTATACATATATAATCTATCAATACACAGAGTGTGTGCGTGTGCGCATGTTTCTGTGTGTGTGTGTGTGTGTGTGTGTGCGTGTGTATGCTCAGCTGATAACGGAGGACAGCCTGTGGCTTAGTGGTTAATACATCTGCCTAATATGCAATACAGCCCAGGTTCGAACCCCAGTAAGGCTATGGCTAGCTGATGAGAGCTAAATAGCTTGAAATAGATCTATACTAGTCTCCCTTTATTTATTTATCAGCACAAACACAACACAAATGTAACAAAGGCAACAGTAAAAATATTGGGTTTCTGTCTGGATTGTCTCTTATGATGAGCCGAAGGACAGAGAATGGAAGTAGTGACCTTCCTCCCATATTTGGGCATACCAGGGGTTGTGACTTTAAATATATATATATAAAACCAGTTCACCTAATTGCTCAGAAAGTTAACAACTGGTTCTACCGAAGTGGTGCGAACTAGCTGGATCCCACCACTGCAAACACACTTACACATATAATATTATACTAATATTATACATACATAGTCTATTTATCAATATACAGTGTCCGTGCGCATGTGTGTATTTGTATATATACATGCATAAATACACACACACACACTCAACATATACTGATATTGCTATCTTAAGTTCTGACTAAAAGACAATATTAGCAGAACAATTTTGTTCTTTACTCCGCCATCCCGCCCCCCCAAAAATCAAAATCAAAGAAAGAACAGAAATATAATACAGATGTATTAGAAGGTGGTTGCCATGTTACTACTCTAGCCCAAATAAACTAAATGTGAAGCTGATAATATATTTTACCTTTAAAAAAAGCTATGATAAATGGGCTTTATAATAAGTTCCTTGGTAAGCACTGCATTATTTTAAAAAGAAAATAAACCGTTCTATGTTCAAAGGAATTGAAATATATTGCTAATGAATATAAATCATTCTTAAGTCTGCATATGTTCATTCCTGTGACACTAATTTTTTTCAAATAATTTTGAATTAAGGGTTTTGTGAACAATCTTATAAAAGCTTTTGGGGAACATTTTTTCCATCTTGTTCTGTAATTTCTGCATCTCAATCTGTGTTCTGATTGATGTGTTCATACCAGAATACAATTAATCACTCTTTAATAAAGGATAAGGTTGTTTCAGTGTTCCATTTTTTGTTTTCCAATCTTATCAGATATGTGCTTTGTTGAATAAGTTGGCATGGACATAATTTTTTAGAAACATACCACATTCTATAGAGTGACTGAATTTAACAATCTTTAAAAGCAACAGAAACCTCAAAGTTTATAATAGTACTAAGTATGAAATTGCTAGGTATGCTCAGAATTCTAAGTAATAAAATGAATGATTAAAGAAAGAATGGGTGAGTTTTCCTAAAATTAATAGAAAAAGCAATTAATTATGAATCAAACTTTCTTAATGTAGTGTAATATATATTGTAATCCATATCCTTTGTAAATTTTGGCAAATGAAACTGTGAATTGAAAAGCTAAGGGTTATAGGTAAATTGGCATTATAGGAGACCTGTGTTAGTCTACATTTTTTCCAAATAATACATTTTACTTAAAGCTTATGACTTTTATAAATATTTGCAATTGGGAAATGTGCTACTAAACCCTTTCAAATAAATTAGCAATAAAAAAGTCTTCCACGGCCATTTTGTACCTTTTACAAATAAAAAGCACACTGAAAGAGTTCATGCATTTACAAAACTCAGTTGTGCAATGCAGAACTTCCTGAATCATATGCACTAGTTTCCATTTCAATCAATTTAGCTTTTAACCAGAGGTATTATTCAGCAGGTTCTGACCAGTTCTGGAGAACCAGTAGTGGAAATTTTGAGTAATTCAGAGAACCAGTAAATACCAGTTCTGACCTGCTCCGCCCCCATCTATTCTCTGCCTCCCAAATCCCAGCTGATCAGGAGGAAATGGGGATTTCACAGTAACCTTTCCCTGGAGTGGGAAGGGAATGGAGATTTTAAAGTATCCTTCCCCTGCAGTGGAGAGGGAATGGAGATTTTACAGCATCCTTCCCATGCCACGTCCGGCAAGGCATGCCCACCAAGCCACACCCGTAGAACCAGTAGTAAAAAAAAATGAATCCCACCACTACTTTTAATGTATGGAAGACATAAAAGAGAAATATTGGGCTGGAGGACATATCTTAGCGTTCTCAAAAAACTACAGCCTGATGTTCAAAGAATGGACTTTGAATCATATAAAAGAGAGACACAGTTATTCTAACAAAGGTGCCTTCCCGATATATGAATTTCAGTTCCCAGAATTGTCAGAGTAGTATTATTGAAATACTGCATGTTAACATCCACACTTCTTAATGGAAATGTCTAGATTATAGGTAGTCATCACTTAAGAACCATAAATGAGTCCAGAATTTTGTTTATAAATCAGAGTGTTAAGTGGTTACCATGTTACTTGACTCGATTATATGATCGTTTTTACAATAATCACAAAGTGTGTTAGTATGGTTGATAAAGAAATCACAGAGTTAAGAAAGACATGTAGTCATTAAACAAATCCATTCTCCCAAATGGTCATTTATCCAAAATAATACAAATTTTATTTGAATTTGATAATTATTCAGATATATTTTTTAAAAAACACATGCAGTCGCTGCTAGTACAGAAGTTCATACCTAAATATCTGACATAGACTACCTGTTTTCCAGGGGGGAAGTGGTGTAAGAAATACAAATACTATCCTAGCCCTTTCTATTGGAAGAAATATCTAGTCTGCCAAACATTGCTATAAATCGCTATCTTACAGTGATCCATTTGACAAATATCGGATTTCAACTTCCCAAATTTTCCTTTCAACATGGTTATTGCTGAGAATTCTGGAAATTGGTTCTACATAGAAACTCCTAAATTGAGGTTTTAATATGTACGAATTTGGGGATTTGGTATTATTATAGCAAACTGTTATAACTCCTTTTGAGAATCAGTTGACTTTAAGAGGAGAGTATAGATATTTTAAAAAAGAGATTAAAATATTGTTTATTTTTAATACTTCGCTTGGAAAAAGACTGGAAAATAGATAACATGAAAATAGCCTCATATAAAAGTTTTAAATTGTATAGTGGTCTTTTTTTTCTAGTAGGTTGCAAAATATAAATGACAGATATATATTTTTTTTACAATAAGCAGAAACTACTGCCAGAAAATGAAATATTACTCTTCAATCCTATTCAAGATCAGGTGTGAATCGGTTACATTTCTACAATTACTGTTAATGTCTATTGTATTATATCACATTTAAGACATTATGCAAAATTTCACGCTATGTGCATTTAAAAGGTAACACATATCAAAACATGCAAAATATGTGGGAACTTCCAGCTTGCCATCCATTTTTCAGATTGGTTCCTGGTGCGTATTAATTGCCAATCTGTGAGTAAGCAAAAAGTTAGTCTTAGAGAAACTAACTTGCATGCATATGTGTCCCAACAGGGGAATGAATGAAATTCATTTGTTGAGACAGCACGATAATTTTACCCTTATGGTTCTAGAGGTCATCTGATACAGCTCAAGTATGCTGGCCAAAACTCTGGACCTAAAGAAAAACACCAAAGTCTTATGGGAAAGAAAACCTAACATAACTACCTAAATAGATGTATTACATATAAATTTCTATTGCATTTAAATGGATTATGAATATAGCAAAAATTAAAAGAAGAGTAAAATAATTTTGAAATAGGCACAAATTCTCTATTCCTTTCTCTGTATATTCATTGCAATAGGATAATAATAAAAACAAGGTATCATCAGTATAAATTTATAAACAGCAGATAACTTACAGCTACTAGACATTCTTCAACAAAAGGTGTTAACATATGAGGTCGGATGGTGACCATAATATCCCTGAAGTCAATGGCTGTGACTCTTCCAGCTTGAGAATTGTCTCGTTGCACAAATGCTTGCTTTGCATGTTCCAACTGTATTTCCTATAAGACATAAAAAACAGTTAAATCTAATCTCTAATCTCTGTTATATTATGCCTCTTCAATTTACGTATTTTAGTAATGGATTGCATGTGTATTTAACAAGCATAACATCATTATACCAAGAGTAAGAACTTCCATCTATTGCTGAGTGAGCTACATCACCTAAGGAACTTGCAACATTGATTATTTCAGCTTCAGCTATTGGGATTTTATCCTGTTTCCTTTAGAAGACATTTACTCCTTTATCATCTATATATTGCGTTTAATTCTGAGAACAGCCTGAAAATCTGATCCACGCTGTAGATATTCAATCTGTCTCATAGTAGGAAGTTGTTCAAAGTTTATTAAAGCTTATAAAGATAGTATTTGTAGCAGGGGATTAATACAAAACGGTGATTCAGAGAGTGCATGAACATTTAAGTAGCACCTATTTTCAATCCCTTAAACCAAATGTCTTTTTTTCCAAGGAAGACAAGACAGCTCCACAAATCCAGGAAATCATACAATTTTTTAGGGAGTTAGAACACCCCTTCATGCTTTAACTTATCTCCTTCTATTCAAATCCAGATGTAAATAAAGCTGAACTTTATTGAAGTTACATCTTTTAAATTAATACCCATGTAATAATCCTTAGAATTTCTGGGTTTGCATTTATTTGTCAATACTGGCCAGTCTGTAGTTTTATTTTATCATAAATTAAAGCAGATTTCATATTATTAATCCCAAAGTGCTATATTCCATTAGTAAAGCATCACTCACAGAATAGTGCATATAACCTAATGCAAGCAGTTATCCAGTATAAGGTTATATTTTATTTAGTTTTATTGATATTTGAGAAAATCCATGAAATAAATACAGTAAAATCCACTCAGTCTCATTCTACAGAAAATAACAAAAGATACAAATGATAAATATTAAAATTATCAACCCACACACAAAATTATCATTATCAACATTTAAGATACAAGATATAATTCAGTGAAATTAAGTCTAAATTTGCAAGATTTTAGCAGGATGTTCAGCACTATCTACTTCCTGCTAAAAGCAATAAATCCAGTCTGGTGGGATTATGCCATAGGAATCAAAATATATTAGTAGTTATTAAGGCATTTGGGATATCACCATAAAGCGTGGGGGGGGGGGGCTTAATCTTTTTTTTTTTTTAAGAATAAAAGCAAAATGAAATAATGGCAAAATTCAATTTACCACACCTCACTAGATTTTAGGACTGCTTAATAAATTATTTTTGAATCCTCATAAAATTTTAGAATATCATGCAATATTACCAATCCTGGTAATTCATTCCTGATGTGCTCAAGGTTGACTCACCCTCCCATTCTCTCAAGTCTGTAAAATGAGGTCCAAGATTGTTGGGGGCTACATGCAAATAATGCTGACATTGTAAACTGCTGAGATAGTGCTATAAAGGGGAGGGGAGGTATATACGTATAAATGTTATTGCTGTTACTATTATTTTATGACTTTTCAAAGTATTTCCATATATATGCTTTTATAATATTCCATTATGGATGCTTGTTGATAATGATACTTGTCAATGGGAACTTATAACATGCAGCAGTAGGAATAGATGAGTCTAGTGAGTGCTAATCAATTAAAACATCAGTTATGGCTGAACTTAATTCTTCAGCGTGGATAGTGGATTAGCTTTGTAAACGATAGCAAGAAAAAGGAAGAATTTGCACATAGATGGTATCTCAGTGACTATTGTACATAAATTTTGAATAAACATTTATTGTGCTTCTTAGGTACAGTATTCAGACTCTAAACATCAAAGAAAGAAGCTATTTTTAATAGTACATCCATTTTTAAAGAGAATTATATCATCTGCAGTTGAGAGAATATTTGTCAAACTGTTTAGGTTGTACTGAAAAGCAGTTTTACATGTTTTCCCTCTATTCTTCTTTCATTTTTTCTTTTAATCTTCTTTTCTTGCAATGTCAGTTTAAGCTATACTTCACTGGTTTCCCTTACTCTTACCTTTTTGTACATTGTGGGGAACATCTCATAGCAATGGCAGAAAGGAAAGGATATTAGGAATAACTCATAGGACTTCTCTGAGCTTCCAATGAAATCATCCTAATAGAGTTCCTATTTTGCTTACTGAATTGGAGTAGTTGATTTATTTTAGCCACTTTTTCCATATCGAAGATATAGAAGCTCTTTCATGAGCTTCTGTTTTGTTATTTTCAGGGAAACAGAAGCTCATGAAAGAAAAGCCACAGAGAACTGACCTGGGGCAATGGCGTACGTTGCAGCAGAGAGGGCTCTGCATGCCATCTCTGGCACACGTGCCATAGGTCGCCATCATGGGGTTAGATGTTCAGCATTTAACATATCCAAAATTAGATTTTAACAATTAGATAAAGGAATATATTTGTGTAAACCATTCTGATGTTTCTAGATGGAACAACTATTTTATCCCCCCCAGAGACATTGCTTGTTTTTTAAAGGGGATAAGTAAAACATCAGGTTGTTTGCCAATTGACATGGCTGATTTGCAGGTTACATTACCTGCAATTCAAAAATGGCATATGTGTGTGTGTGTGTGTGTGTGTGTGTGCATGCTGGTCTTATTGTATTCGGGTCTTTTCCTGTGTAAGAAACACACACACACACACACACACACACACATTGTGTCACAATCCCTTGTATGCCCAAATATGGGAGGGAGCATTAGGCTTCCCTTTTCAGTCTTTTGGCTCACCCTAGGAGCCATCCAGGCAGAAAGCCTTTTTTTAGGTTGCCTTTGTGAAATAGCAATAGCAATAACAGTTAAACTTATATACCGCTTCATAGGGCTTTCAGCCCTCTCTAAGCGGTTTACAGAGTCAGCATATTGCTCCCAACAACAATCCAGGTCCTCATTTTACCCACCACGGAAGGATGGAAGGCTGAGTCAACCCTGAGCCAGTGAGATTTGAACAGCCGAACTGCAGAACTGCAGTCAGCTGAAGTAGCCTGCAGTGCTGCATTTAACCACTGCACCACCTCGGCTCCTCTACAGACTAGGTTATAGGTTTATTTCACTTTTATGCCGCCCTATTCCCGGAGGGACTCAGGGTGGCTAACAAACCACAGGGAGGGGATAATACAACAAAAAAACAAGGACAAGCGAACAAAATACAAAGACAATTTAAAAGCAATTTAAAAGGGAGACTAGCCACACTAGTCTCCCTTTATTTATTTATCAGCACAAATTGTGTGTGTGTGTGTGTGTGTGTGTGTGTGTGTAAGATTGAGATTGTCTTGACAATGTTTTGGCAAGGTCTCACTCGCCATCTTCAGTGTGGAAAGCCAGCATTCCACACCCCCACCAGGATTTATAGAAAGACGGCAGCTCCAAGCACGCTTTAAGCCAAAAACACCAGCCTGGAGATGGCAAGTAAGATCTCACCGAAACGTTGCCAAGACAATCTCAATTTTACATGGGAAAAGACCCAAATACAATATGAAGGTCTTGGCGTACTTAGGTCTTTTCCCGTGTAAGATTGACAGTATATTGGTGACAAAGACCACCTGAAAACTGAATTACATACCCTCACAAATGTATTAATTTCCAACGGATTAAAAAAACACAATTACCAATCTAATCCAAAGGGAGACACCCCCCAAGAACCGAGACACAGAACAGGACAACGGCATTGCCCCCTCCCTTACATCAAAGTCACCACAGATAAAATCAGCAAAATTGTCCACAAACACAATATCAAGACAGCCTTCGGCACTGACCAAAAAATAGCCAACATCTTAAGAAACCCCAAAGACAAGATCCAGCTAGAAAACCAAGAAGTCTATGAAATACCATTCAAAATCTGCCCTGCCACATACATTGAACAAACTAATAGGAGGATAAATGCACGCATTGCAGAACACAAGAACGCAGTCAGAAAAGAAGAAAAAACTTCCTCCCTTTTCCAGCATCTTAAAGCAACAGAACATGAAATTGATTTTGAAGGAACCAAATTACTCTCCAAAACTGAACACTTCAACAAGAGAATTATGGAAGCTATCAAAATAGAGAAACACCCCCACAACATGAATTAAATATGAAGATACCTCCCACCTACCAGACATCTGGAGACTAGCCCTAGTCAATAAACAAGTCCCAGCCACAAAAACCAACACAGGACCCAGAACAACACAGGACACCATCACCAATCACCCCCGCCAAACATCAATTCCATCAACCAATCAAGCTATGACAACACAGCCAACCAATCAGTTTAAAGCAACAAAGCTAACATTCCACATACACCCACCTATATTTATAGAAAAAAACGGCAGCTCTGATCACGCTTTGCTCTCACAAACATGAAGCCAAAGGCACTAGCCTGAAGATGATGAGTGTGACCTCGTCGAAACATCGGCAAGATACTGTCAATCTTACATGGGAAAAGACCTGCCATAAGTCACTGCCATAAAATGTTATAACTGGTAGATGAAATAGAACAAACTTCCTAACTGGGGATATCCTAAACAGTAACTTCTATTACTAACTGCTAGCCAACTCTCATATTATCTGAAGAATGAGGTAGAATGAAACCCAATGTATCTGGGAGTTAACATTGGATAAGACAAAACTAAAAAGTCTTGTTCCATTATTCAGTAATAATTTTGTGCATTTAACAGTTAAATGAATTTAACACTTAATGGATTTAAGTGCTAAAAATGGAGTTAATAATTAATTAAAATGGCTAATACATATGCATGTATGCAAACATTTTTAAAATAGTTAGTTTAAGGAAGCCACATGCCTAAAAAGAGGTCAAAGAATATAAAGATGACAATCCACAGTAAAGGACTGGATCACACAACTGCAGAAACATCATGAGATAAATCAGAAAGCACACAGGACACACAAGAGAAAAAAAAGCAGAAAACAAGGAAACTCTCCCTTTACACTCACAGCAATTAATAACAATTTAGGTTGCCTCATGTAGTGGTCAGCTCTCTTCAACAAATTAGCTATAACTCTGTGTTCTTACCCACTTTACAAAACCCCTGTCAAGTCCAATCCACTCTTATGCAGCCCCACTAGAGCTGAGCAGTTGATTTTATAGACTCTCACACAGCTTGCCTTCAGAAGTTGTTGGTGCTTCATCACTGGAGGCTTTCAAGAAAAGACTGGATAGTCACTTGTCAGAAATGGTATACTTGAGCAAGGGGTTAGACTAGATCAGTGGGTCTCAACCTTCCTAATGCCGCAACCCTTTAATACAGTTCCTCATGTTGCGGTGACCCCAACCATAAAATTATTTTACGTTTTCTGTATTTTTTCGAAAATATGTGTTTTCCGATGGTCTTAGGTGACCCCTATGAAAGGGTAGTTCGACCCCCTCAAAGGAATCCCGATCCACAGGTTGAGAACCACTGGACTAGATGATCTCCAAATCCCTTCCAACTCCTTTATTCTGCATTGCCCAATCATTCACTGCTCCAGCAATTAAATTTTAAATATCTTAAGAAAGTGGATATGCATGTACAAAATAATACTTAAAAGAGCCAGTGGTATCACATCTGTTGCAAATTATGAAAAATATAACAAATAATTCAAATACTGAGACAACTATGAGACCTGCTGTCTTGATGTGACCAATTCATATACAAGAAAAGCTACAAAGAACAAGGGATAAATAATAAAACTGGCTTAATTCAAAACAAGATTTTTTAAAAGATAAGGCTAAATCTCATGCAAAGAGATTTTTTCAAAGAAACATCTCAATCGTCTGTAACAAAGTTTACAACAGAAGATTCTTCTGCATAGAAGCCATGTATTTAAACCCAAGAAGGCTACATAAGCTAACCTTTTACCTATATCATTAAGGACAAACATTATGATATGTATGGATTAAGAGAGTTGGAAAGATCCATTTGTCACATGCATACCAGATTGGAAATTCCCAAATGAATACAGCACTTCTCCATGGTATTGTTACAGAAGAGACAATCAGGTTTTAATCAGTTTCCAAACAATAAAGATGGGCTGGATCTAAAGTCAAGTGAAGTCAGTAAAATGACAGTCATTACAACTAATAGAATGTGATTATATTATATGAGACATCTAACATCCTCTTCAAACAAAGAATTAATTAGACTCTACTCCACCAAGTCAATTTGAAGCATTTGTCCTAGCAGCATTATCTTAATTATTCCTCATCAAAATGATAACACTTCCTACTGTGAACTAACATCATTATGTAAACAAAATTACAGACTCGATAGTCCTGAAATATGATCCTTTGTCAAAACTCTCTTGTGTAACAGCTCTTTATAACACATCCAATTGAGACAACAGAAGCATGGATCTAGCCTTTTCTGATGATATCAAGATATATTAGCAATACTGTGTTTCCCTGAAAATAAACCCAGTCTTATTTGCTTTTGGGCTTGAAAATAAGCAATGGGGCTAATTTTCAGGGAGGTCTTTTTTTTAAGTGCAGGAGACAGCGGGTGCCGGGCCCAAAGGGAGTGGGAGAGCTACCGCTGGCCGTGCCCTTTCCATTCCACTGTCTGCTTTCCCGCAGCTGCAAAAGGGCAAGCTCTTGGCATGCCCCATCCTCTACCTGCCCTGCCTGCTGCTGGGACACTTCTCAGCCACACTGGATGCTGTGCTGGCCACCAAGTGGCTGTCTATGCTGCTGCTGGTCTCGCAGGGGCTGTTCACCCTCCTGGCAGGGCAGCTTATCATCACGGGCAATATGACAATGGGATAGAAAGGGCGGGGATGGTAACTCCCAAACACTTTTCACCCAGAGGGAGACAAAGCTCTGTCAGTATAATTTCTCCGTCTGGTGAAAAGTGCTTAGTCGCCTATGGGATGCTTGGGAATGGTGCAAATCTCTCCATAGGTGACCACACTTTTCGCTCGGGTGGAGAAATGACGGAGCCTCAAAGCTTCTTGTGTTTGCAAAAGGGATGGGTTTGAAATGGAGTGATTAGCTCCTTGTTTAAGTGTCTCGTTTGCAAGCAGACAAAGCTTCATCTCCCTCTGGGTGAAAACTGTGCAGCAGAGCCAGGCAGAGGCACAGGTGATCGCAATGCATCACCCACTCTGTCCAACCGTCTCTCAGCTTGTCTGGAGCTGTGCTGATCAGGCACTCACGCAGGGCATCTAGATCATCTGCCTCTCCCATCCCCCTGCCTTTTCCTACAGCTAGTGCCACTGCACAAGCCTCCTGCAAACCTCCTTGTGAGTCAGGCAGTCACACAGCACACCTGTCTTCCCTACCCCCCCCCCCGGCCTCTGCCTCTATGCTCAGACTTGTTGGTATTTGTGCTGTGTCAAGGGGCAAGCGGGCTGCGGTTGCTGCCAGACACCATTAGCCGCCTTGCGCTCACCGCCTCTCTTGCTGGCCATATCCATCCACTCAAGCTTATTTTAAGGCTAGGGATTATATTAGTCACAGCCCCAAAAATCAGGTTAGGGATTGTTTTGGGGGATGGGTCTTATTTTCAGAGACACACGGTAGTTGTATCAACATGTAATTAAAGTAAGTTCTAGTCAATGAATCCTATTGAAACATAACATATATCAGTGAAATGTACAGTAAAAACTATTATAATAAATATAAATTAACCATTGATTTTAAAAACATATAATAGGTGATTATACCTATGAGTATATTAATACTATACAGACAGTCGATTTACAACCATACTTGGAATGATTGTTCTGTAGTCTTAAAATGAGGCATTACATGACTATACCAAATTACAGTGGCACTCCTTGCTGTGGTTGTTAACTGAGACTAAGCAGACCACCCATCCTAATCCAAGCCATTCCAGATTGGGTCCTTCTTAGCCACAAGCTGAAATAAGATGAGAAACTGACTCCAATTCCCCTAACCCACACACACCTGCTTAATCCCCATCTTTGCCTTTCAGCTACCTGGTACCAACATGTGGGACCACCATGGAATAAGCCTTGCTACAAAACTCAAAGTCCACCGAGCAGTAGTGCTAACTAACCTGATGTATGCCAATGAGACTTGGACTGTATACAGGAGGCATGCTAGGCAATTGAACCACATCCACATGACCTGCCACCATAGAATACTGAGGATCCGGTGGAAGGACAAGGTGCCAGATACAGAAGTCCTCTCCAGAGCAGGACTGCCATCAGTTCACACCCTACTGATCAAAGCCCAGACACTCTGTGCAGGCCATATTGCAAGGATGCCAGACCATCGCATCCCCAAACAGCTTCTCTATGGTGAACTGTCTCAAGGAAAGCAATCACACAGGAACAAAGGAAGCGATAAAAGACACATTGAAAGTCTCCTTTAAGTCCCTGAAAATTGACATCATCTCCTGGGAAACTTTGGCACAAAATCGTTCACGTGGTGCCTGCTGATCCACCAAGGCTACCAGCATCTGAGGACAGAAGAATAACCACACAAGAGAAGCGAACATTCCATAAAGCCAGAGCAGCAAATGCTGCAACAATGGTCCCCACGTCTGCCCGACATATAGCAGAACATTTCATTCCCGTATAGGCCTTACCAGCCACCTGAGGACAGATTGTGGATAGCCCACAACCTGTTAGATGTCAAGGTCCTCTTCGAACATGATGGATGAACATCATCACCCTTTTTTGTGGGACATCAAACACATCAAAAATTACATGGTTCTGGAGTTCTTTGTCATGTCTTGGTGAGCTTCAGTTGCTCAGCCCATGCCAGCAAACATTCAGTCACCCAGCTGCCTTTTCTCCCATTTCTATTCACTGACCTTTTGAGTTTTATGTCCAGCCACTATGGTCAAAGAAGAAACACTTTGCTGCCTTTGCAGTCTTCTTTTTGGGTCCATGGCTACTATGCTAACCTAGGCTCTCCACCACACTTGTGAATGCTTCTTAGACATGGTTCTTCATATCTTGCTTCATCAGTTTGACACCAAGTTGCAGTACCCATGAATACCCAGTATTTCTTTGCCTAGCTGTCTTCTTTTCCAGTTCCTTGTACTGACTTTTGCTTTCACAACCAGCCACCACAACCAAAGTGGAATGCCTTGCTGCGTTTGCTACTCCTTTTTGGACACAGCTTCTCTGGCAAATGATTCCAATCTAGGTTGTCTTGAGATTTCAGAAAGCTGTGCTACCTTCAGAAAGCTACAGGCAGTCTGCCAACCCAATAAATCTGATCATGTGACTACAGGAACGCTGCAACTGCTATAACTTTGGGCACAGGTAGGAAATCCATTTTTTTCAGCAGTCTTGAAATTTCTATTTCAAATGTTTTATTCATTTTCATTTTCAATTTTGTACATTCACTTATATACTGAATATTTGCAATAATAATAATAATATAAAAAAATAAAACAAACCTAAACACAACTCATCATCCAACATATAAAACCAACCTGTCACTTTCATCCTCCATACACCCCTTCTTCTCCCCCTCCAGCTTTCCTTTCTCCCTCCAACAATCACCCCTCCTACTTCCCTTTCCCCTCCTATCTTCCTTTCTCGCCTTCCTCACCCTCCTTCCCCTCTCATCCTCCTTACATTCCCCTCTTCCTCCCTCCTTACTTCTCCCTCTTCTTTTCCTCTACTTCTCACTTTGGTGCATTTCTCTATTCATTAATCTATTCAGTTACTAAAAATTGCGCTAAAAAGAAAAAAGAAGAAGAAAAAAAAAGAAAAAAAAGAGAAAAATAAAAAGAAAAGATAAGAACAACAGTATACAAGTGTATTCTTCTTATTCTATATATTGAGACTATATCTCCACCCACCCACCCACCCCCAATGAACCCCCCTCCCTAATCCCCTCCGACTTCCCAGGTCCCACACCCGGCACAGTTCACTACCATTCACCTTCTAGAATATCTTATAGTCAAATAGATTAAAAATAATAATGAAAATAAAATAAAAAGAACACTCCGGAAAAAAAAAGAAAAAAAGAAAAGAATAAAAATCTTTTTGCATTATGCTCAGCCTCCCATCATTATTAAAATTTAAACAGTATAGATCATTCCATTTATATTTTATCTTCGTCCCTTGCTTCTTTGATATTTACCCCCATCTTCCTGTAGGCTCTCCTAATAGCCTTTCTTAACCTTATATTCAGATAATAGTTTATACAAAAATCAATTTACCTTCTAATACAGAGCAGTCTAATCATACTTTCGCTACTCTTCTTCCTACCCCTCGCTTCTCATCTCCATTCCTCCCAAGCCAAAATTCCATAAAATTAGGATCTCTCTCTTCACTTTAAAATCCTGAGCTTTTTATGTTAGACTTCAAGCATGTAAATCCGTAAAATGTGTGTCCAAAATCCATACCACTTCATTCAGTCCCAAGATCACTTCATCAATATCCCGCTCCACCTTCCCTTCTGCCCCGCTCCTCCCAACTCCATTCATCCCAAACCGCAATTCAAATAAATCTTGATCTCCACTTTCCTCACACCAGAAAACAATTCATGCGCAGTTTGGATTAAGATTCAAATAAGTCTTATATAAATCCCATACAATATCTGTCCAAAATAAGCGATGCTTCTTTCCGTTCCTCATCGATATACAGCTTTACCATTTCATACCAAACAGGAATCCTAAAATTGTAATCAATCTAAGAGTTTAAAAAGTATTTTAAAGACATCGCTGGATCTTTATTCTTTACTCTTCTGCCCTTCCGGAAAGAGAAGGCAGCCCTCTGCCTTATAGCCACGTGTCCCGCTGCTTTGAAGATATGGCTAAATCCTCAGTTTCCGCTCTTCTGCCTCTCCGGTAGGGGGAGAACAACTCCCTCCGTCTTGTAACCAACTGAATTGCTGCTTGTCTTTCCTTCACCTTGTCTTTCCGCGTTTCCGAGTGAGTCAGGAAGTCCCGCCTTCAGAGTTTTATAATAAAAGTCCCGAGCTTCCGAAACAGAGTTGAGACGAAATCTTTGATTTTCGAATGTAACTGTGATTCCAACTGGAGCTTCCCATTTATACCGTATTTGGTGGTTTCTAAGCTCTTTGGTTAAAAAAGTATAATCTCTCCTTGCTTGCAGCATCTGGAGTGGTATTTCTTTAAAGACAAACAAATCCTGCCCATCGATTCGCAGCCTGTTGTTGTAAAACTTTTGGATGATCGCATTTCTGGATTCTCTTGTGAAAAAATATATAATTATGTCTCTTGGGAGCTGTCGCTGTTCTGCTACACACGAATTCTGGCGATAGATTTTTCGAATATTCCAATCAAAATTGAATCCCAGACTTCCCACCGCTTGACTGAAAGCCTCTACAAACGTCTGTTTCAAGTTCTCTCCTCTCTTTTCGGGCAGTCCTCTGACTCTTATTGCAAACGCCTTCCTGTTGTAATTTATCATTATAAGTTGTGTTTGAGTATCTCTAATCTCTTGTTGTAATGTTTGGATGTTGGAAGTCAAATTAAAATTAGCCTCCTCCAAAGTTTCCAGTTTAGTCTCCATTTCTTCAGTATAATCTGTCAAAGCAGACATAGCTTCAAACATATCCATCTTTATTTGGGCAATCTTGGTCTCAATTTTGTCACATAAGTCCAGCACAAATTCTTTGATTTCTTGTTTGAAGTCATTGAGTATTTGAAAAAGAAGTTCCTGTGTTAAGGAATCTCCAGTAGGGGGTGTGGGAGGCAAGGGCAGCGATTTTATAGCAAGTTCTTTAAGCACATGCGAAGGGGAGCGCTTTGCCTGCTTAGACCTGGGAGCCATTATAGGTAAAAGCTGAGAATAAACAAATAAACAGTATCTTCACCTGCTCAGTTCTCAATAAGTTATTTGTAGATTTTGCTTGTTAATGAGGAGCGGTCTCCAGGAAGATAGAGCCGGTTAATTACGTCATCTATTAATCACCAACACAGTAAAATCGCCATTTTGTAGCACGATTGAACAAAGAAGCCTCAAAGGAAAACGAGGCTGGTGTTTAAGATAGTTATAAAAAAAGGAACATCTCAGGAGTGGAACCCGCTCGTGTTAGTCTTAAGTAGCTTTAAGCAGCTTATCATTGTCCTGAGGGGGGGGGGGTCACCTGTCTAGGGCTGCAAAAAAGGCAGCTAAGAAGAACTGGCTGGAGATAAGAGCTCAGTTACGCTGGATCTTTTCTCCGTTCACAGCCAAAAAAAAAAGGGGCTGTGAACTACGAATAAATCCTAGCACCTGAGCTTCTGCCTGCCCCTTTCTGCCAAAAAGGGGTGATATCTATTGATCTTAATTAGATATACAGACCAGAACTCTGAGAGGAGCTCCGTTGAGCTCCTTCGGCGACAGGCACCGCCCCCCGGAACCCGCAGTCTTGAAATTTCAAATGGTTGCTGAACAAATGGTCATAAAGTGAGAACTACTTGTATGTATATTATACACACACCAGAGAGGAGGAAGGGAGGTATTGGGGGGTGGGGGGGAAGAGAGAGAAAGTGCACACAAATATTTAGCAATCTAAAATTACTTATAGATTAAAAAGAAATCTATATGGGAAAATATATAGCAGTTTAAAACTCTTCTTGTTCTTTGTTAAGATTTAAAGTTTTGTCAAAACTCACCAATAAGAATTGGGTGAATTCTGCATATGTTAGACGCCTTTTCCGATCTTTTCCAAAATGTAGCTGCACAAATTCAGAGTTCCAGTTAAAAGGAATACGGCGGTGAATTGTGGTCTGGCCAAACACCTGTTTAACATCCTCTGGGAAAGAAAATAAAAAAAGGGGAAGAACTGAATTAGTGCAAGCAGTTCTGAAGCAAAGCTGATTTATTCTTTCATTGGATTTATTATCTGAACAGATTCATTTAAATAAATCTAACATCTATCTGCGATCCAATGTACAGATTGTATGCTACAAAATACTGAACCACAGATTCTCCATTTTCTCTTCTCCTTTAAGAGATAACCTAACATTATGCTGCAATTTAAGTATGACTATGTATAAGTCAGCTTTCCCCAGCCTTTTAGGATTTCTATTCCAAAAACATTATAATATTATCAAGTTTATGATGCCTGGGAATTATGCAGGCTGCAAATCTTGAAACTTTCACACATGTATCTTGGCAGTTTTCAGGAACCCACTTCCTTATCTCAGGTTTCAATGAGATACTTGCCATTCAGAAACATAAGTCTCTCGCTTCTTTCCTTCCTTGCTTAGCGAAGATCAGCTTCAAAATAATGTACAGAGTAAATACAATATACTGACTACATGCCATCTAGGATTTCCTTAATTCAAATGATATATAACTTATTTTAGATACACATAGCTGAATTTTACTAACTATACAAGTGACAGTCTAGTTACTTGCACAGCTTCAAAACAGCCCATTATATAAAACGGCCTACTTGCTTTTGCTTTTCACAGAGTAGAGTAGAGTAGAGTAGGGTAGGGTAGGGTAGGGTAAGGTAGGGTAGGGTAGGGTACAATAGAGTTGAGTTGGGTTGAGCAGAGCAGAGTACAATAGGTTTGTTTGGCCAAGTGTGATTAGACACACAAGGAATTTGACTCCAGTGCAGAAGCTCTCAGTATACATGCAAAGTAATAGAGTAACAACAACAACAGTACCAATAAGAGAGAATAGTAAAGAAGATGATGATAAAAATAATGCTACAATCATGCAATATAGATAAATGTACATAGACAATAGACAATACTTTGAGAATTAAGTGTTCTTATAAGGCAGTACTATGAGTAGAGTGATGGCACAAGGGAAAAAAGTGTCCCTGTGTCTAATTGTTTTGGCATGTAATGCCCTAGTGCAGCACTGAAACTGCAGAATTGAAACTTTATGTTCAGAATGTAAAGGGTCTGTAAGTATTTTTTCAGGCAGGTTACCTTCTGACCTGTGCAATATACAACTTTTCTGTGGAAGTCTTACCGGTTGCAATCATTCTTTTTGCAGTCAGTAACTGGTTTGTAAAACTGTATAAACAGCTCATTGCATTCTATTCCAAAGGTTTTCTACAAGATTGCATTTTCTAAATACCATAAGATCACAAACAAATCACTGCTTCCTTTCCTCCTTTAGTTTGAGTACCTAAAAATTATAACCTGAGTTTTTAAGAAGCAATGTTGTAATTTGATATCAGAATTTTATATCAATATATTTAGATCTTTTACTCATGTATAGTTATGCAACAGAAAATTGCCCTTGCTCTTTTTTGTTAGTATCTTACATTTCTTTCTCATCACTTATTATGGTTCACAAATTCCTATAGAAACTCAATGGAGTTTTTTTCATTACTCCCCACAGGGTTTATTCGTTTATATAGAACAATTTTTTCCAGCAATCTTTATTTCACAAACATAACACTTAAATAATATACAAAGAACATTCATGCTTCATGAACAAATTTATAATACTTGTTCATATTATTTATTTAGCAATTACTTATTTACTAAAATAAATGTCAGATTTATTTTAATACCTACAACTATATTTCATTCATTCATATAAATGAAATTATGTACGTTATGCACCTTATCTACTTCTGTCTTTTTGAAATTTTGTGTTCCTGTTTGTGTGTGTGTGTGTGTGTGTGTCTGTGTCTGTGTGTCTGTGTGTAAATCTACTTACTGTTGTTGAGAAAAAAAGCAATTACTACAATAACCACAGATATGCTTTTAAAAATATAAAACCATGCAGGGTCTTATAAAATTCCGTTGGTAGCCCATCCGGGCCTGGGGCTTTCACATTCTTTTGTTTTTTGTGTGCTTCGGATAGCTCCATCATAGTTATTTTGCCTTCTAGCATTGTTACAGTTTCTTTGGGTATCTGGGGTAAGTTGGCTTCCTGTAAGTATTGTTTTACTCTTGCCCCTTCTGTATTCTCATGATCATGTAGTTTACAGTAATAATCTTGTATATGTTTTTTTCTTCTCTTCATTCCCATAACAAGTTTACCCTTGATCATCCATTAACTGCAATATCTTCTTTGAATCTCTCTCTTTTCTCAGTTTGTATGCCAACCATCTGCCTGGTTTATTAGCATTTTCAAAGTAATTCTGTTTAGCATCCCTAATTTTTTGGGCTGATTCCTCTTTTTCCATTAACCTAATTTTGTGTTTAATCGTATCCATTATTACTTTAATGTCCTTCTTTTGTGGGGAGTTCTGTAGTTCTTTTTCAAGACTCTTATATTCATTGTCAAGTCCTTTAAGTGTTTGTCTTTTCTTTATATTTCTCTTCCTTGTATAGGCAATTATCAGGACTCTGGTATAGGCCTTCATTGTGTCCCAGAGGTTCTGTATTGATGTCTCCTCTTTTCTATTTTCTTAAAAAAAAAAAAAAGGCCAATTCCTTTTCCATTTTCTATACAAAGTCTTTCTCTTTTAATATAGTGTTGTTTAATGTCCACCTAGATCTTTTTCTTTGTCCTTTCCATTTAATTATCACTGGGTTGTGGTCTGCCCAAATACTTGTTTCAATCTCAATTTTCTATATGTTATAGGCCGATTTAGTCGCTACCCATATCATATTGATTCTAGAATAAGATAAATGTCTGTTTGAATAAAAAGTATATTTTTTTTAGTAGGATTTCTCTCTCTCTCCAAACATCCTTTAAACCTGTCTCATCGATCATTTTTAAAAAGAATTTAGGGAATATCTTTCTATTTCACTTTGTTGTTTTTGTGAGTTATAGACCATATTCTTATCTACAATTCCATTAAAATCTCCCATCATACAAATATTTAAGTAACCCAAATCCATTATTTTCCTGTGTAATTTTCTGTAGAATTCATCTTGCTTATAATTAGGTGCATAGATTGCTATTAGGAGCATTTTCTTATTATTGTCCATAATTTCCACCATCAAAATTATTCCATCGTCATCTATATAAATTTGTTCCACTAGGATTATATCTTTAATATAAAGGATCACTCCTCTTTTCTTACAGGTTGCCAATGAAGTAAACGTTTTCCGCAGCTTTGGTTGCCTTAATAAGTATTCATATTGCTTTTGAATATGCACTTCTTGTAGACAAATTATATCAAATTTTAATTTCCTTAGTTTGTGAAATATTTTATTTCTTTTATTTGCTGAATTAAGTCCATTTATGTTAATTGAGATAATTTTATTCTCTTCCATATTTATGTTTTATATATAGGATTTATTACTCTGGTTCTAGGTTCTCGTAGATCTCTAATAACCACGCCACCTACAGCACCTTCTTCTTTTCCATTCGAAGCTGAAGACATCGCTCGTGATTCTGCCACAGATTCTTTATGTCCAGTTCCCTCAGCCTTTCATCTGAGATGTTCTTCGGAAAATGCTTCTGCTTTTTCAATTGAATCTATTCTTTATCTTTGTCCTTGCCATACAAACATTAAACTTTCTGGTATCAACCATCTGTAATTAACACTTTTTTTGAGTAGAATTTTAGTCAAAAATTGATATTCTCTTCTCAATTCTCTCACTCTTCTTGTCTTTGTACTCCAGTTTTCAATCTCTTGCTTTTTTTAAAGTATTTGCATCCTAATTGCTTTCTTGGTAAACCTTGCATAAACTTCCTTTGGCAAGTCATTTCTCGCTGCATATCTTGTTTAAATTCGAAATTCATCTATAGCATCAGCCATCTTCTCTTGGGTTAACTCGAGGACGTTTGTCAAGATTTCTATTATTATTTGGAACAGGTTTTCACCTTTTTCTTTTTTTTCTTTTTTTTTAAATATATTTTATTCATTTTCACATTCCATTTTACAATCACTTATATACAGAGTATTTGCTATAAGAAAAAAAAATAAAAAAAATAAAAAAAATAAAAAAGAAAACACAACTCATCATTCACAACCCCACCTGACACTTCCATCCTCCATACACCCCATCTACCCCCTCCAACTTTCCTTTCCTCCCTCTAACACTCCCCTCCTACTTCCCTTTCCCCTCAAACCTTCCTTCTCCCCTTACTCCCAACACGCCCTCCTTACATTCCCCTTACTCCTTCCTTACTCCTCCCTCTTCTTTCCCTCTACCTCCCTCCTTGGTGTATGCCTTTATTCAAGTGTTGTTTAATCTGATAAAAAGTAAAATAAACCAAGGAAAAAAAAATATAAAGAAAGAAAAGAGAAAAAAAAGGAAAAAAAACAACAACCGTATATAAGTGCATTCTTGTTCTTATTGAGACTATGTTAACACCCACCCACCCACCCCCCATAAATCCCCATCCCTAATCCTCCCGACTTCCCGGGGCCCACACCTGGCACTGCCTTCTATCTAAAGTATCTTGTGTTCGTATGGATTAAAAATAAAAGTAATATATTAAAGAAAAGAAAAACAAGAAAAAAGAAAGAAAAGAAAAAAGAAAAAAGAAAAAAGAAAAAGGAAAAAAAAGAAAAAGAACTCTTTGTGTTAAGCTCAGCCCCCCATCTTTATCTATGCTTAAATAGTGTAAGTCATTCTATCTATATTTTATTCTCGTCTCTTACTTCTTTGTTATTTACCCCAACCTCCTGTAGACTCTCCCGTTCCTCTTCCTTAACCTTGTATTCAGATAAACATTTGTACAAATTTGTATAGACATCAATATACAATCTAGCTCAAAAATAATCCCTTCTAGTAAAATTTAAGCAGCGTGGATCATTCCACATATTCAAATATTACTTTACAGAAGAATAATCAAACTTTCCCTTCTAATAGGATTTAAACAGCGTACCGTATATACTCGAGTATAGGCCGACCCGAATATAAGCCGAGGCACCTAATTTTACCACAAAAAACTGGAAAAGTTATTGACTCGAGTATAAGCCTAGGGTGGGAAATGCAGCAGCTACCGGTAAATTTCAAAAATAAAAATAGATACCAATAATGTTTTTGAATATTTATTTCAAAGAAAAACAGTAAACTAGCGGTGTATTCAATGAAATACTTCACTCACCTCATGATGCTGATGTCCCGCTGTGATGATGATGTCCCGTGCAGCCGCGGGAGCGATGTCCCGCCTCCTATGACACACGGCACAGTGATTCCTATCATTGGATCACTGTATCAGAGGAGGTGGGACATCGCTATGTGGCTGCTTGCCATAACAAGGAGGAGGTGGGACATCGTTGCAGAGCGGCAGGAGGGGGAGGAAGGGGAATCGTAAGACAGCCCTGCATTACATTAGAACGTGAGGAGGGGGGATGGTGCGGTGCGCGCTGAGCGGCAAACTGACACAGAGGGAGGGGAAACTCACAGGGGCACTGGGCCATTCACGAGTGTCACCCAGCGGCATGGCCCCGCCCCTTTTTCTCCTCCATTTCGGGCAAATTTTTCACTGACTCGAGTATAAGCCGAGGCGGCTTTTTTCAGCCCAAAAAGTGGGCTGAAAAACTAGGCTTATACTCGAGTATATACAGTAAATAATCTTTCTTAACCTTATTTTCAAACAGTAATTCAAAATAATCTAACCAAACTTTCCCTTCTTAGTAAAATTTAAGCAGCGTGAATCAAGTATTACTTTACACAAAAATCAGTTTACATTCTATCTTAAGATGATCCCGACCGGCTTTCCCTTCTAATAGGATTTAAACAACGTAAATCATTCCGCATGCATTTTACCCTCATCCCTTGCTTGTCTGATATTTACCACTATCAAATTTATGCAGACATTAGTTTGAGATCTAGCTCAAAATAATTTCACCAAACTTTCCCTTCTAATAAGAATTAAATAGCATGGATCATTCCACATATTCAAATAATACTTTCAACAAGAATCAGTTAACCTTCTGTTTTAAAAAATAATCTCGTCCAGCTTTCCCTTCTAACAGAATTTAAACAACATAAATCATTTTGCATCCTTTTACATATATACATTCAATATCACCCCACCAATATACGTAAATCATTCCGCATGCATTTTACCCTCATCCCTTGCTTCTCTGATATTTGCCACTATCAAATTTATGCAGACATTAATTTAAAATCCAACTCAAAATAATTTCACCGAGCTTTCCCTTCTAATAAAAATTAAATAGCATGGATCATTCCACATATTCAAATAATACTTTCAACAAGAATCAGTTTACCTTCTGTTTTAAAGTAATCCCTTCTAACAGAATTTAAACAACATAAATCATTCCGCATTCATTTTACATATATACAATCAGTATCACCCCACCAATAAGTTCCGCTTTTTCTACCGGAGAGAGGTCGCAAACCCCCATTCAGTCCACAACTTTGGCAAATATTTTAAAATGTCTAAATCCTCGATCTCCGCTTTTCTGCTTCTCCGAGGGAGGAAAAGCTACCCCCTCCATCTTGCAGCCATGTGGTCTGTTGCTTGCCTTCTCCTTCAGCTTGTCTTTCCTCTTTTCCAAGTGAATCAGGAAGTCCCGCCTTCAAAGTCTTGTAATAGAAATCTCGAGCCTCCAAAACAGAGTTAAGACGAAGTCTTTGATTCTCAAATGTGACCGTAATGCCGGCTGGGGCCTCCCATCTATATTGAATCTGTTGATTTCTAAGCTCTTTAGTTAAAAAAGCATAGTCTCTTCTTGCTCTCAACATCTGGAAAGGTATTTCTTTGAAGACAATCAAGTCCTGGTCATCAACTCGCAGACTATTATTATGAAACTTTTGCATAATCGCGTTTCTGGATTCTTTTGTGGAAAAATATATAATTATATCCCTCGGGAGCTGTCGCTGTTCCGCTACCAACGAGTTCTGGCGATAGATTTTCCGAATCTGCCAATCAAAGTTAAGTCCCGGGCTTCCCACCGCATGGCTGAAGGCTTCAACAAAGGTCTGTTTCAGATTCTCTCGCTCCTTTTCACGGAATTCTCTGACTCTTATTGCGAATGCCTTCTTATTAAAGTTTATCATCACGAGCTGTTCTTGAGTGTCTCTAATTTTTTGTTGTAATATTTGAATATTAGTAGTCAAATTAAAATTAGCCTCCTCCAAGCTTTCCAATTTATTCTCTATTTCAGCAGAATAATCTGACAGGGCAGACACGGCTGCAAACGTATTCGCCTTCATTTGGTCAATTTTAGACTTTAAATCATCATATAGCTCCAATACAAATTCCTTAATTTCTTGTTTAAAATCATTAAGCATTTGAAAGAAAGATTCCTGTGTTAAAAATTCTCCAGTAGAGGGCGTAGGAGACAAGGGCTGCGATTCCAGTATAGATTCTTTAGATTCTTTAGGCACATTTGTAGAGAGACGCTTCGATTTTGACCTGGGTGCCATTATAAATAAACAAATAAACAGCGCTTTCGCTCCCCTCTGTTTCCAAAAAAAAAAAAAAATTATTTTGTTAAGGAGCGGTCTGCAGGAAGGTAAAACCGGCTAAGTACATCCCCTATCAGTCACCAACGGGGAGAAATCGCCATTTTGAAGTCCGTTTAAACAAAGAAGCCTCTAAGACAAATGGTGCTGGTATTTAAGATAGTAATAAAAGCATAAATCTCACAGGAGTGGGACCCGCCCGTATTAATCCTAGCTTCAAACAACTTTGCTTTGTCCTGGGGGGGGGCTCGCCTGTCTGGGGCTGCAAAAAAGGCAGCTGAGAAGAACTGGCTGGAGATAAAAGCTCCGCTCACGCTGGATCTAATCTCTGTCCACAGCAAAAAAAAAAGAGAAAGGCTGTGAATTACGAATAGACCCTAGCACACAGAGCTACTCCCTGCCCCTTTCTTAGCCAAAAAGGGGTGATATCTATGATCTTATTTAGATATACAAACCAGATCTCTGAGAGGAGCTCGGTTGAGCCCTCCTCGGCAACAGGCTCCGCCCCCCCCGGTGAGGTTTTCACCTTTTTCTTATTCTATGTTTTGGAACCTTAGAAAAAATTCTGACCTTTCCATATCCCAATTCAGTGTTCTAATATTATCTTTTTTTGACCACACTCAGTCTATTATCAATCTCCACAATTTTCTTCTCTCTTTGGTCACCTTTTTCTTCAACTTTTTGTGGTCTATCTTCATATTTCATTACCATTTGTTGAATACTATCAATTTTTTCATCAGTTTTAACTCCTTTTTTTCCATGTTCTCTGTTTGTTGTTCAATGCTTCCGGTTCATTGTTCTATTGCCGCAATTCTTTTTTCCATGTTTTCTGTTCTCTTTTCAATGGTATCTGTTTTTACTTGCAAATTCTGAATTCCTTGCATAATCATCTCTACGGTAACTGCCTTCTCTCTCTTTTCTTTTTCCTGATGTAACATTGTTTGTATTGATCTTTGTCCCCCTGCTGGTGAGGAGGAGGATGTTGTTGTTGCAGAGCCGGTAGTTATTATTCTTTTACTCATCTTCAAATTTTTCTATATTATAATCCACTTGATATAAAAGTCAATTGCAATCCAGAGTGACAATAAAGTGATCAAAGGTTAAAAAAAAGGAAAAAGGTAAAAGAAAAAGAAAACAAAAAGGCTGAGGAAAAAGGGAAGGAAAAAAAGCCAAGGGTAAAGCACGAAAGCAAAACGGAGACAGTAGGAAAACCTACTATGAAAAATGTGAAAAGGAAAAAGAAAAACCAAAAACCCATAAAAGAGAAAAAAAATCTTCAATCTTTTCTATGCCATAATCCAATTAAAAAAAAAAAAAATTTGAAAATAACGAAATACAAAACCCAAGTTCACAGCAAAAAGAAGTAAACACTGCCACCAGCAAAAAGAAAAGAAAAGAAAAGAAGAAATAGTTTCAAGGCTTCTTGTAAAGCTAAAGTTCTCTAAACAAAAGAAAAATAAATTCAAAACTTTTATAAAATGAAAGCCTTTCAAGATCATTCCAGGCTTACTCTTACAGTTGTTATCTATTCTTTCCAGGCAGAATTTCAAGCTCTGAAAATTTCAGAGTGAGCACCTGTGTAAAATAACTGTTCCCCTATCAGTCCTGGCTGAGCCAGTAACCTTGGAGAGCAACTTTTTCTAAACATTCATTCAGACAAAAAATAGAAACAAAGTTTAAAAGCCTCTAGGTGGCAGTGTTACTTATCCAAAACTTTCCCTCTCTGTATTGCGTTCTCCGCCTTATTAAGAGAAAATAAAAAATAAAAAGCCAAATGAGAAACGCTGTATATAAAAAAAGACTCCTAAACAGTGGAACTATAGAACTTAGTTATCAAACAGTCCAAAAAGTAAAAGGCAGGAAAACGGAAAAGGAAAAAGCCTGCTCCATTTAACACTGTGCTGATCAGAAAGCCTAGTCAAGCTTTCAACAATAAAAAGGAGGGGAAAAAACTTTCACTTTGACTGTAGCCTTATATTCGCCGCTTACTCTCTCTCATCAGTCTTTACTTTAAATTAATTCTCTTCATTTAGGATGTTTTCATAAATCAGGAAAAAGGTAAAAATCTCACCATAAACAACATGCTCTCTCCTGCACTTTAACTTCCGAAGCTGTCAGCAGTTTCGCCAGCCTTAATGGCTGCTTCCTAGCCACTGGCAAAAGGGCTATTCCTGGATCACTAGAGACTCTGCGGGTTTCTTTGGGATTGGCAGGATATGCCCCTTCCTATCACCGTCTCTTTGGGACGGATTAGGTCCAGTTGGACAGTCCTGCAGTTGGAATTTTGGTGGTGGTCTCGGAGCCCCGAGATTGACTGTCGTGTCACCGCAATGTCAACTTCCTTACTCTCCCATTATTAGAAGTTATGAATGAGGTGATGTCAGAGAGGAGAATACCCAAAACATGGTCAGAAGCATATATTACACTTTTACAAAAGGAGGAGGCCGATTTACTACAAATTAATAACAGACCAATTTCCATGTTAAATTCAGATTATAAGTTATTTGCTTCAATATTGGCAGAATGACTTAAAAAATACTTAAATGGTTTCATTTATTCTGATAAAAATGGGTTTCTGCCAAAGTGACAAATTAAAGATAATATGAGGATAATCTTAGACACTTTGGAATATTATGAGGCACATCCTGAAAACAATTTGCATTGATGTTTTTGGATGCTCAGAAGGCATTTGACAACATGAACTGGCGCCTTATGCTGTTACAACTGAAAAAAAGGGCTTTGGTGAGAAATTTATTCAAACCATACAAATTATATATTATAAACAAACAGCTAAGATAATGATAAATGGAGATCTCACAGAGTCTACTGAAATAAAGTAATGGACGAGACAAGGCTGCCCATCATCACCATTACTTTTTGTCTTAACATTAGAAGTTTTAAATAGAAAGGTCAGAGAAGGAAAAGAAATAAAAGGAATGAAAATCAAAAAGAAAGAATACAAGCTACAAGCATTTGCACCTGACTTGATCTTCATTCTAGAGGATCCATTAGAAACTGCACCTAAATTGTTAGAAAGAATAGAAGAATATGGAAAAGTAGCAGGATTAAAAATAAATAAAGACAAAACGAAAATCTTGACAAATAATATGTCAACAAGACAAAAAGAAGAGTTGGTGGAAACCTTGGAGCTGCAAGTTACGATCAAAGTTAAATATTTGGGGATATATTTAACAGCAAGATGCAGTGCTCTTAAAGACAATAATTACTATAAGCTCAAACAACAGATCAGATGGACATGAAGAAATGGGAAAATCTACAACTTTCAATGATAGAGAGAATATTTACAATTAAAATGAATATTCTACCTAGAATTTTATATCTGTTCCAGACTATTCCAATTAGATTAGGAAGGGAATATTTTGATGACTTAAATAAAATAGTGTTGCAGTACATATGATAGGGGGAAAAATGAAGAATAAAACTAAAATTGTTACAAGATGCAAGAACAAGAGGAGGATTGGGCCTTCCCAATTGGGAACTATATCCACCAGGCAGCAACTTTGATGTGGGTTAAAGAATGGATAACACTAAGGAATACCAGATTATTGATTCTTGAAGGACATTATCTATTGTTGGGATGGCATGCCTTTTTATGGTACAAGGGAACTAAAACATGGGGGTATTTTATAAGACATTACCGGAGTCTTTGCTATTAAATTGGGAGAAGATTAAAAGACAACATTATTTAAAAATTCCAGTCTGTCTGGCTTTCAACTATCGAAGACTTTTCATACGCAATAATATACAAAAAGGAACAAATAGTTAGATATGGTGAAATATTGAAAGTAGAGGGTAAACTTAAGTCTATGCAAGATCTGGAAAAGGAAGGTATAAAGATGAACTGGTTTTCATGTGCAAATTCAATCTAGATATGACAAGGACCGTAAAGAGGAAGGTTTTTATGATAAAATGACTGAGTTAGATAAAATTTTGATGGGTAGTGATGAAAAAGTAATTTAAAAACTTTATGGACACTTACTAGAGGTTAAGTTAGAAGAAGAACAAGTTAAAGGAACTTTGATAACTTGGGGGGAAATTTTGGGCATGGGATTGAATTAGAGAAGTGGCAGAAAATGTGATCCCAAAATTACAAAATGACAATGTCAACAACATATAAAGAAAATTTGTATAAGATGTTTTACAGGTGGCATATACCCCCGACAAGAATAGCAAGAATGTTCAAGAATAAATCAGAAAGGTGTTGGAAATGTCATCAGACACCGGGTTCATATTACCATATGTGGTGGACTTGCGCAGAAGCTAAAATATATTGGACTAAGATCCACACGTGGTTGGAGAAAATAACACAAAAATGTATAGACTTTAAACCAGAGACTTTTTTATTGGGAATCATACCAGAAATATATAATAGAGACTTGAAATACTTGATTGTAAATGTTTTAACAGCAGCTAGAATTGTATTTGCAAAAAATTGGAAAAAAGATAAAATACCAATACAGGAGAAAACTATCCAAAAAATTATGGAATGTGCAGAAATGAGTAACTTGACATTTGAAATTAGAGAACAATTTTACAAGATTTGGGATTTGTTTTATCAATGGTTAGATAAAAAATCATGGTAATGGAAAAAGTGGGAGAACTTTTTATATTTTAAGAATAATAGAATAATATATGCAATACTATAAGGGTTTAGCACTGTTAAATAATTAGAATGATATAATGGAATAATGTATGTATAATTTCAATATATAGAATATATTGTTTAAAAAGTAGGAATAATAATTGGAGTCAACTATTGATGCAAAATGAAGTTGTATGTATGGATTCAATATTCAGAATATCTTGTTTAAAATTAAGGAATAGTAATTACAGTCGAAAAATTGACATTTAATAATAATGTACTTATGTTTATCTAATGAACAATTTGTGATTCGATATATAATTGTAAGACCATGGGAAGGACGCACAAAATCTTGTAACCAAACAACACACTGTATGAAATGGAAGAAGGTTGTATATGTTTTATATTTTTTGTTTGTAATATATACACACGCACACACACACACACACACACACATACACACACACGGAAAGTTAAGTTAGGAGTTAGGAACCTCCAGATATTTTGGGAAATTTCAACTTCCATCAAGTTCAACTCCCACCCAATAGAGTCGATGATCAAGTATAACTATAATTTGATATCAATTGAACAGCCCAAGGTTATAAGGTAAAAAGTCTTTATTGTATAATTAAAAACTTATGTAGGCATTATTTCTTACTGATTATAATTATATGGAGAGTAAAGTAGACAGCATCCTGTATTTATAATTTGTATATTGCTGACAAAATATCTGAGTGCAAATTATTGGGATGTCTGTTTATTTATATGAAGAACAAAAAAAGCTCTTCTCCTGGACCCTATCAGCCAAAATTATCATTATTAAATGTTCAAAACCAGTTTTCTAAATTATTTATTGTTTAGAAATGTATAAACATTCATTTATCCATCTACTGATCAGACTGCCCTCATGTGTACAAAACATTTGGTAAAATGTTCTCTTTTTTGCCACATATTTAGACAAATTTGCAGAAGAAAACAAGCACACCCTTTCATAGTAGATGGTGAAGAGGAGGAGGAAGTTCTACATTTCCACCATTTCTTATCTGGTGAATGGATGAAACCCAGGTGTTTTTCCTAGGGGAGGAGATACAGCCCAATGATAATTGTTCCACTAGCAGGGAAGGAAGGGGACTGATACTTTACTTAAAAATTCAATTTTTAAAAAATAAATGTTTAGATTGTACAATCCTTACTACAGTATCATAAAAAGCACTGTAAAAATGCTGTTCTCTGCAGCTAAGCAGTTATGTCAGAAATACTTTATTTTACATTAAGACCTTAAAAAGAAAAAACGTAGAACCTGATACAGGTCTATTCTGCTGATATGGTTAACAATGTACAGTACTATGAAAGGCAAGGTTATCTTCTATCACACAACCAGCAAAAGGGGAATTTGATAAAAAAATAGCATAATGGGGTAAATAGAAGTAGCATTATTTGCATTAGGGATACTAAGGATGCCTTTTCAATGCTTTTGACAAGTCTTTTTAACAGTAGTTCAATGTCTGATAGAGAGGAAAGAAACTTAAAATTGGATCATAGTTCTAATATTCAAGCCTTGAGGAAAATAGATATAAAAGAATACACTTTAGCATTTATACTACAGCACTGGAAGACAAGGGAAAACATTGCGGAAAACCAATGTTCATTGTTTTATGGTTTTCAAGGGTTTTAGCAAAATTCTATTGCCCTTGATAAATTTATTTGTCCAAACATGTAAAAGACAGTAGGTTAATGAAAAAGGAAGCCAGAGGAATTACAAAGTTCAGGCAAAGCTAAATGCATTTTCTTTACCAATACGCTACCATGAGACTCATGAAATCTGTCTCATTCTTTATTTCTTTTTATTTCTCTCTGACAAAATATGCATTTTTGTACTTCTTGCTGCATTCAGCCATTATTGAGAAAGCATTGATCATGTTTGCTGAGGATCTTCAAGAGGCTGAAGACAGAAATAGTGTGTGTTCTCTGGCCCTCCCTGACCTTTATAAATCTCAATACTATTAATCAAACACTATCAATCATTACTATTAGTGTCTACATGGGGTATAGAAGTATGTGTGGAAGAGAATAGGTTTTGGTTCAACCCTGCAAGAACAAGGAACTCTGACTTTTAAGGTCACAAGTCACTGATTTTGGAGATTTTTAAATGGACCTTAAAACAGCATTTGGAAGCTGTAGCAGTCCAAGCAATTTTCGGCATCTTCTGATATATTCAAATAACATTAATATTCAGCAATGTACACTGGATCCAAGGAGGCTTCTGAATCCAGATCAGGGTGCTGGTTATCACATATGAAATCCTACATGATTTGTACCAAGCTATTTGTGGGATTTATCTTGTTGGAACCTTAAATAGTGCAATCTTGGTTATGTCTGACTTGTAGAAAGCACCTTCCTGAGATATGGATGACCTAAATCCTATAAGTTTATTATAAGACCTTCCAGACTGTTAAATTAGTAATACTGGTGATGTGGTTCTGTTTTGAGGGCAATTACTTAACTGGGACTTCCTGAGTTTACCATTGTTAGGATGGTTTAATCTTTGAACTTTGTCTGTAAGAAGAATCATTCTGTAAACATTTTAAACAAATTAAATAAAATTGATGTTTCTTTCTATTTCTCCATATTATGCACCACTGTCTTTTAGTTGCATCCGTGGAATGTCCTTTCTGTTTTCTTTCTTTCTTTTTTTCAACACAAGATTCTGACGCTTCTTTAGTTCTGTTTCCACATTCTAAAATTATTATTGATCCTATAATCCACCTTTGAGTAGCCATGTTTTCCCCACTCTGTTTATCTTTTCAACAATCTCTGTGCTGATTAGACTGAGAGGGTGATTGCCTGAATTCTATGATCAACTGGGAACAAAATATAAATCTTTCCTATTCAGTCCAACACCTTAACCACTATAAGAATTGTCTCTAAGAAATTCCTCAGGAATGGTCCCCGCCCGGATTAATTTTTAAATAGCTTAGCTTTGTCCTGGGGGGGGGGGGCAATCTGCCTAGGGCTGCAAAAAAAGCAGCTGCGGAGAACTGGCTGGAGTAAAAGCTCAGCTAATGTTGAACCTCTTCTCCATTCACAGCAAAAAAAAAAGCTATGAATTACAAAGAGATCCTAACGACTGACCTTCTCCCTGCCCCTTTCTGCCAGAAAGGGGAGATATCTATAGATCTTATAAGACATACAGACCAGAACCCTGAGAGGAGCTCCGTTGAGCTCCCGACGGCGGCAGGCTCCTCCCCCCGAAGCCAAGAAGAAAGAAAAACAAGAAGAGGTAAGCTAAAAATTAAAGAAAACTGTAATACACAATTGTATTGATCTTAATAGGTGGAACTCATGAATAGAACAGGGCAAAGTCAGAAATTGACAAAAGAACTATTATTCCCCAACAGTAATCAATATTACAGTCTCTTTTGCCCCTGGCTTCTGAATGAGTAGGAGGGAAATGCACTGATCCTACATAAAAATAAATATATAATTTACCAAGTAACTTTCATCATACTTCCGTGAGTTAGGCTCTTTTTTTAACAATACCAATACATTGGTCAAGTTCAACTTTTATTTTTATACATAATAAAGTCTTTCCATTTTGAAAAAATAAAGATAAACATATTTAACTTTACTAACAAATATGTTTCTGCAGAGGATCCAAAAACCGATTATACAATCTTGACAGAAGTCACCAGCTGGCAGAAAGCTACCCACCTATTGCAGTGGTGCTACAATTGGCAGATATTTTTGATAGGTATAACTAGATATGATTTAGCCATCTATCAAAGTTTGTCTGCTTAAATGCAGCAAAGATTTTCCCAACAAAAGCAAGAACATATTTTGCCACATCTATTGCATTGCCTAAATAAATCTGATCAGATATACAAAATTCTTACCAACCCCCAATTGCATTTATTTCCAAAATCATTATCCACTGTAAGAACATCTTAACAAAAATCTTTATTGCTATTAGTATATTAATGCGTTATTAAACAATTAGCATTTAGAAATATACTGTGTTAAATTCAACATATTAAACATGCATCACAACTTCATTGTTCAGTCATGACCCAACAGTTATCATTTCACCAAGAGTTTCTGTATGCTCATAATATCTAGCCTTTTATTTTTCCAAACACTGATTTGATTAATCATTTTGCCTTTGCATTACATGTCTAAAATATTTATATTTTAGGGCCATTATTAATGGAGCCAGGATTTTTTGTTTAATATTGAAGTGTTTGTTCTTCTTGTCTAAAATTGTCTCAACAGCTTTTGACAACCCAATTCAAGCTCATTATTATTTTTTCATCAGCCCAGTTGAATGTTACAGTTGTATGTTACAACTTGCCTTAGCATTACATATTTTCCAACATGACTTGTAGCCCATTTATGTCTTTATTTTCAGGAATGTTTCTAAATCAATTTCCTCACAATATGTTGCACAATGAAATGCAGTTAACTCTCCACTGCTTATACCAGGCATGATTTCACTTTTTTTTTTAACTAAAAAGCATCCTATATTATATATTGCATTTTTAATATCTTCACTGTTCTTCAATATAGCTTTTGGATTAAATGGCAAAACTGCTGAAATATATTTCAAATATGATTGCATAGATTTGTATCAAAGCATAATAACAGCCATAAGAAATTTCCAGCCAATGCAGTAGCTGACCTGTACCCGTTTACTGAAACACAACCCTAATCACACAATGGTCAAAAACCAACAGTAGTGTTTCCCATTGCTTTCAAATGGTAAGCACATGAATCCCCAAATTCTCCTCTAATCCCATATAGGAAAAATAGAGACCTATGTATCTTCACCCATTTTCTATCATTACCTCATCCAAAACATGTCACCTTATTTACCAAGAGCCAAAACTCACAGAAAAATCTTTATCTAGTGAAGAAAACAGATCAACTTTCCTATGCCTCCTTCAGCAAATGAAAAATGTCTAGGTTGAGGTCACTAAGCTCTCTATCATAATCTCAAGACCTGTTTCCTGGTCAGTCGCTGTTGTCACTAAATGTTTTAGTATATAGTATATGAAGTCAGGTTATCTTTGTCCCATAAACTCTCCTTTACTCCTGGTATCTACATGACCATCACTGTTTTGGCCACACAAGAAACAGTTTGCCACCGTCTTCCTCTGGGATGTTTTTCAGATTTCTGGTCTACTCAACAGCCCTGGGATTTTCTATTGCTCTCTCATTTAAGTACTAATTGGGTTTAATTTTGCTTACTTTTTAAAGATTGGATAAGTTGTGTGAGCCAATGGCATTTTAAGATTTATGTGCACCTCAAATCACATTCTATGTTTTCTTGGTTGATTTAAATCATATCTATATTTCTTTCTAAAAGAATAGTAGACAACCCAATTATTTTGTTCCACAATCTTTGTTGACCATGAAATATGGTTGTATGTGATAAGCAAAAACATCATCACAGTTATTTTTTTCTAATGATAAATAAAGGATAAAAGTGGATATAGGAAAATTATCATCCCTAGATTTTTTACAAACTGAAGCAGTGGTTTCATACTATTAGTATCTATTATTGTTTTTCTTTTGCAAGAATAATAAATGAATTGCAACCATTGGACAAGTCTGACATTTAACCAACATGATTCTAATGGTGTTCTTCAATTTCTTCAGGATAACAGGTTTATTTGCAATTGAGCAAATTCTGAGTTAAGGACCCCTCTGAAGCTACTACTGTAGCTTTATTTCTTCTTTCCCACCCTCAGATGAGATAGGTCAAACTCATTCTAAAATTGCTGTTAAATAAACAGGACTTTTCTTCTATACTATTGTCTTATGAAAGAGAGTTATATTTCAGGTCAGTTAACAAGACAGTTTGAATTTACTTTCCAAGTACCTCTATCTTATCTTCTCTATAACTATTCTTGCCTCTCTCCTTTTCTTTAAAAATAGGATGAAGAAAGCAATATTTTAGCCATCTGAACAAGCCGCATTCTGAATGATCTCACTAACGGGAAGTGCTCCCGGTTATCTCTTTTTCAAAATTGGAGCCATTATACTCATTTGTGAAAATCCACATTTAGCCTTTCATAAAAAGTGGAATTTTGACCCATTGAACTGGAAGAGTTTCTGTGCTATTCCACTGATCTTTGACAAGGTAGCTTACAACAACAGAGAATACAATTTAGTATCAGTGTGAATTTTTATTCCACAGTTTAACTCTGACTGCTCACAAGCAGTACATTTACTTTGGATAACTGGTGCTTTATGGATTCTAAAGACTGCAACAAAATTGGAGATGAAAACAAAAAATTAAATTCACTGAATTCACTCAAAACAGTTTTTATTACTAAGATGGGCCTCCAAGGACAATTAACCTGGACAATATGATGTCTTCCTTGATTTTCTTAAGAGTTAAGTTTGTGGGTTAGTACATATATTTCCAAATAATGACAGGAAGAAATGTGTTAATGATTCATAAAAAATGAAACAATCATCTCCATTTCAGGTTATGAGTATTGATGAGATTAAAGTTTTCCATTCTCCCCTTACTTTAGAGTTGGAATCTAAGCAGGAAAATATAATAATTTTGCCAGGTCTATTCCAAGAACAACATAGATCAATTCAGGCAAATTTCAGTTCTTTATTTGCTTACATCCAAAATACAGAACTTTGCTAAACTAAATATTACTCTGCTCACATGAATGGATATACTTTGGGAGATACTAGGGACTGGCTATCCTAAATTTCTTCCTTTGACTCTCTATCCAGCTCTAGATGTGTTGTCTCTTATCCTGCCCCTCCTCCTTGAAACTAAATTAATATGGCACTAGGTCTCTGAAGCTTAGATAAAATTAATAGGATGGAACAATGAAAGTAATTGTGTAATACTGGACAACAACGTAAGAATATATTGGAATCTATCTGCAGAATATCTCACTCAAGAAGGGACACAGGGTGATGTCCTATCCATGCCTACATTCTTTCTATGGCAGGGGAAACAAGTAACTATGAATTTATCAAAATATAATACTTGTTTACCGCCTATTCATTAGCAATGGTTCAAAGTTACAACAGCATTGAACAAATGTACTTCCTGTAGGTCTTCCATGTTCTGACTACTGCACCATTTCTAGAGTCATGTGACCACGATTTGAGCACTTGGCAACTAGCGTGCACTTATGATCGTTTCAGCATCCCATAGTCATGTGATTGTCATTTTCAACCTTCCCTGCTATGCTGCCATAAGCAAAGTTAATGGGAAGTCATCAGGGAAGGTCACAAGTGCTCCCTCTCTATACTTGCACTGCACTAACATCCCAACCATGGTCTTCCCCAATTCATGTACAGTCTGCAGTGATCTTTTCAGGCCTCCTCTGCAGTATCCCTATACTCCTTATCCATTTAACAACCTACACATATTGGGATTATGATGGCAACTGCTGTATTGTTGTCACTAAGTCATGTGACATTGTGCTTTATGTTTGCATCACTTAGCAAAGACAATCCTAGTCCCAATTCCATCACAACCTTAGGATAACTGTATATTTGTAATTGTATATTTAAAATATAGCAGCAATTATATTTGCTCACTTTTTTTATGAACTGTTCTAGTGAATTCAAAATCCACACTGTATTCTGCTTTATTACAGAAGATTATTATAAAGGTGTTAACTAATAGTTTTTATGCTAATTGTGTTACTCAGATTACCAAAATAAAGAAATATACTTGCTTGTTTCCATTTCATGCCCAAACAGCATCAGAAACACAGCCTACAAGTTAAACCTTAATAGATCAAGTAAAACACTATTTCCTACATACTCCTCAATTCATGCAATGATTGGAAAAAAACTACAGGTTTCATTTGTCTTAGTCTCAATGTATGGCAAAATGCATATTTATCAAGATCATTGCAAATTCCAAGAGTGAAAGGAATGTCATGTTAAAATGGAATATAAAGCTAAATATTTAACAAAACACCATATATAGAACATTTTCCTTTTGTGAACTGGTTGTTATTATTTAATAAGGTAAAAGTTTGCTTAAGTGTGTTTGTCACATACCTGTGATTTTTGAAGAAATTTCTAGCTGGCTTATTATTAGACCTCTCTGTGTATATGTATGAATATTCAAATAATGTCAACATGGGTTATTCTACAATCTTTTAAAATTAATGCAACCCTTCAGGTTTCAAGTTACTTTATCTGTAAAATTGGGGATGTGAAACAGAGAAAGAATTTCTGTATCAGTACTACAACTTTTGGAAGAAGGACACAAATTTTAAGCTATTTCTTCTAATATATTTAAAGCCACAAGTTGTTAAATCAGTTCTGTCCGATTACTTGTAGCCCTTATATCAAAAAGCAAAGATTATTAAAAGAATAATTAGTCTTTAAAATGCTGACATTTATACCCATGCATCTAAACTTTTCTTTATTAAACCATGTCATAAAAGATATCAAAGTATTCTGCTTTTTTTAAAAAGGCATTAAAATTCAGTAATACCCCACAAAGAGAAAATTGTTAAATCTCTTAAACTCCTGGACTTACATTATCAGTTTTTATATGCCTGTCAACACTTGTGGAAAAAGAAGCAATGGTTTATTCTCTGTCTCAAATTTAAAAGCCAACTAAACTTTTTTCTACCTTCCCACTGAGATCTTTAACTCCAGGCAAAGAGCAACGTGTCAGTTTAAAATGGGATACAAAAGGCCATGCAGTCTCTATTAGCTGCACATCAACAGACACTACCATCTCCCATTTCATACAATTTATAGAAACAAGAACTAACTTCCCTTATTTTAAAAACTGCATTAACAGTTGGGAGGCTGGGAGGGTGAGGAGAGTGGGGAGGCTGTGTAGAAAAGCAATGGCCTCTGGCTGTGCTTACTGATTTGTTCCTAAACTGTTCCTTTGCTTATCACAAAAGGTTAGCAGGGATTTTTTTTCTAAAATTGCACTAAAATTAAAATTACTAGGTTTGCGTGAAGACATATTGAGGACTACAAGTAACTAGGTCTTCTCAGTTAAACAACTACCTATGTTTTGGCTTCCATATGTTAATGTAGAAACCAACATCTATAGAGATGTATACGCAAAGGCCTCCATATTTGAACAGATGTTTGGCATAAGAATGACTGGGTTTTTGAAATCAGTGTCACAGCATTGTATCTGGAATAACCTTTTCTTGAGAGCTTCAAGATTTTAGGAGTAAGTTGATCCCACTAGAACTGTTTGTGGCAGAGGATCACAATGGTGTGGTAAAACAAGGACTTGTTGACCTTATTGGAAGTAACACACTTGTTATTTAATCAAATGCTTTGATTTAATGCACTTTTTTTTGCAGATGCACCTCATTTAGTGAAGAGCATTTTCCAGCAGTTAGACTGAGATCTCTTGAAAATTTTAATATCACATGTAGGTCTACTTTAGCTAGTTAGATCTGGAAGGTTTTCTTGTTAGAAGGCTGCTTCAGTTTAGCTCCTTTTTTAAAAAAAAGCTAAGAGACTTTCTGTATCTGAGCATTAAATGTTCATTCTTATTTTTATGATATAACTTTTACTGATACCATTTTAATTTCATGAAAACACTCCAACCTTGATCAATTTGAAATCAATTTATTTTTTACTCTCAGTTTCTGATAACATATTCTGGTTCAGTTAACTATCTGATCAATATAATCCAATATGAAACAGTACAGTGATTTTAAAAAAAAGATGTCTGCAGCAAGCTTCATCAAATTCATCAAAGAGTTCACACTCTTAGTCGCTTATTTCAAGTGATACAAAGAAACTATAAAACCTCATTAAAATTTCTAAGTAATATAACTATTGCTTTATACTTATTTATTGGTCCATTTTTTACTTTACTGCCTATAAAGCAAGGCACCTTTGCCCTTTTGAGAAAAAAAGATTGGCTCCTAAGAGACCAAACAACATGGAGCATAGTAGTTATATAACCAGAGATTGACTGATTACGTGCCATCAATTTAGCATTAACTCACATTAACTATATAGATAAATTTCCTTCAGAATTATCTGTCTTTAACCTTATGATTTAAATCTTCCAAGAGTAGCAAAATTGTTGCTGGAATTGAGTCCCTTGTTGCTGGATGGAGTCCAATTGAGTCCATCCACCTTGTTATACCTTGTTATTTCTCTTTCCTTTCACCCATTCTAGCAACTCTTCAAAAGAGCTACTCTTCACATCATGTATTCCAAATATGATAGTCTGATAATCTACGATAGAATCAAGATCATGTGAAATATTAATACCATTTTATAATGCTTTAGTAACACCACATTTGGAGTATTCTATCCAGTTTTGGTCACCACAATATTAAAAAGATGTTGAGACTCTAGAAAGAATGCAGAGAAGAGCAAAGAATATGATTTGGGGACTGGAGGCTAACACATATGCAAGAATAACAGTTGTAGGAATTGGATATGTCTAGTTTGATGAAAAGAAGGGCTAGGGGTACTTGATAAGTATGCTCTAATATCTAAGAAAGAAAGAAAAAGGGGGCACTCTATTCTCCAAAACACCTGAAAGAAGACAAAAAGCAATGGATGGAAACTAATTAACCTAGAAATAAAGAGAAGCTTCCTGACAATTAGAACAAGTGGAATGACTTGGCTCCAGAAGCTGTGGGTTCTCCAATAATGAAGATTTTTTTTAAAAAAAGAGATTGGACAACCATTTGTCTGAAATGGTATAGGATTTCCTGCTGGAGTAGGAGGTTAGACTAGAAGACTAGGTTAGACTTGTTTTATTTGGAACGCAGAATGAAAACAGAGATAGGGAGGGAGGGGGGGTATTGCCTATAAATTTAGACCGAAAGAATTCTACATGACAATAGGTATGAACCATGACTTGTGTATTGGATACATTATTCTTAGAAGCTAATTTAAACATCTGTAGAATTAAATTGCCACTTGCCTAATGTTATGCTTCTATCCCATCTGGAACCAATATATACATTACAAACTAGAAAAAGTTTAATTTAATTTAATTCTGATTAAAAAATCTTACATTCAAACTGGAAAAGTTTCAGAAACTAAATTTAAAAATTAATTTGATTCCAGTAGGATAGGACAGTTGGCACCCTCTTTATATTTAATAATATACTGTGTGTATGTTTACTATATCTATTATCTATAGCTATACCTACCTACCAGTGGTGGGTTTCAAATTTTTTTAGAACCTCTTCTGTTGGTGTGGCCTGCTTTGTGGGAGTGGCTTGCCAGCCATGTGATTGGGTGGGAGTGGCTTGGCAGCCATGTGACCAAGTGGTAGTGGCTTGGCAGTCATGTGACTGGGTGGGTGTGGCCAATTTGTAAAATGTGGTGAAACTCACTTAACAATGCTCTTGCTTAGCAACCAAAATGTTGGCTCAGAAACTCTGGCATTTGAAACACGCAAGTCTTAAAGCTGTCAAGTTTGACCCTTGCACTCCTAACCCTTTAGAAAAAAACCCAGGGGTGTTCAAACTTGACAGCTTTAAGACTGGTGGACTTCAACTTCCAGAATTCCTCCTTTCGCTCTTCATCTTGATGATAGGCGGACGGGTGGGAGGAGGGAACTGGAACCGGTTCTAAACTGCACTGTAGATTTGTGGGACCTCTTCTATAGAAGACATTAGAACTGGCAGGAATCCACCCCTGCTACCTACCTATCATAAACACAAAGATTTTTAGATTCATTGTCCAAAATTTCATAGAAAGCCAATGTAATATAGTGGTTAAGACAATGGATTAGGACTGGGAGATTCTAAACTTCTAGTTCACTTTTAGCTACTGATACACACTAGACAGATTTGAGGTAATCACTCTCTTTCACCCTAACCCACCTCATAGGGCTTTTGGGGTAAGAAAAATAGGAGAAAGAATACAACATATGCTGTTCCAAGCTAAAAGAGGCAAACCTATATGTGATTCAAATAAACAATGCATTTAAAACACATTTGCACTCTGAAGTTCCTGGTGTTCTCTGGGTTTGGGTTAGGATTACAGACATTTCATTACCCAACTAGGTAACATCACTAATGTTACAAGCTCAGAGACTATCAAGAACTTTACAATTCAACTCTGAACTACATATATATTCTCTTTTATTGAAAGAGCTTATTATTAATTATTAACAGCTTTAGATTCTTAAATAAATACAAATTAAGCAACAAGATTCCAATTAAGGAATAAGAGCTAAAAATCCCAGCTTTTCTTCAATGCATATTTATTAAAAATTCACATGAAGGAAAAGATAAAAGAGGGAAACAAGTAAAAGCAAGTCTTACCAAAAGTAACTTCTCCTTTGCCAGTTTTGTCAAAAAGCTGAAATGCCACCATAAACAATGCATCTGGAGCACAGAGGACAGATTCAAACGCTACAAATTCTTGAAAGGATATCAACCTACAGAAGAAAATGTTATTAAAAATATAGTCCCTTGTTTATAGAATATTGCAATAGAACATCCATTAAACCTGTCTTTTCCCATCCTGCCATCAAACATATAGAAACTGCAACTCCCAAAATTAATTGTTCCAGTTTCAGAAGATGTATAATGTTTTTAGAAATAACAGCAGCAACTTATAAGTATTTTCCTTTCTTTTTCCCTTTTTTCCACAGTCGAGATCAATCTTTTTCTTGTAAGTCAAAAGGGGATACAGATTCATACAAATATTTTTGTTCTTGTTTATAAGTACTGATACATATCTGGATATTTAAATATAAAGTAAAACTTTGATCTGTGTGCTGACCAGATGCTATTTGCTTATGAGCATTGTTAAATCTATAATTTTCCCTACTCCATAATATAAAAAGCACTTCCTCTGGAAAATAGAATGCATGGACACTCAACTGTACAGCAATATCTATGATTGTTACATGATTTATATATTGCCAACTCAACCGTTACATTATATTTCTAACATATAATGTTAGGTCGGACAATATATAAATCTTGCAATTTTAATCTGTATTCCTCGCAACAACATTTATGCTTTATATTACCTTGGGCCTTAGTAAAATGATCTGCAATGTTATGTTCAGACATGCAGTACTCCAGTGAAACTAATTTATCATTCACACTTTGCCTTACATTTAGATATCTCAGATCAGTGTGTTTTGACCTAGTTTTTACAGCAAGATTGGATGCCATCTGAACTGCTGTTCGATTGTCTTCATAAACAACAATAGGCTCTCGTATGTCAATCCCCATATCAAGCAGTTGTTGTTTGTAACAAACCAAATCCGTACATAATAATGACAAACGTGAGAATTCAGCCTTTTCCCAGGAATACAACAAACCCTGATGTTGATTTCCGTGTAGACACATCTGTTGCAAAACTTGCATCGGCATATGCAGTTAAGTTCAGATCATCCTTAGATTCTAAATACAATGCACCATGCATCGGTTGCTTAAGATATCTTAATATCCTCTTAGCAGCTTGCCAATGCCTTTCAGTAGGTTCAGCATTAAACCTGGCTAATTGTTTTACACTATATGCTATGTCGGGCCTTGACCAGTTACTCAAGTATGATAAGCTACCAATAAATGATTGATAAATACCTTTATCAAAAACAGGGCTTTTTACATCTTCATGGCTAAATTCTTGACCCATTGGAGTTTTAGCCGGTTTACACAGTTCCATCCTAAACGTCCTGAGTAGCTGGTTAATCTTCTCAGTTTGTGAGATTTTGTCTCCTCCCTTAGTTTTATCTATTTGTAAACCAAGATATTGCCTAATCTCACTGAGATTTTTTATACTGAACTGCATTCTTAACAGTGTTATAATCTTCATAGCTTCTTGCTCAGTTTTAGTGATTAATGCTATGTCATCAGTGAACAATAGCAACAATGAAATCACACCATTACTTTTTTTAAACAAACATGGATTAGCCATGCCAGCTTTAAAACCTATCTTAGTTAACTCTTTAACTATACATAGACTCCATTCATATCCTGATTGCTTCAAGCCATAAAGACTATTTTCAACCTCCAGCAATCAGTTTTGAATCCTGCAGGATTCTGTAAATATATAGTATGTTGCAACGGTGCATGAAGATATGCCGTCTCTACATCTAAATGATTAACTATATATTCATTCTTAGCTGCCCACACTAATGCTGCATGTAAAGTTGTAGCCTTTAAACTAGGTGCAAAGACCTCATCATAGTCATTAGCTGACTGAGCAAACCCTTGTGCAACTAGCCTGGCTTTATGGGTTATAGTTCCATCTACACTATTTTTAATTTTGAAAATCCATTTACAACCACTGCCATGTTTACCTGGTGGTAACTTTATTTATTTTATTTATTTATTAATAAGATTTATAGGCTTCCCAATCCCGAAGGACTCTGGGCGGCTATACAAAAACAAAAGAGAAAAAAAGAAATAATAAAAAATAAAAAGAAAGACAGATTTAAAATCACCACACATGCATTCATTCTGATCGGGGCTGGACCTCAACAGTGAAGTCAACAGCCCCAGGCCTGCCGGAATAGCCAGATTTTGACAGCTTTTCTGAAGGCCATGAGTGTGGATAAGGTCCGGATCTCTGTGGGTAGTTCATTCCAAAGGGTCGGAGCAGCCACAGAGAAGGCTCTACTCTGGGGAGCCGCCAACCGACATTGTCTGGCTGACGGCATCTGAAGAGGCCCACCCTGTGAGATCTCACCAGCTGCTGGGAGGTATGTGGCAGTAGGCAGTCTCACAGGTATGCTGGCCCTAAGCCATGTAGGGCTTTAAAGGTAATAACCAACACCTTGAATTGCATCCAGAGACCAATAGGTAGCCAGTGCAGCTCGCGGAGGATAGGTGTAACGTGGTACACCCAGTATCGCTCGCGCAGCTGCATTCTGGACTAGCTGCAATCTCCGAAAACCTTTCAAGGGTAGCCCCATGTAGAGCGCGTTGCAGTAATCCAGCTTTGAGATGACTAGGGCGTGAGTGACCGTTTGAAGTGCCTCCCGATCCAAGTAGGGCCGCAATTGATGCACCAGGCAAACCTGGGCAAAGGCCCCCCTGGTCACAGTCGAAGATGGTGTTCCAGTGTCAGCTGTGAATCCAGGAGGACCCCGAAATTGTGGGCCCTCTCTGAACGGTGTAAGTTTCCCTCCCCCCCAGGGTCAAGGATGGACTGTCTAGGCTGTCCTTCGGGGGCAACATCCACAGCCACTCATCTTGTCGGGATTGGGTACAAGTTTGTTCACCCCCATCCAGATCCTGAAAGCTTCCAGGCATCGGCACATCACGTCCGCCGCTACACTGAGCTGGCACGGGGCAGAGAGATACAATTGTGTATCATCTGCATACTGTCGAATGATCTCGCCCAGCGGCTTCATGTAGATGTTAAATAGGAAGAGGGACAAGACCGAACCCTGTGGCACACCACATTTAAGGGGCCTAGGGGTCGACTTTTGCCCCCCGACCAACACCGACTGCGACCTGTCAGAGAGGTAAGAGGAGAACCGCTGTAAAACGGTGCCTCTCACTCCCACCTCCTCTAACCATTGCAGAAGGATACCATGGTCAATGGTATCGAAGGCCGCTGAGAGGTCAAGAAGCACCAGGATAGAGGAATATCCTCTATCCCTGGCCCGCCAGAGATCATCGGTCAGTGCAACCAAAGCAGTTTCTGTGCTGTACCCAGGCCTGAAACCAGACTGAAAGGAGTCTAGATAATCTGCTTCATTCAAGGACCGTCGGAGTTGAAGCGCCACCACCTTCTCAACAACCTTCCCCAAAAAAGGAAGATTGGAGACAGGATGATAGTTCTTAAGAATAGCTGGGAGAGAAGGCTTCTTGAAGAGGGGTCTTACTACCGCTTCCTTTAAGGGTTGCGGGAAAGACCCCTCCTGCAAAGATGTGTTCGTAATCATCTGGCACCAGCCTCATGTTACCTCCCTGCTGGTCGAAACCAGCCAGGAGGGGCACGGGTCCAGTAAACAGGTGGAGGCACTCATCGCTCCCATAGCCTTGTACACTTTCTCAGGGGTGACAAAATCGAACTCATCCCAGCAAATCTGACTGAGACTCTCCCTCGGCATCTCAGCTGGTACTGCCCAAATAGAGTCCAGGTCTGCCCGAACCTGAGTGATTTTATCAGACAGAAACTGAAATGAACTCCTCAACTTTTCCCTGCAGGGGTTCCCCCGCCTCCTCACCTTTCAGGAGGGAGCGGGTCACCCTAAACAGGGCTGCTGGGTGAGATTCCGCGGACGCAATAAGAGCGGAAAAATGTGTACATTTTGCCGCCCGTATCGCCACTAAGTAAGTCCTGATAAAGGCTCTTAATAGTGCTCGGTCAGGTTCAGAATTACTAGCCCTCCAGCGTCGCTCTAGGCATCTCTTTTGGCACTTCATCTCTCGGAGTTCCTCGGTGAACCAAGGTGCCCTCCTGGATCCACTGCTGCGGAGAGGCCTCAAAGGTGCAATCCAGGGCCTCAGCCACCGCAACATTCCAGGCTGCGACCAAGGATTCTGTCAGATTGTGGACAAGGGAGTCAGGTATCCCTCCAAGCTCCTTCTGAAATCCTTCCGGGTCCATCAGGCACCTGGGGCGGAACCACTTAATCGGCTCCACCTCCCTGCAATGGGGGAGTAGCATCCTAAAGTCAGGCCTCAGCAAGGAGTGATGTGATCATGACAAGGGTGAGGTCTCTATTTCCCTTAATTCAAGATCACATCTCCACTGCCCCGAGAGAAATACAAGGTCGAGTGTGTGTCCTGCTCTATGAGTTGGAACCTGAACTACTTGGGTCAAGTCCATGGTTGTCATGGAAGCCATGAACTCCTGGGCTCCGTCAGACTGTTCACCCAGAGATGGCAGGTTAAAGTCCCCCAGTACCATTAGTCTGGGGAACTCCACCGCCAACCCGGCTACCGCCTCTAGGAGCGCAGGCAGGGCTGTTGTGACACAGCTGGAGGTAGGCACATCAGGAACAAGCCCAATTGAACCCCTAGGTCCAACTTCAGGAGAGACTCACACCCTACAATCTCTGGGGCAGGGATCCTGCGAGGGGCTAACGACCTTAGGATGATAACTGCTACTCCCCCACCCCTTTTCTGGTGTTGTGGTTGGTTGAGCACCTAGAACCCATCTGGGCACATTTCTGAGAGGAGGACTCCTCCCTCTTGGCCCAGCCAGGTTTCAGTTATACAAGCCAAGTCTGCCTCCTCATCTAATATTAAGTGCCGGACGAGGGGAGCTTTATTTACCACAGACCTGGCATTTAGCAACAGCAACCTGAGACCAGGGCCCTGATCTCCTCTGCCACCAGGTCCTTGAGTTGAGCCTGAGGGGCCGGAACAAAGAATCGCTATGATGTAGCAAGTCCTTCTTCCCCAGGAATGGCTAGCCCTACAGCTCCCGTCATATCTGCCCCTCCCGGTTGTAACCGAAATGCTCCGACCCTCCCCCATCCCTGTAGACCTCCCCTCTCCCATGGCTCCCATTCTTCTTGGCAGGACACGCGCACCATTTATTCCAGGACGGGAGGCGAATCTGGACCCCAATCCACTTCTGCTTCTGCACTCAGTGGAGGAGGCTCCAGGTCACACACCCAGTCCTATCATATGCACCAAACAGACACTCTCCTGATACACATCCCACAATAATCATTAAAAATACAATACAATAATATAATAAATTAATTAAGTTAAAAAGTGGGTACATTCTCTCTCACATTCATACAGGCTAAAAAACGCAGTTCTTAAATCCGCAAGTGCGGTTAGCGCAAGTTCGAAGTGGCTGGGACCGGCAACAGTTTGGGAGAGAGGGGTTCCTCGCTCTCGCTCTTCTCTCCTGCGGGGCCCAGAAGAATGCAAAAAGTCTGACAGTCTGAGGTCGCTGAGGTGGCGGGGGGGTTGGTGCCAGTTGGGGGGGCAGGCTCCCCGTCCATGTCCTCCTTGTCCCCCGTCCTCTCCTTCTGCGAGGGCCGTGTGTCACAGGGCAAAATGCAAAGCTACCGGCACAGCAAAAGGTCTCCATGGCTGCTGCAGTGGCCGGAGTGGCGAGCAGAGAAGTCCCTCGTGATGGCGTTACCTGGGAGGTCGAAGCGGAGAAGAGGGAGAGGCCGTGTCTGGAACCAGGAGCGGCGGCAGCAGAGGAAGACGGTTGCTTGATCTCAGGGCGTGCCAGCTCCCTGAAATGGCTGCACCGAGGGCGAGGCAGCCAGAGAGGCAGTGCCGTCCGAAAAGGCGCTGGGGTGCCCAGGACAGCAGCGGATGGCAGCGGCAACAGTGGCAACAGCGGAGGAGGCTGGCTGCAGGGTCTGAGAAAGCAGAGGCCGCAGCAGCCAGAGTGTCGGGCAGAGAAGAGGAGGCCCACAGCAGTGGTGGCAGAGAGGCAGAGAGGCCACAGTGGAAGAAGAAGGGGGGGCGCGCCTGGGACAGCAGCGGTGGCGGTAAAGGAGGCCAGCCTCCCAGTCCCAAGACACACTAGCACAAGCTCACCAACCTCCCGAGGCTCTGGAGCACAGGCGGAGCAAAACGCACTGGCGCACCGGCTCAAGCCCAATGGCTCCCCGCAGCAGAGGGGCCGAGGTTGCGGTGATCGGGGCCGGAGTCATTGTCCGAGAGCAGCAGCAACATCCGAGAGCCATCCAAGAGCAGCGCTCCTCCAGGTAGCTGCTTTTTCAAAACCCTCTTGCATTGATCTTGCACAGTCTTTACTTCCCGCAATTTCTAGGCTTCAGCTCCGTTTATTTTTGGTCATTTTTTCTCTCAACAACCTGAGCGGCAGAGCTCAGGCAGCCATCTTCCTTGCGCATGCGTAGTTAACTCTACTTCCACGCACATCCTTTCCTTCCCCCTTCGGCCGTCTTCTTTTATGATTCACCTGTGCGCGCCGCCGCCGCCACCGTGATTCCATCCATCTTGACGTCATCCCACACCCCCTTTGTTCTACAAACGAGTTATGTTGTGGCTTATAAGAATGTTTCTGCTTGATTCCAGCCGTTTTTAACATTGTTTGGCATTTATAATTGGTAAAACTCCATCCCATTATCAATAACTACAGTAATAACCTTGGCTTTCATCTTTCTTTCCACAAACCTCAGCCAATTAAAGTAATTCTGAAACATTTTTGTTTTGTTTTTCATTAAGTAACAGAAACCGTACCATGAATAATGATCCATGATACTCAAAACATAACAGGCACCTCCCAAACTCGGTTTCTTAGGTCCTATTATACCAGCAAAAACAACTTCCAGAGGTTCCTTTGTTTTAAAACCATTCAGTCTGTTTGCTGGAGTAACTTTGCTTTTCTCCTGATTGCAAATATTGCAGTTTAAATATTTTCCGCGTGGTTTTATTTTTACTCCCCCTGCCAATTTAAGTGTTTGTTGCAGCAACTTGAAATTAATGTGCCCCATGTGTCTATGAAGTAAATGTATACATTCATCATGGGGTTTAACATTATGATAAGCTGTGTTAGCCATCTCGCCATCCAGTATAACATACAACCCGTTTTTTAATGTAGCAGTAACCCTGTTACCCTCCTTTTCAATAATACAGATATCTCCCCTAAAGGTTATCACATAGCCAATGTTAACCAGAGCCCTAACTGATAGTAAGTTGAATTTCAGGTTAGGTACAAATAATATTGGTAACTGCTCATTTAGGAATGAACAATATGCATTACTTTCACCAGACACCTTCACCTTCCATCCATTTGCCAAGAATACTTGTTCCTTGCTAGTGCTAATTTTTAAAAACCTTGTTCTATCCCCAGCAATGCACTGTGATGCTCCACTATCAACAACCCACAAATCATGGTTTACAGGTGCATTGCTAGACACAGCCAAAGTAGACTTAGCTAAGTTGACATTAGCATTTTTATAGCTCTTCTGGCATTCTGTTGTGTTGCCTTTTACAGAATCTAGCTATATGTCCCTTAGCCCCACAAGAAAAACATTTTCGAACAGTATAGGCAGTAGAAGGTGACCCCTCATGTTGTAGTGGTTTCTCTCGCAGTTGTTCCCTTTCCATCCTTCTTTCTGACTCTTCCAAGAGCTTGCAGCAGAATTTTTTCCACGAATATGTTCTAATTGTTGGTCATTCAGTGTTAGACCAATTATACACAACGCCCATTCATTGCATCGCTGAAAATCTGCTATCTTCTTGGCATCATCATTGTTATCTGGATTCCAAACAGTTACATCCAGTGGATTCTGTTCAGCATCCCATAAACCTTCACTACACAGGAGTAGGCTGCACTTTATAGACCAGGAAACATAGTTTGTTCCATCCAACCAGGTTATCATCGATAGGCTTGTTGATGGGTCGCTCGCCATCTTCTCCAGGATAGTAACAATCACTAACAAAACAGATGTCTGTATACGGTATTGCGTATCAACACCAACTCTCCTTTACCTACATCTGGTATAACCTGGCCCATAACCAGTATTAGGTAAGCTCCCCGTTGGGAGAGTGAGTGCTTTCAGAGAAGCGTTGTGAGTGTGTTGTTGGAGAACACACAAACCAGCATACAGAGACACTGCAGTTTAAATAGGCTTTTACTTTCGTGGAAATAGAATTATCAGAGTCCATCAAACAGTCCAAGTCATACCCAGTTAAGACAGTCAGTCATCAATGTCTTTCAATTAAGGGATAATCCAAATAACTTAGTCCATAATCATACAAACAGTCTGGTACACAAAGTTTGCTAGCAGTTGCAAAACTTACAATAAATCACGCCGATCACTTCTAACAACACCTCTAACAGCCATCTTCCAAAACACTCATATCAGATCAGATGAGATCAACAGTGACTGGCTCCATCTTATGGCCAATTGAGGAAACAGTAACCAATCACATTTATAGTATGATTTAAAGAAACAGGTACAGAATTGTTACATGATTTATATATTGCCAACCCAACCATTAGATTATATTCCTAACACAAAGTTTATCCAACATATGCCACTCAGATTTATATATACTGTTTATCAAAACAGTTGATTGAATATTTTAGACATACAGGGCCGTAAATCTTGAAATTATGTTCGGCTGTTAGAAAACTTGCAGAGTAATCACAAGAGCCACTTAGGTGTAGCAATTAAGCAATCCATCTACAAACCAGGAGTCTGTGAATTCTAGCTCTGCGATAGGTAAGTGACCTTGGGCTATTCTCTCAATCCTTGGAAATAGGTAATGCAAAACCACTTCCAAAATCTCGGCAAGAAAACTGTAGGAGTATATCCAGATAGCCTCTAGAAGTGAAAACTGACTCTAAGACACAAAATACACACACACACACACACACACACACACACACACTTATACTTTATTAAAAGCATTTTGTATGAAATGTGTGAAAAGTTGGGCTACTTATATTACTACCGTGTTGCCCCTAAAATAAGACAGGGTCTTATTTTCTTTTGAGGCCCCAAAATATGGCCTTGGTCTTATTAGGGGGGCTTATTGTTTTTGGGGGGTGCAGTAGGCAGCAAGTGTGGTAAGCTCAAGGCTGCTGTGTTGCACTGCTGGGACAGCACAACATAGCCATTCTCCCCTGAGGCTGTGCCTGAGGACCCCCTCCTATCCCCGGACCAGGCTCTTCAGAAACCTGTTCGCAAGAGAGCTACGCCCCTCTCCAACCGGCCAGAGTGCCACTCACCAACCCAGCAGTATCCCAAAGGCATCAAGCCGTGGGAGCCAGGGGGGGACAGGTGGTCATGCCTTCGGGATATCGCTGGATCAGTGAGTGGCACTCTGCCAGAGAGGGGTTGTGGGAGCACCTGTTCTTCCCTCTGCTCGTGCTCCACCTAGCCTTAACATGACCTGGGCTAGCTCTCTCTGCAGGGCCAGGTCTGCTGCCGCCATCTCAGCACTGAGGATGGCTTTTTCTGTGGCTTCCAAAACTCGGAGGTCTGCTCCCGAGTCTTCCGAGAGCCGGGACAGAGAGTATTCCAGCAGCTGGGCCACAACTATAGAGTGGGAAGTGCATTCCCAGAGCGGCCACTGCTGGAAGACTTCCAGGGTTTGGAAGCCACAGAAGAAGCTATCTTCAGTGCTGTGATGGCAGTGGCAGCTTTGGCCCTGCAGAGAGAGGTGGCCAGGTCATGGTGAGGCTGGGAAGTGTGTGAGTGGGGGGTGGAACAGACGTCCGCACAACCCCCATTATGAGAGGCCTGAAAATAAGTCCATGCCAGATTTTTGGGGTGGGCAAAAATACAAGCCCCACAAAATAAGCCCATTGGACAATCCCCCCCTCCAATCAGGCAGAGCGCCACTCACCGACCCAGCAGTATCCCAAAGGCACCAAGCCATGCAAGCACCTGTTCCCCCCAAGCTCCTGTGGCTTGGTGTCTTTGGGATACCGTTGGGTCAGTGAGTGGCACTCTGCCTGGCTGGAGTAGGGGGTTTGTCCAATGGGCTTATTTTGGAGGGCTTGTATTTTTTCCCACTCCAAAAATCTGGCGTGGACTTATTTTCAGGATGTGTCATATTTTCAGGGCAACATGGTATTGCATAGTAAAGTATTAAGATTCAATTTAGTATTTATTTAAGATAATCAATAGTTTGCAGATGTTCATTATTTTAAAATCAATAGTTTGCAGATGTTCATTAATATAAAATTTATTAGTTGATAATATAATTTATCATCAATAGTAAATTATTAAGTTCACTTGTTTTGGCCAAACTTTCCACATTTCCACTACAATGAGACAGCTTCCAAGATCAGTGTATAGGGAAGTACAGATATTTGACTTACAATCTTTCGTTTAGAAAGCTACAACAGCACTGAAAAAGTTTTTCATAGTGAAAGCATCACGTGAACAAAATTCAGGTACTTGGCAACGACTCATATTTATGATGGTTGTGGTGTCCCCAGGGTAGTGTAATCAGTGTTTGTTATCTTCTGACAAGCAAAGTCAATGGGGAAGCCATATTTACTTTACAACTATTTTACTAAGTTAAAAAAACTGCAATAATTCTCTTAATAACTGTAGCAAGAAAGGTTATAAAATGGTTCAAAAACCGCTTAACAACTTCCTTGCTTAGAAACAGAAATTTTGGACTCAATTGTGGTAGTAAGTCGAGGACTATCTGTAACTATCCAACATTAGGTAAAGATTTCCCTGTTCTGTCATGTGATCATCTCCATTTCTTGGCTGAGGGAGCCAAAGTTGTCCGAAGACATTTTCCATGATCACGTGGTTGGCATGGGTATACACCAAAGGCACACAGAATGCTGTTACCTTCCACCAAAGTAGTACCTATTAATTTGCTCACATTTGCATGCTTTAGAACTTCTAGGTGGGCAGGATCCAGGGCACCCCATTGTATGGCGTTCAGGTCTTGAACCCGGGTTGTCAAGCTTCCCAACTAACAAGCTTAGTGTCTTTAACTGATGTGCCATTACATCCTCTTTTATCCAACTTTGAAATACATAAAATTAATAAAAACTGTTAGAATTGACTAATAAACATATACTCCCCTATGGCAACATGTATTTTATCATGTTTCCATTAGTGTTTTCAAATACAAATATTAAAAAAATTATTTGTCATATCTGTATATCCTACAAAGGTTTGCAGTAATTACAAGGAACATAAAAAGTTAAATAGAATGTCATAGTAGGAACTAAGATGAAGTCATTGTAACATCATAAAAATAATCAAAGTGGGCTTCTTATCATTTAACATAGCCCTCAAATCACTCATTATTCAAGAGTTTCCAGAAGACCAGGATGGACTATTTATTTCACTAAACAAATAGCCTTCCTTTCTTCAGGAGCCCTGGGCAATTTACATCCCTTCATTTAATCCTCAAAAGATCCCTGTGAAGTTAGGCTGACAGTTACCAAATTAGTTTCTGTAGCCGAAAATGGACTTCTTGTGTAATCCTTCCAGTCTTGTCCTAGGCCTTAATCTGCTAGTTCTCAACTTTGCAATATTATAATCCCTAAAATGAAAAGAGAGTGTTTCTGTGACTCCATTTCACAAATAAAAATTGTGATTTCATGGGAAGGCAGACAAGACCATGTTCAATCATTTTAATCTTTATATTCTGGGTTTCTTGCATAACGTTTGTATCTGGCACAGGCCAATTAGGAACTGACTTAGTTTTTATAGTGCTGCTTTACAAACTGCTTGCACAGGTTTTTTTTTTTTAAAAAAAAATCTGGACCTCCAGATTGCTTACAATCACCTCAGGGAATTCTGAGCTATCATTTTAGAACTCTTTTCTTAATCTTATAACACCTTCCTTTATCATGCTAATGCTCAGTTATTGTGATTTATAATATGGCTTCTTGTAAACTAGAATTTATTTCATCAACTGACAGAAGAGTTCTGTTGAAATAGAGTTTAATTCACAAATACCATATCCCAAGAAAGCATGTTTTCGAAGAACACTACACACAATATTTCATTTCTTGATACACTTTTGTTTCATATAAATTGCTGTGGTATAGATCAAAATTTATTAACTTATATGGTACTATCTTTAAAATAAAATGATTAGCAATTTTTATAGAAAAACACAGAAAGTCCAAATCAGTAATATTCTATCCAGACCACTACAGGAGAAACATGAATATCTGTGTGCCAGCTGAATTCAAATTAACCCAATTTTTACATGTTAATTAAACCAGCTATTTTCTTCTTATTGTACTTTTGCTCCTTAAATAGACTGGCCTGCAAGTGATTCCCAACAGATCTACTCCAGCAACAATGACGTACTCATTTACTTCTATTATGACCACACAATACAGTAACTGAGTAGTAATTTTTCACAGTCAATTACACATGTAGTTTCTAATGGTTAAAGATGCTGAAATAATGCATGTTACACAGCCATATGTTTTGAGCTCTATACTGCATAAGGGCAGTTGCCTAGGTAACAAGCTTTCTCTGTGGCTTAGCACAACCTTCATTGAATATCATTAGGTTTCATTAAACAGCAGATATTAACATGAACCTCAATATACTACTTAAGAATAATTTTGTCGACATAAGCTACAGCTTACCTAACTTAACAGCCTGACTGAGAAAATTCTAATGACCTGTATTTTAATGATGCAAAGCTTTAAAAAAAATTGGCAAATTATAAACTAAGCATAAAGTTCCCTGAAAGTCAGATGCTTTATTGGTAATATTTCTCTTAGCAAAAAAAAAAAGGGGGGGGAATCTTTTAGTCAAAAGATACTAAAATTGCAAAGACAAATTAAATAGAAAGAAAAGCTAACTACTACAACCATTTGGAACTAAGTTGAATCCGAATTTTTCTTTAGTAGGCAGACAAATTACCTAATGTAGATGAAATAGTTATTGTTATCCATTCCGAAGGTTTGTTGTCCACGTGAACACACTAAATTTCAGTTTATAACAATCCCTACCCTTTCCACTATAACTACTGAGAAAATTCTGTTATATTTTAGAGCATCATTTAGTTACATATCTGAAGTGGAAAGGACAACCCCCAAAAAAGTGAGTTTTAAAAAACTGAAAAATAATATTTCTCCTTTTCCCAGTTTTAGAACAGAAATTTCAAATCATGAGACATCTAGATCCCAGGATATATGGGAGGACCACTAACAAGAGAAAAGTTTATAGGTTTTCGTGCCAAAAGTAAAGAGAGAGGATTCTACTGCAAACTATGGTATAAAAGCAGGGGTCTCCAACCTTGGCAAATTTTCCTATGGCTGCACTGTTTTGATAGCACTAGCTCTGACAGGCAAAATCTTACTCAGTTTTACCAATAGAAAACATGTTACAGAACTACTGTGCTTAGATATAGAAATACTAGCATTCTCCTAAGAATAGGGACAGATGATCACAGGTATATGAAGCTGAAGAAAACCTAGCTTGGTGAAGAAACTAAGTTCTTATACATCAATTTTTCAACTATTTAAATTCTCATTTAAATACTATTGGTAGTACTATTCTTAATAATACTAGTAATGATCTATTCTCAGATAACCTTGAGAATTTACATAATGTGATGACTCATAGAACATACAGAATGCAAGGACCATTTCTAACTTACAACTTATATTGTGTGAGTCATTATATTATGTAAATTTTACATTTTCAAATCTACTGAAATTGTTGTTAATTTATTAAAGTTCTTCTTCAGACTTCTTCAGGAAAAATAGAGACAATTAAACATTTTCAATCTGATTTATATGAGCCTTTCCCATTCTGATATCTTGTGAATGAGTTGACACTTTAAATGTCAACTCATTGTAGCAGGGTATGACTATTTTATAACAATACAACAATGGACAGTATGGCTATTGTAGGAGTTGTGATCTCAGTGCGTTTGGAAAGAAATTAGTTAAGGAAGATTAATATAAATGTATAGAAAAGATATATAGTGGCTATATTACAAGGAAAGTGAATTTATAAATCGTTACTCCTAACTTTGGCACCCGAAAAAAGCTATCAGATGCACAAGTACACAGAAATTTGAAATAGCAGGATAGCATATCATACCATACTATGAGATATAATGGAATTTCTCAGTGCCAGTTTGTTATGTGTAAAATTGAAAACACCAGGTGAAATCTCAAGCAGGTAAGTACATTTGTGGCAAATTATTCAAAGCCTGTCACTCTTATATCTGTCTCATCCTCAATCACATTTAAAAGTGAAAGTACATTTACAACACAATCTTCTACATGTCAACCCATCAGTAAGTCCCACTAACTACAGTGGGCTTACTTCTATATAACTAAGTATTTTAATGGTATCTTAATTGCTCAACTGCTGTTAACATATATAATGTACAACAGCAGCAACAAAAACAAGCCATACATATCTGAAAATTATTCTATTACTTTCCTATATATGCATACACATACCCATTATTCTGCAGGTCTAGGATTGCTTCTAATTATTCTCATCGTTACATTAAAAAAAATCAAAAGCTAGAATGGTTCAAGCTACAATCACTGTGTAATCTTAATAGCATAAAGGGAAACAGGCTAAGCTATGCTTATTATTTAATATTTCAGTATTATATAAGCAACTGTTCTGAAAAATGGTAAATTAAGAGATAAATCAATAATAATGGGAAAAGCCTGCATTTCAAAACATTATTTTGAATTGTTTACACTTCCTAAAAATAAAAGCATGTAGCATTTTGAAATACTTGCTGGAATCTCAGCAATGATTGGCAGAAATTGTATATTTTATTGGGCAGAATTTAATTATAGTAAAAAAAATTCTTAGAAGAAAACAGTTGGATTTCTATGAATGCAATTGTAAGGAAACATTTCTTTACAGCTTATCAATGGGAGGTAAAAACAACTTTCCAAAGTCTCCTAACTACCACCCTGGAAGCCAACTTACCAAAGCTTCAGTTAGCACAGAAACAGTCAGGCAAATACATTCTTGCCCTATAAAATACTGAATTAACCATGAATTATCAGATGATTCTGCACACATGAAATTGTGACAGCACTGTTCTGTACTTTTGTCATATTTTTCCTGTCATTTATTAATTAGGAATATAAAAGGCTGAAAAGTTACTTTCATTTTTCCTCTTAGTAGGCATATGTGTCAATTTATTAAGTACAATCATTGGCAAAGTTTCATTTCTGATTGTGGCACTAAGTTAAACTATTTTATTAGTCAGGTCTTTATTAAGGTCACAGACCAAAATTACTGCACACTATACTGCACAACATACTGCATTTCTTTATTCTATAATATATTTGCCACAGTGTTTTATGTACAAAGCTATAGCAGTTGGTAGTCTCTACCCTTGACAGATGTGAAAAAAAGCCAAACAGGATGTGACTTAATTTGTATAGAAGACCAGCAGAACACCAAAGCAGTAGGTGGTACGGAGAAGCTAACAACATTACATAGGGAACATTCGGCAAATTGTTTCTATATAGTTTCCACGAAAACAATTTGGCTACATTTATGCAAGCACTAGAAATTAAATGCAACCTGAAGATTGTTTAGATCTGCAAACCATTTTAAGGCCTGTTCTCTTTTTTGGTGTACATTATTCTGTGAAAAATCAATCTTTCCTAAAGGCAATGCCTCATGATGGCGCATTTTTTTTCATATATTGTACGTGTAAATGAATACTAGTATCAAATAAGAATTTAGATAAATAATGGCATACATACCCATCTTTAGTCTGATCTACTACACCTCCCAGCAGTTGGACTGTATTGGGATTGGGCACCCCATCTCCTATTATCTTCAGGAATCGTGTGACAAAATCATTGGGAGACATATAAAATTCACCATTTTTTTCAACACTTGCATACTGTTAAAATAGAAGAAGGAGAAAATGTTACTCTTAAATTATTAGGTAAGAATATATCTTATCTGATTATATGAGGTATAATCTCATATAATTATTACATAATTACAGGCAGATCACAGTATATTAAACTAAAAAAGAAACCAGACAGTTTGGCCAGATATACACAGATAAAAATACCCTTTTTTCTTACTTAGTGCTAATTATAATTAGTAATGACAGCCAAATTGACATGTGGTAGAGACGTGTTTTTCAAATTGGAATAAAAATCTGTAATTTGAAAAATCTGTAATTTGAAATAAAATCAGAATAACAAAATTTTTCTCTTATTACTACAAAGTGTAATATTATGCTATAACTACATACAGTAGTCCTCTCTGTACTACTACATTGAAAGTGAATTCATAATTCACATATTCAATATGAAGTTAATTACAAAAATCAATCAAAAGTAAAAATCCAGGTAACACTCTTAATTCCTAATAAGATAATGTATCAATCATATCTGGAAGACAAATATTAATCATATTCTGCTGAGACCACAGATTAGAACTAAGAAAGCTTTTTTTGCAGAAAAGAAGCTGGAGAAAGAATGCACTGGTTAATGAATTATTTCTGATCATTCAAACCAGTTTCACTCTGTTTTCCTCCAAATAGATAAATATCATTTGCCAGAAATCTCAACCATTCAATGCTGGTCATGATGGATAGGATTTAAAAGAAAAGTTGGATAAAACCTGGTCCAAATCTTGGTTTAGAAGGCAGTCTGAATATATTTTCTGAATTCTTCATGCTAAAAAATCTTTTACTTAATACCTCCAACATATGCCAGCAGAGCAATTTGTGAAATAGTGAAATATTTTAACTCACTCTCACACTTAAGAAAACATGTTTATGCCCATTCATATGCATGTGTACTTAACAGCCATATGTAAAACATTAGTGCTGCATAACTGACAACATATTTCAGATTCTCTCTTTTTTCTACTCCATATGTCCAATTCTTGAGAGTATAAATAGTAAAGAAAGAGAAGTGAAAGCTGAATTTTGAAGACTAAAATTATTCCTGAAAGGAAGAAAGCAAAGTGAACAATAGTAATAAAAATGTCCCCAATATGTTATTCTGGTCTAAACCCAAGAAATCATATATATTATATAGGAAGGGTGAAAGGGAACACACAATATATTTGACATTTCATTCTCCTACCTCCATTTACAGATTGTGATTTCAAAAAAGAAAAAAAATCCAAAGGAAGTAAAAAAATCATTCATGTGTGTGTATGTGTGTGTGTGTGTATGTATGTGTGTGTGTGTCTTTAAGACAGCATGATTGTAGGTATAAATATGCACTCTTTTATGCTTTGTGTTAAGGACATCATTGAAATAACACAAAGGGCCAATGGATCAAATATTAAGGGTTCCTAAAATATACTGCACTATCAAATAAACATTTCAGTACTACATGATATGCCAATAGTTTCTTCTCAAAGGGTTGAATACCTACTATATTTTATCAAATGGTTGACCAGTTAATAAACTGCCCTGTTTCTTAACTTGCTAACATTGTTAACTGAAAACTTATTTAGGTAAATTATGTACACTTAGGTTATCAATTTATGCTTCTTTAAAATTTGAAATTATTGAATTTATTAAAAATTGAAATTATTGTATTTATTTTTCACTTTTTTTCAAAGAATTCTAATGTTCTGGTTCTGCATGCTCTGCAATCATTCGAAAGATCTTGAAAGCAGATTGGCTAGGAACCACAGCAAAGGTTACTATTTCAATCTCGGGACTCCAATTTTGCTACCATGTCCCAGTTCCCAACACATAACAAATCAAATTTCTGTGAAACATAAAGGAAACATAGAATATATTCAATTAAAAAATGGGAACATTTTTTTTAAAAAAGTACTAGGCCTAGGTACTTTTTAAAGCAATTTTCTGGATCAAAACAATGCTTTTCAGTTGTTTGGAACAGGTTGTCCATTTCTTATCATTGCTATGTACTTCAGCAAACAGTCTAATGAGTAAGAGGCTGATAAGGTAAGGAAATCCATTAAAATGCTAAATTTAAACAAGCATATTGCAATATTATGAACCTCTTGGTGTGGGAAAAAACATTAAAATGCAATTGTAAATAAATTACATAAACATATTCGTTACTAGATGTCAACTTGAAAAGATCTGTTTCACAGAAAGCATAAAATTCTGAACAGAAAAGACATATTGTTAATTCATGTAGTATTTATTTTTTGAGAAGGCCTGATAATATTTACCAGAATTCTTCACAAAACATCTATATCAAGTAACAAACTAGGTATCTACTATAATTCCAAGCAAAATACAAAGAATCAGATATTATTTTGTATTGCAAGGTCCATCACCTATTACATCAAGCTAGAATTGTGTCTAACCGCCTTTACATCTGTTCATACATGCAATCTGGCTTCCCTCACAGGTTTAAAATACATGCAATATTGGGCAGAACAGACATACCAGTAATTGTCTTGATGTAAGTCACATACAGGCAATTTTTTTCAGACAATTGTTGGAGAAAGATAAAAACAAAACTGAAAAATACAAAACCTGAACATCTAACAACAGTGCATTTTTATTATTTATTTTTTTATTTTTTTATTGAGTTTTAAGTAATATTTTAGAAAGAAATTATTAGCGTTTCATACTTATAATTTACCATTTATCTATCTAATGAAGTTGCAAGAATATATATATTGTAAACATCGCACACACAATTAAAACTAACTTAGAACATTGCAGCAATGTAAACCCACACGCTTGTTTATTGGGTGACACCTTGTCTACTGAAAGTGAACACTCAGTACTTTATAACCAGCACACAGATCAATCGATTCCAATGTACGTAGTCATTTATAGGAGAATCTTTCTAAACCTAAGGCTTGAAAACTTTTTAACAAGACAGTTATCAAGAAACAAATCAAATAAGTCAGCCATTCTGCACTTCTACATTTCATTTTTTTCCCAAGCTAGGCCCCCTGCTAAGACATTCAATAACAGAAAGCAGCACAAGGTTTCGGTGTCCCTCTGCTTCCACCCACTGTGATTTATTCTTGTGTATTTGAAATCCAATCACGTACCCCCACACTACATATAGAAAATGACCTTGAAAATGTCAGCTTGTTCATTTTGACTGAAGTCTAATCTCTTAGGTTATGGTAGGAGAGTTACAAGAAGTAGAGTTACTCTGGAAAATTATCATGACAAAAGAGGGAAGGTGGGGGGAAACATCAGTTCTGTTAGTTTGGGAATAAAGACATTCAAAAAAGTGGTTCTGTAGTCAGGTATTTTTCTTCCACTTTGGTAATTATACCTACGGAGTATATGATATTGCACAATAATGCCTAATGGCTTTTTTGGTAAGTTCCTTCAAAATTCACACTGGATAATCACATATTTTAAATACTCAGGCATTAAGAAGTTGAAACCTATTTAAGCCTTTGAAGTACAACTGTGGAATACCTTTTTATTTTTATTTTTTTTAAAAGTGTATTAGCTAAAGAATTCCAGATTAAAAAATATGCAACTACAAATTTTCAAAATGATTGCTATGTTTAACTGACATGAAATGATGCAAGAGGTGTAATTGTAATATTTGTTATTTTGGTTTCCTTCCTTCCTTCCTTCCTTCCTTCCTTCCTTCCTTCCTTTCCTTTCCTTTCCTTTCCTTTCCTTTCCTTTCCTTTCCTCCTATTTTTATGACATATGTGATATATCTACTCATCAATTAAACTTCAATATTAATTGTCAACATTCGTTGTATTAAAGTTCTGAAATATCCCACTAAAATTATTGGGAGAATGTTTTAGAAATAAAATTATTTTTTCTTAGTTATTTATAAATAGTGGTTTCCTTTTAAAAAAAAGTCATGAATAAACTATATGCTATCACATATTTTTTATTTCCCCACTTGATTTCCCTCAGTAGAATTGGAAGTGTTTTGTGAGCAGAAGAATGACCCACTGAATGTTCATTTGTATATGTATATGTATATGTATATGTGTATTTATATGTATATGTATATGTGAGAGTGTACATCATGTTGGGAAAGGCATACTTGACCACAGAGGTCTATGGTTTAATATCTCATTTCATAATTACTATAATAGCATTTATGTGATACATCCCTTGAAAAATGTTCAGAAATATGTCTACCTAAGACAAGTCCCAACCTTCAGAAAACTATGGATTTCCTATTTGATTTAGAGCCAATTTAAGGGGCTGTTTTGCCTGTAAAGGCCTGGGGAAAATATGTATCTAAGCAACTAGCTCCTTAATTTTGTTATTAAATGCAAATTATATTGACTATTAAGTGAAAAATTGATAAACTATATTTCATTTCTGGCATTGATGCTGTTCTTTTAATTAAAGGACTTTGGTTACATATTTGAAGGTTTTGTGTAATTATTCTTTGTTTTTAATGATTTCATTACCTTGAAATTGAAAAGAGCAATTAAAAATATAATAAAGAAATAAGAGAGCCAGTCTGGTGTCAACATCCGACATAGACTAGAAACCAAGAGGCCATAGGTTCTACTCCTGCCTTAGCATGAAGCAAACTAGGCCAGTCAGTCTCTCTCAACACTTTCACTTCTAAAAAACCTTGTCAAGAAAGTGCAGGAGCTAGTTAGGTTTTTGATGAATGGGTTGTTTTTTTATGTACATTAAATATATATTACCTCAAGTGAGATCATTGATCAATTTAGCCTTGTGTTGTCAACTCTGTAAGCCTTTCAGGATTATAAGCATTTTTTTTCCAGATTATCAATAGCTACTAATGTGATCTAAGTTTGAGATTACTTGCATATAAAACACAAGCCAGAAAGAGCCTCTCACATATACATATACATATGAATACACATATACATATACATATACATATACAAATGAACATTCAGTGGGTCATTCTTCTTCTGCTCACAAAACACTTCCAATTAATGCTGGAAATTAATGTTTAAATTACCAAATGATTAGCATTAATCTTTAGCAAGATAAATCTATTCATATTTTTTATCACTGCATTTATTTCTTTATCAAAGAAAATGCAACTGCAACAAGAAAGACAACACCATGACAAATTATTTAGATTTTAATTATTTTATGTTATAAGAATTATTTTCAAGGAAGCTGAGAAAACCATAGGAAATAACATGGCAGGTTTCAAAGATTTAACTGCTCATAAAATATACAATATGTTGCATGATAAAAAGGGCAAAGTAGATAGAAACTTTTCACTTTGGGACATGGTATTTCCTTTCCAAAGAGGGACATTCTTATACAATTTTGTCAATTGTTTTTAGAAATCATTTCAATTGCCTAGGCTATAGGATAGCAATGTAAAGCAAAGTACAACTTACAGCAGTACACTTTTTGCACCCTGGCACTGAATAAAATTAGCATTTATGTATAGTAACACTGGTACTAATATCAAATATCATATTTGTGAATCAGATTTACTTTTTAAAAAAACTTTTTCTGAACAAATAGAATTAATGCATTAGCTTTCAGCTTTAACCATTGCCGGACATAATCCAAAGGTTTGGGAAAGATGGGTAAACATAATTAAAATAGCTACAAATTTAATTCTATTGATCAATCTAAGGAATCCTTACTGTTCTTGATAAGGAACATTGAATTATCAATTCACTAACGCAGTGATCCCCAACCCCCGGTCCGCGGACCGGTGCCGGGCCGTGGAGTACCTGGCACCGGGCCGCGCAGCGGCCGGGGGCCATGATCGCTGCAGTGGCCGGGGGCCATGATCCCTGCTGCCTCTTCACCCACACACGCAGCCTGAGATCAACCCCGGGACTCGAACCCGAGAGCCGCCTCTCCGGTCCAAACCCCACTCCCACCCCGGCCGCCCGCCCGGCCGCCTTGGTAGCCCGTGGAGACGGAGCACGTTCGGTTCGCCGCTACCTGGGGGCGCCGTCCCCATGACGTCACCGCGGAGTCCTCGCCTCCTTCCCTGGCGAGGCTTTCTCCCCGCCAGCCAATCAGAGGCCAGTCCCCGGGCAAGCGGGGACAAGTTGCTGGCCGGTCGAAGCAGAAGCGGGAGATTGGAGGGGGGGGAGAGAGAGAGAGAGAGAGCGAGAGAGCGAGCGCTGGGCGGGTGGCAGCGCGTTCCACAGCGGACTAGGCGCGCCGCGGGCTGCCAACCCCCCCCCCACACACACGTACACACACTGCCTCTCTGGCAATTGGCTGCCCAGGAAGGGAGCGGGGAGCTTTCACAGATAGGAACGTGATGGGGTTTGTTTTCTTCCCCCACTCCTGAGCCCTTTTTTTTTTTTTGCTTGCCTTCTGGGGTCTCCGCCGTGGAGCAGCCGAGGTCAGATGGGGAGGCGGAGAGAGGGAGAGAGAGAGAGAGATGGGCGGGTGGCAGCTGTCTGTGAAACATCTTCCCCTCCCCACCTCCTGGGCAGCCAATTGCCAGAGAGGCACGGTGGGGGTGGTGGGGGTGGAAGGAAATAAAAAGAGAAGTTGCCCTTTCATTTTGCAATCTCTCTCTACGACCTTGTTTCATTCTCTTCCCTTTTGTTTCATCCTCATTTCTCAATCTCAGCAACTTTAACACTTTTGGACTTCAACTCCCCAAATTGCCCAGCCAGCTAGAATAGATAGATAGATGGTGGATAGGTGATTGATAGATAGAGAGGGATGGATGGATGGATGGATAAATAGATAAATAGATAGATAGATGATAGATAGAGGATATATACACATACACGCATGCACAGATACATACACAGAGAGAGACAGAGACAGAGACAGACATGGATGGATAGATATCACAGAAGTGAGTACACCCCCCTCACATTTTATCAATATTTAAGTATATCTTGCAGCAGTTTAGACATTAATGGCTGGGGGCCATGATCGCTGCAGAACAACGCCCCCCCCACCCCTGCGCGCGCTCAGCGGGCCACGGTAAAATTATCAAAGGCTGACTGGTCCGCGGCGATAAAAAGGTTGGGGACCACTGCACTAACGTATTGACTTGAGAATCCAAAGTATGGGTATTGACTCCGCCTTCTTCCTTTTAGAGGCGGAGTTAATCCCCATACTTTGGATTATCACGTCAATTCATCGAAAAGAAGAATGTCAGGTAAAACCAACACTCTTTATATTTGCAGAAGTGGGTGAGTAGACTAGGGTGGAAACAGTGGTGGGTTGCAGGCGGTACGACCTGGTACGCGCGTACTGGTGCCAGCCCGGAGCACCATATACTGTTCCGGTATGGTGCTCTGGAGGGTCCAACCGCCCGCCCGAGCTCCTTACCGGTGTTTAAAGGCTTCTGCGCTTCCTCTCAGGCGCAATCCACGTTCAGCACCTGTGCGATGCTCCGCAGACCATCTGGAGCATCGCGGAGGTGCTAAAACACATGTCCGTATTGCGTGCATCCATAAGAACACCACTGGCTCTGTTCCAACCTTAACGGTTGTAACGGGATTTGAAACCCACCACTGAGTGGAAGGGAAATTTTAATTTCAAAATGCTAACATTTCTCTGTATGTATACAATAATCATTCAATAATTTACTTGATTTCTGAGACAGGTGTTCCTTTTTTATAACACTATATAAGTATAGCATACTAATAATACAATGAATGACTAATGATTAGAACAGTCCAAAAGTTGAATAATAAAGAAAGAGAAAAAGAAATGAAAAATTCAAGATTTAAAGGATAAAATATTTACTTCTAACATACCTTCAAAAATATTGTTTTCAGCTCAGCTGGATCAGCTCTCTTGGTTAGAGCCACCTACAAGTAAATACAATTGTATTAATATGCATGGTCTATGCAAGGGATGTCAAAATGTCATAAAAATAAAATAAATTCAAACAAAAGAATTTTCCATTGAAATATAAATGTTCTCAAATAAGTTAAGCAGTAGTTTATGTGAAAAATAAATGGGAACTTAAGAATTATTCAGTGAATTTGCTCCAAATATTCCACAAAACAATGTAATAAATCTTAAGTCTGTAGCAAAATAGGAAGATTTTGCCCATATAGCAAACTCAATCATACTGCCGGATTTCATTTTTATAACCTGATAACTATAGTAAATCCGGGGTATATCCAATAGATACAGCAACATAACTGACAAGACCCTTACAATATGAATTATTTCTGCTGAAACTCTATTTGCTTCATGATGTTGAAAGCTACAGTAGGTGGCAAAAAGCTATGACGAGTCAGACTTGTTTAGCACTTGGACAAAGATCATCACAAAACTCCAGGCTTATAGATTGGAATGGGGAGCAAAATAAATAAATAATCTCAAATATGGTGATGAAAAAGCATTTTCCTGTTGCTGCTTTAAAATGGGCATATCCCTTACTTCATCATATTTGCTATCTTTTAATTTTTTTATTTTAAGTTTTACTGATTTGTAGTATTTTTTTATTATTGAAAATTGCCCAGAGTCATTGGCATACAAGTTTAACATACTATTGTTGTTGTTGTTGTTGTTAAACTTCAATTCGACTCATAACTTAACATCTCAAATCCTAACCAGTTCTAACCCCCCAGAGGCTCCATTTTGGCTGGCAACAGGCTGGGGGAGGCCCACTGAGCACTGAACAGAGCCTCCAAGTGCCAAATCCCAGAGGCTCCATTTTGGCCTGCTGGGGGAAGATTACAGAGGCCTGAATGGAACTGCAGAGAGATCCATGAGGCTGGAGAGAAGACTGCTTGCTACATCTTCACAAGGTAAGTGACACGGCACAGCAGGTTGGGAAAGCAATTTGGGGAGCATGAAGTATTTCATTCTGTTAGGGAGGCCTTGGGAGGTCTTAGGCAGGTGGCCTATTCCATTAGTAGGCCCCCGATGGCCTTCCCCACCCTGAAATACCTCATGTGCACTTAATAAGCCTTGTATTCAATTAGTGAATTGAATTAGTGAATTAGTGAATGTGTGGGAGAAAGGATCACATTCAAGATACGAGATTCACGAATCTTCCGGTTACGAATGGAATGGGCAGGCTCCATTACATTTGTAACTCGAGAACTACCTGTATAGGCAGTTCTATGTAGCGTAATTTTTGAAAAGTCAGGATATTGAGGTCTAATAAGTTCAAAATTTCCATGTATCTAGGCAGATCTTTGGGTATTATTATTATTATTATTATTATTATTATTATTATTATTATTATTACTATCATCATCATCATCATCATCCAAAATGTCAGGAATCAAGTTTCACTCTGGCACACCTTTAACGTTTATAAGAAATTTTCATTAAAGAGCGAAAACAAAATGAAAGCAAACAAAATAAGTTCCCAGAAGAGCCATCAAAACTAACTTGACAACAATCATTTTGTTCAAAACTGGAATGGAATGAATTTGATTCTATATCCAGGCTAATTTAAGGATAAAAACTAAAAAATTGACTTTGGCCAGTAGATGGGAGACCAGCAATGATGTACTTTGGCATTCCATCAAAAAAAATGCTGTTATGCAATTTACGTAAGGTTTTAGCAAAGCGCATTTCAGTATCACCTGACTCCTGTCTATTATGTTCCAACTCCAAATTATTATTTTAAAATTTGAATAACAATAGCAGTTCCAACATGCATCTCTCTTTTGTCTTCTGATCCACAGCACATATCAAACACAAACATCCATAAGGACTGATAGCTCATATAGATCCATACCTGATAGATATATATGTATAACAGGGCTGGGTTTCTGCTGGCGTTTCTCCCTGTTCGGTGAGCATGCAATTTGCACTTAACAAGCACTTAATCATGTGTGATTTGCATGTGCACTTAACAAGACTTGCATTCGATTAGCGAATGCATGGGCAATAGGAAGGAATGATCTCATTCAAGGTACAAGATTCACTCCCACGAATCCTCAGCTTATGAATGGCTCCATTACATTCATAACTCCAGGATTACCTGTATAGGCAGTTCCGAGTAGGGTGATTTTTTGCAAAGTCATGATATTGACTTTGGGGACCCAGTTGCAATTTCCACTCCTAGTTCACCCAAACGGGTGCAAACCGGTAGCATCCCACCTCTGATGTTCCCCAATAGGGAAATTGTCAAGCAATTCTTAATAAAAATTCTTAACTATTAAAGCACAGTGTGACCTCTCTTCCAACTGCAGGAAGATAACACTGATTTAATTCATAATCTATTATTTCTATTTTAGTGAATATGTACAATGTATATTAAACATAACAGTTTGAATGAAAATTGCCAGTAAATAAATAAAATTTAGTAAAATCTTTTACTTCCTTTTTTCAACATTTTAATGAAACTTTAAAAAATTTCACCCATTATTTTACTTAATAGGTTTACATGATCGGTATTATGTTAACGCCAAAATCAATTTTAGAAACTTCGTCTCTACAGGGTACATCAAGTTTAAGCCCACATTCTACATAAATAAAAAACAATGAAATCATTATTTGTTTATTTGAATTTATCTAACTCCAGTGAATTCAGGGTAGTATGCAAAAGTGGAAAAATCCATAAAGCTGATAAAACACCAAGCATCAAGCAGATAGCCTTAACTAAAATGATCTTATAAACAACAGAAATAAAATAAAACAGGCTCCCCAAAATGTGATGATGTATTAATACAACAAATCTTAGGCCTGACACCAAAGCCAGATTTTAGGAGATTTTCCACTACACTGGCAGAGAAGGCATAGGGCTTAGCTATTGGGAGTTATTGCAAATATATTTTTCACTGTTAAAAATAAAATGTTCTAGGATATCCAGGAAATGTTGGATCTTTTTATATGGAAATGATATCCTGGGCTTGTTTTAGTTCATCCCATAAACCTCAACTAGTATGATCAATAGCAAGGGATTATAGGAACTGTAAAATAAAACATACTGAGCCAAAAAAGTTGTATGTTCCTGCTATTAAATTTTCCTCTATGAATCTCTCTTCCAATGACCTCAATCATGACAAAATACATAAAAGTGGCAAACATAAAATCTAAATTCAATGTCAATTAGCTGGCTAATAGCAATGTTCAACAAAACAAGTCATGCTAACATATGTAATGAAGTGACTAATAGAGAAAAACTACATTTTAATTAATATTCAGGATAGTTTTACAATACAGATTTAGAATAACTGTAAAATAAACTTTTACTGCAGAAGTACTTTCTAAAACTTCCTTCACTTTTTACATTAAATTATCAGTCACTCAGAATAAAATCTTTTAAAGTTTCACTATTTGCAGGTTCTCCTAATCATCCTGTTCTTTAAAAGAAGATGTAAAACACAGATTTTGGGTTCCATGTTAAAAACTAAACAATTATTTGGGAAAACTTCATTTATTTTCTAAATGAAACTAAGTATTTTTTATTTATAGTTCTTTAGATTTATAGTTATTTTCTTTCTCAAAAGTATTGGAAACTTTTAAACTTTTCCATGAATGCATGAATATAATGGCAGGACATCTTAAAAGGTTAAGAGTACGAAATGCTTTCAAGAACTTGAATCTAATTATTTTCAGAGTTATGTGGTACATGGCATTAGCTGCACAGCACTTTATATTCAAAAAGCTAAGAAGGAGCTTTTAAAGAAAGAATACACAGCCCTCATCTTATACTCCTCGAACCAAACAGATATTTTCCTAAAATTGCACAGTAGAACTTTAACCCCACCTACACCAAAGCATCTTTCTGTCTTCAAATTAACAACTCTGATTCAAAAATGAAAGTTCAAAGAGAGTAACATTTCACTATCATTAATAAATATTATCAAAATATAATATTTTGCCACTTCAAATTCTCTTTTACTAAAATAAACACATGCATTGTCCACAAGTATGATCTCTTCTATGAAATAATAGTCAAGTCAGTTTAGAGCATGGGTGTCAAACTCAAGGTCATGGTGCTTAAATTTGGCTTGCGCAGCTGGCCTGGAAATATGAAGGGACTGCCTGTGGTGCTTCTGGTGGCTAAAACAGGCAGCGTGCGTCCCCCAGGCCTCGTTTTCACCCTCCATGGTCTCCTGCAGCACTCTGTGGCCAAACTGGGCCGAAAAATGAACCCAAAACATTTCGAAAATGACCCAAAAAACAGTTTGAAAACAACTAAGAAACAGTCCCTAAAACAGGTCTCACGGACTGTTTTCGGCCAGCAGAGTGCTGCAGGAGGCATCCATCCTGCCCCCTGCTGCCACCCAGCCCACAGAGGAGAACTACAATGCTGAGGCAGCCCTCGAAGAAATCCAATTTGACACTCCTAGTTTAAAGGGTAGATTTTGTAACTTTATATATGCATGCATCTGAATACATCACTTCAGAAGAAACACAAGCAATGCCCCTAGTAGATAACCCTCTAAATCTTACATTATTCATTCACTTTAGCCTTTGCCTCTAATAAGAACTATGTGCCATACAATAAGAAACATATTGGCATTAAGAATAAAGCACATAGTTTTGATCTCCTAACTGAATGCTAGCTATTTGGGGATCAATGATATTTGGCAGTTTATCCCTTCTAAAATTCACTAAAATGACCCAAGCAATTGTGGGGTAGGTTGCTTGAAAATGTGTATTATCTAAGTGTACATGCTGTCCTAAGTGTCATAATCTTGTGCTAAGACAGTTATTTGCTCAAGAGCCCATTCAAAAGGCATTGTGCTCTCTGTGGCAGAAGAGATCTAAATTCAGTGAATTCTCCAACAACTGTACAAAATAACCCTCACCACTACAAAAGATTTATTACCTGTCCCCACTTCATTATCTATAAAAGAATGACTCAATATAGCTGCAAACCCAATATTCTGTTAAACATTCAAAGTTTAGCACAAATGTAATAGCCTCACTGTGTATACATTCCAATGTTAATACTTGCAGGATGTTGCAACAGACGAGAACTAATCATTGGATAGTATCTGAAAAATAACTTAATAGCCTGGTTGAAATCATGTGAGTGAGAGAGAGAGAGAGAGAGAGAGTGTTAGAGAGAGGGGGAGAGAGAGTGAGAGAGAGAGAGAGAGAGAGGGAGAGGGAGAGAGAGTGACAGAGAGGCAGAGAGAGAGAGAGAGAGAGAATGTGGGCATGGCCTAGCCTAGTTGGCCTCCTTCATCACCACAGGGGGCGGGGCATTTTGCCCTCACTGGGCTCTGGATGCTTTTCTCGGGCCTCCAGGAGGGTGAAAACGGCCTCCCCAGGCTCCGGAGGCCCTCTGAATGAGAGTTTTAAATTAAATAATTTCCAAGAAAGTGATAATTATAATACTATGCTGCATTGAACTATAATATAGTTCTATAATATAACTATAATATAATACAATACAATACAATAGCAGAATTGGAAGGGACCTTGGAAGTCTTCTAGTCCAACCACCTCCCTAGGCAGGAAATCCTATACCGTTCCAGACAAATGGCTATCCAACATCTTCTTAAAGACTTCCAGTGTTGGGGCATTCACAACTTCTGGTGACAAGCTGATCCATTGATTAATTGTTCTAATTGTCAGGAAATTTCTCCTCAGTTCTAAGTTGCTTCTTTCCTTGATTAGTTTCCACCCATTGCTTCTTGTTCTAAACTCAGTGCCTTGGAGAATAGTTTGACTCCCTCTTCTTTGTGGCAACCTCTGAGATATTGAAACACTACTATCATGTGTCCCCTAGTCCTTCTTTTCATTAAACTAAACATACCCAATTCCTGCAACCATTCTTCATATGTTTTAGTCTCCAGTCCCCTAGTCATCTTTGTTGCTCTTCTCTGTACTGTTTCTAGAGTCTCCACATCTCTTCTACATCGTGGTGACCAAAACTGAATGCAGTATTCCAAGTGTGGCCTTACCAAGGCATTATAAAGTGGTATTAGCACTTCATGTGATCTTGATTCTATCCCTCTGTTTATGTAGCCTAGAACTGTGTTGGCTTTTTTGGCAGCTGCTGAACACTGCTGGCTCATATTTAAATAGTTGTCCACTAGGACTCCAAGATCCCTCTCACAATGCATTTCATTTTTCTTGCCTAATTGTAGAACCTTACTCTTTTCACCATTGAATTTCATTTTATTAGATAGTGCCCAATGTTCACGTTTGTCAAGATCCTTCTGTATCTTAAACCTGTCTTCTAGAGTGTTGGCTATTCCTGCCAGCTTGGTGTCATCATCCAAATCATTGATGAAGATGTTGAAGAGTACTGGGCCTAAAACAGAGCCTTGGGGTACTCCACTGCATGCTTCCCTCCATGTAGATGCAGTTCCATTGAGGACTACATATTGAGTGCAGTTGGTCAACCAGTTACAAATCCATCTGGTGGTGATGCTGTCCAACCCACATTCTTCTACTTTATCTAGTAGTAGGTTATGGTCTACCTTATCAAATGCCTTACTGAAGTACAAGTAAACTATATCAACGGCATTCCTCTGGTCCACAAATTTTGTCACATTGTCAAAGAATGCAATAAGATTAGTCTGGCATGATATTTTTGACAAGCCCACGTTGGCTTTTGGCTATTACTTTGTTTACTCTTCTAGGTGTTCGCTAATTCTTTGCTTATCTTTTCCAGAATCTTTCCTGGTATTGAGGTCAGGCTGATAGGTCTATAGTTTCCTTGATCTATTTTTTTCCCTTTTTTGAAGATGGGAACCACATTAGCTCTTTTCCAGTCCTCTGGCAATTCCCCGGTGCTCCAGGATCTCTGAAATATATAGTTCAATGGTTCTGAGATCTCATCTGCCAGTTCCTGGGGTGTAATCCGTCCGGTCCTGGTGATTTGAACTCATCTAGGGTAGCCAGATGCTCACTTACCATTTTATTCCCTATTTCAATTTGTGTTCCTAATCTGATTTTTGTGGTGTTATTTTTGATAGCTTGGACTGTTTTATCCCTTTGTGTAAAGACAGATGCAAAAAATGAGTTAAATAGTTCTGCTTTCTCCCTGTTACTTGTCACCTTCTTGCTACTTTTTCCCAGCAATCGACCAATTGTTTCCTTAACCTTTTTGTTTTTAACTTGTTGGAAGAAGCTTTTTTTTTTTGTTATTTTTCACTTTTGTGGAAAGCCTTTCTTCATTGTGAACCTTAGCTTTCTTTATTTCATCTTTTCAGGCTTGGGCTATTTGCTGATATTCTGCCTTAGTTATGTCCCCCTATTTCTACTTTTTATACTTAACTTTTTTGTCTTTCAATTTGTCAGAGAGTTCTTTATGCAGCCATGCTGATTTCTTTTGGGAGCGGTTATTTTTCTTCTTCATTGGTATTGTGCTAGACTGGGCTTTTGTAATCTCATTTTTCAAAATTTCCCAAGCTTCTTGAGTTGTTTTCCCTTTGAGGATTCTCATCCATGGAATTCTTCCCAAGCTCTCTCTAAGTTTATTGAAATTAGCTCTCTTAAAATTCAAGTTTCTAGTTTGACTTTGTTCTACTACTTGTGTTTGCATACTGTTGAATTCCAATATTGCATGGTCACTTGCCCCCAGGGTTCCTATGGCTTCAACACCATGTATTATTTCCTCTCTGTTAGTGACAATTAAGTCTAATATGGCCAATCCCCTTGTTTCCTTCTCTACTTTTTGGGAAACAAAGTTGTCTGCTAGGGTCATTAGGAATCTGTTGGATCTGCTACTTGGTGCGGAGTTTGTTTCCCAGTTGACGTCTGGGTAGTTAAAATACTATTGTGGTGTGCTTCCTACATACCTTAGTTAGCTGACTAGCAAAAAGTTCATCTACTTCCTCTGCTTGGTTGGGTGGCCTGTAGTATAGACCTATGGCAATGTCGCTTCCCCCTCAATCTTTAATATTGACCCAAATGCATTCAAGATAGTTCTCATCATTGTTGTGCTCTATTTCTGTAGAGCTGTAGTTATTCCTTATATATAGTGCAACTCCACCTCCTCTTTTATTTGGTCTATTTCTTTTAAACAATTTAAATCCTTCTGTATGCTGTATGTTCCATTTGTGGGTTTCATCCCACCAAGTTTCTGTAATGGCAACAATATCGTATTTGCCCTCATTTACTTGAATTTCTAATTCACCCTGTTTATTCCTCATACTCTGTGCATTGGTATATAGACATTTGAGTCCATTTTGATTGACCCTGTGTTTACTGTCTACATAACCTATGTTATGCCTAACTGCCCCTATTTTCTTGCCATTTGTATGATTCATGCATATGGTATGGCACTCACTATTAAATGCTTGGTTTTGCTTGACAGCAGGAGTGATAATCTTACCTGTACAAACATCTACGTTACATGCACTGATAACCCTATGAGTTTTAGATTGCTGGGGAAAGAAATGTTCTGTATCAATTAATTCTCTGTCCCCGCTGTTCAGTTTAAATGTTTATCCAGAAAATCTGTGAATTTAATGCCAAGTAACTCAGTCCCTTTCTCAGATGGGTGCAAACCATCTCTTTGGTACAGTTTTTCATTGGACCAGCTGCAGGCATCATGACTAATAAAACCAAAGTCTTCCCTTTTACACCACTCCTTTAGCCACACATTAAACTCTGCTACATGCTGGCCCTTCCCTTTTTGTTCCTTATATACTGGTAAAACCTCTGAAAAGATAAGCCTACAACCTACACTACTAAGTTCATACCCCAAACTCTGGAAATCATTCTTCACAGAAAGTACATCTTTTTGGGACAGCTCATTTGTGCTAAGATATATAATAGCATCAACCTTACTTGCATTTTTGACTATCTTAAGAATATGCCTCTTGCCTCTGCTGGCAATAGCACCTGACCTCTTTTAAACCTCCATATCCTTTCCTAAATTTACATCTCTTACAACTGAACCAACCAGAAGGTGACTTCTCTTTTTACATACCTTGATCTTCTTGTGCAACTGATGTGTGATACCTGAGTCCCCATTTTGCCTTTCCAAAGAAAGTTCTTCATTTTGGATCACGATCCCCTGCTTATTTCAGTCATCATTATCACAACTACCTTGACTTGTTTTTTTAGTGTCCCCATTAAGGTCAGCAAGGGTGCTATATCTGTTATGCTGGGTCACAGCAAAAGCTTTGTGTTTAGGGTTCACAGCTCTCACCCTGCCAGATCCCATGGTTGTCCAGACTGCTCTTCTCCTGCAGGATCTTTGCGATAGAGGGGGCTGATAGAGTGGCATCTCCATAGTGTGGAATAGCCGAATTGGGCATCTAATTTCTTCTTGGAGAGCACAGATTAGAGATTCTAGATAGGTAATCTGTCTATATAGACTAGTAATTTGTTTACAAAGGGGACAGTATCCAAATTTGAAAAGAGTACTGCGAAAGACAGGTTCAAAACAGCTATTACATTGAACTAAGCCAGTTATTTTGAAATAAAATCACAATCTCAAGCGCACTAATCCAGAATGTATTATTGCTGTTTTGGTTTATAGATATATGATTCTTTGTCTCTCTGACTCTCCCCTTGTAGCCAGCAGCTCCATTCACCAGCCTTAGGAAAGTTCAAATGAATTGGAGTTAAAGGGCCACTACCTAGTCCTCTTTGTCTCTCTGATTCCCCTCTCCCCTTGTAGAAAACAGCTCCAATCACCAGCCTCAGTAAAGTTCAAATGAAATGGAGTTAAAGGGCCCCTACCTTTGTCTCTCTGATTCCCCCCTTGTAGACAGCAGCTCCAATCACCAGCCTCAGAAAAGTTCAAATGAAATGGAGTTAAAGGGCCACTACCTAGTCCTCTTTGTCTCTCTGACTCCCCCCTTGTAGCCAGCAGTTCCAATCACCAGCCTCAGGAAGGTTCAAATGAAATGGAGTTAAAGGGCCACCTTTGTCTCTCTGACTCCCTCCTTGTAGAAAACAGCTCCAATCACTAGCCTCAGGGAAGTTCAAATGAAATGGAGTTAAAGGGCCACTACCTAATCCTCTTTGTCTCTCTGATTCCCCTCCCCCCTTGTAGAAAACAGCTCCAATCACCAGCCTCAGGAAGGTTCAAATGAAATGGAGTTAAAGGGCCACCTTTGTCTCTCTGACTCCCTCCTTGTAGAAAACAGCTCCAATCACCAACCTCAGGAAAGTTCAAGTGAAATGGAGTTAAAGGGCCCCTACCTTTGTCTCTCTGATTCCCCCCTTGTACACAGCAGCTCCAATCACCAGCCTCAGAAAAGTTCAAATGAAATGGAGTTAAAGGGCCACTACCTAGTCCTCTTTGTCTCTCTGATTCCCCTCCCCCCTTGTAGAAAACAGCTCCAATCACCAGCCTCAGGAAGGTTCAAATGAAATGGAGTCAAAGGGCCCCTACCTTTGTCTCTCTGACTCCCCCCTTGTAGCCAGCAGCTCCAATCATCAGCCTCAGGGAAGTTCAAATATAACATTTCTTTCAATTTCAATCAAAGAACATCTTCATGTGTAACACTGCTACAGTACTCTTGTTTTTGCAAAAAAAGATAAAAACTGTCATCAGATCTGTGGTTTACAACCTATGGAATTAGGCCACAGAAGATACCCATATACAGATAAGGTCAAGCAAGGCAGAACCTCGGACAGCTCCCAGTGAAGGTTCAGTAATAGAAGTTGTTATGTTGATAGAGATGCAAACATCTCACTACCTACATCATTTCTCAGGCAGCTCTTTTCAGATCACAGAAGCTTCTAACACAATCCAAGCTCTGCAATTTTGGTTCCCGCCAAAGTTCTGATTCAGGAGACAAGGGAGATTTATTTTGGGAAGAAATAACCTATATAGCTAATAAAAGAGATTAGAGATTAGAAGTTAGAAAACATCATTTCCCATGCTTGAGAACTATTCTATCAATATAGAATAAGGTAGGAGGTGTTTTCTGAGCTTAGTTCTTTTCTTGCAGACATTTCATTACCAGAACTAATGATGTCATCTAGTTTAGATAATGAAACATCTGCAAGAAAACAATCAAGGACCCATCATTTCAATCTTGGAGCTATATTCTTCCAAAACTGTCAAGACAATTTGTTACATTTGTTGACAAATTATATTCTTGTCTTAGTACAGAGACTAATCTTGACATATCATATTTGTGAGTTCTTCTGCCAAGAAGCAAGTTACTGAATGTTATGATATGTGTGAAGAACTGATTCACAGCCATGCTGACATTAAAGTGAAAAAAAAAAGTATTTTCATCTGACACACAACCGAAGTTTTAAGACAATCAGTAAGTTTGAGATGGCACAACATCTGGCATGACTTGGTTTTACCATCATTTATAGAATAAGGCTTACTTAACAGAGTTTGTACATGCTAACTTATAAACCATAGTTTTCAAATAATCATGGTTAGATTCCTGCATGCTTTATTCTAAACCTAAACAAGCTATATTACAACCTTCTTCAAACTGGCCATCCTTCAGATGCTTGGATTCCAGTTTCTGCAATTCCAAAGCAATTCCGCCATCACAGTGAAGGAACAAAAGCTGCAAGCAGTGGAGCAATTCACATACAGCACCCTCTCCTTTGCAATGACAATTGACATTGAGGTGAACTGCAGAATAGGCAAGGCAAGTTCTGCATTTGCAGTCCCACATGTTCTGACCAACGTGTGGGACTGCCGTGGAATAAGCCATGTTACAAAGCTCAAACTCTACAAAGTAGTAGTGCTAATTACTCTGATGTATGCCAGTGAGACTTGGTGTCAGGCCTGCATTTATATTCCTTTTAGAATTTTGGCCTGCCACATTTTCTCTTATTTCATTATGTTGTTTCATTAATATAGTTGATGGAAGGGTGAATAGACAGGAGTGAGATTGTGGAATGTACTGTTATCATTCTTTTCTAGAAGCTCAAGGTCATCTTTTGTCTCCGTACTTTCACACCTGACAGGAAGCAGCTGGGTGTGGATGCCAGAGTGGAAGAAGAAGATTGGACCATGTGATGGATTGTAGGTGTGGGGACAAGATCTTGAACTTTTAACCGGGTGGAATTCTGATGTCATTTCCAGTATTGGGATTCCATAGCATGATGCCAACATGTCTGTCTTATTAAATTGAAATTTTAAGTATAGTTTGCCTTGGACTCTGATTTAATTCTTCATGATATTTGGAACGCTGACACTTGGACTGTATACAGGAGGCACGCTAGGCAATTGAACCACTTCCACACGACCTGCCTCCATAAAATTCTGAGGATCCGATGGCAGGACAAGGTGCCAGACAAAGAAGTCCTCTCCAGAGCAGGCCTGCCCATCAGTTCACACCGTACTGATGAAAGCCCAGACAAGCTGTGCAGGCCATGTTGCAAGAATGCCAGACCATCGCATCCCTAAACAAGTCCTCTAAGGTAAGCTGCCTCAAGAAAAGCAATCACACAGGGACAAAGGAAGTGATACAAAGACACATTTAAAGCCTCCTTTATGTTCCTGGAAATTGACACCAAAAATTTATACAAAATGTTTTATAGATGGTACTTCCCACCAGCAAGATTAGCCAGAATGTTAATGATATGGCTGCAAAGTGCTGAAAGTGCAACCAAATCCTGGACATGTATTACCACATGTGGTGGACATGTTTAAAAGCAAAAAAAAAGAGAAAGAAAATGCTGAAGTAAAATACATGCCTGGCTAGAAAAAATAATAAAGGAACATACAGATTTAAAACTGGAAATATTTCTGTTGGGCATCATACCAGACAAATACAGTAAAAGAAATGCATACTTAATAATACATGTATTAACAGCAGCTAGAATTGTGTTCATATTAGAAGGGCAAGGAGAAGATAATAACAAAATTTTTAGAATGTGCAGAAATGAATAAACTAACATTTTAAATTAAAGAAAAGGGAGACACTGAACATTTTGAGGTGTGAGATCTGTTCTATCGATGGTTGGATCAGAGAAACAGGAGTTAGAATCTCCAAGATTACAAGAGAAAAATTAATCTCATTACTAGGGTTGTTTACTGTAACTTATTAATTTTGATTAGTAATTACTAATTAATATGAATTAATGTTATGAGGGAAAAGCACTGTTATTATGAAATTACCATTAGAGGATACTATTATTATTACTATGACGAATATTACTCCTAAGAACTGTAACCAGGCAACCCACTATATATGTGGATTTTGAACATGTTGCTCTTTTTTATCTATATTATTAAAAAACAAAACTTGTTCCTGGCTATCTTCACTTCAGGTGCATATACATTCTCCTGTAATGTTAAAGAGTAGGTGGTTTGTCATTGGCAATTTCACCAACTGTAAATAGGTTTGGGGTTTTTTTTAAGTGTACTTTGTAATTCTGCAAAATATAAAGAGTGATGGACTCTGCTGCTTTGCCTAACGTTTGATTTGCAATTCATAATTATTTACTTGGGCCTTCAAGTTCATCTGTCAAAGTATTAACCCATGTTTGAATGGTGGGTTAAATTTTCCCAATCTGACATATCTCAGATATTTGGGAAATAAAACACTCATAATTTATCCCTTTGGGTTGCTGGCTAGGTATTCTGAACTGAGAATTCTGGAATTTCATGCCATGGAAAGATAGTCAAGAAACATGAACAGTTTAATATAAGAAAACTTCCTTTGTTCCACATAATTTCTAGAACAGGAAGGAACAATTTTTTTATAACAAAGATTGCAGATAACCTTTGACAGTATCCAATAAGAAACAGAACCATGACAAAAACATGGATAGAGTTAAAACAAAAGTGAGATGCGATTGTGGTCCTAAAACAATACCGTGTTTTCCCGAAAATACTACAGGGTCTTATTTTCTTTTTACGTACAAAATATGGCCTTGGGCTTAGGGGAGGGCTTATTGTTTTGGGGTTGCTGGGTGGCTGCTCCCAAAGAGCCGGTCACAGCCTCAGGGGCGAAGCAACCATGAGGTAACCAAGCTCATGAGCAACCACCCGGCAAACCCCCTCTCCAGCCGGGCAGAGCGCCATTCACTGACCTAGGGGGTATCTCTAAGCCATGTGGCGCTCTGCCCGCTCCCCAATTTCTGCGGCTTGGCACATTAGGGATACCCCCTAGGTCAGTGCATGGAGCTCTGCCAGGCTGGAGAAGGGGGTTGTGCAAGTACCTGTTCTGCCTCCAACAGGCATGCCATCTAGCCTCAACATGTCCGGGCCCAGCTCTCCCTGCAGCAGCCGCCGCCGCACTCTGAGCATAATGTCTTCTCCGTTTCAAAACTCCCAAACTCGGCTGCTGAGTTTCCAGCAGCGACCGTTTTAGGAGTGCGCTCTATTGTTGTGGGTTGGCTGCTGGAAAACTTTCTGTCCAGAAGACTCTCTTACAGAGTCTTCCAGCAGCCAGCCCACAACCATAGAGCGCACTCCTAGAGCAGAGCTAGTGGGTATCCCTAATGTGCCAAGCCGTTGGAGCTGGGGAGCAGGCAGAGCGCCACGTGGCTTGGTGCCTGTTATACCCCCTAGGTAAGTGAATGGTGCTCTGTCCAGCTGGAGAGGGGTTTGCTGGGCAGTTGTTCATGAGCTTGTTCAAGAGTGTTCGAAGACTTCAGTTAGTCCAGAATGCAGCCACGCGAGCGATTGTGGGTGCACCCAGGTACACCCATGTCACACCTATCCTCCGCGAACTGCACTGGCTACCCATTAGTCTCCGGACCCGCCTCAAAGTGCTGGTCGTTACCTATAAAGCTCTACATGGCATTGGACCTGGGTACCTGAGACCGCCTCCTGCCGATTATCTCCCATAGACCAATTAGATCTCACAGGTTAGGTCTCCTCCGGATTCCATCTGCCAGCCAATGCCAGCTGGCGACTTCCCAGGGGAGAGCCCTCTGGAATGACCTCCCCGTGGAGATCCGGACCCTTACTACCCTCCCGGCCTTCCACAAAGCCACCAAGTCCTGGCTGCTCCAGCAGGCCGGGGGGCTTGTGAAACATCCAGCCCCATGGAAATTGTGAATGTTGTCTCTTTTTTAAAGTGTTGTCTTTGTTTATTTATCCCCCTCCCCTTGTCTGTTGTGAGCCACCCGGAGTCCCCTGGGAGTGGGCTGCATACAAGACAAATAAAATGAAATGAAAATGAAATGAAAAGCTTGGTCACCTCATGGCTGCTTTGCCCCGAGGCTGTCTTCAGGAATGTTCGCAAGGGAGCAGCCACCCGGCAACTCCCCCCTCCAACCAGCAGAACGCCACTCCCCAACCTAGCGGTATCCCAAAGGTGCCAAGCAATGTGAGTGCCTCACCTCACGGATCCTGCGGCTTGGCACCCTTAGGATATCGCTATGTTGGTGAACGGTGCTCTGCCTAGCTGGGAGGGGGAGTTGTCCAGGGGGTTTATTTTTGGAGGTAGGGTTATATTTTTGCCCATGCAAAAAATGTGGCAAGGCTTTATTTTCAGGACAGGTCGTATTTTCGTGGAAACACGGTAATTATTAGAAAATAAAAAATATTTAAAAAGCTTAAAATAGAAGATAATAAACCTTACTTTTGCAATTAAATTCACTATGGTTATGTTTCCATGGTTTTTCCAGTTGCAATGTATGGCTGTGAAAATTGGGCCATAACAAAGGCTCCGAGCCAAAGAATTGAGGCCTTTGAACTATGATGCAGGAGAAGACTCCTGAGACTCCCTTGAACTGCAAGGCAATAAACCTAGAGATCAACCCTGACTACTCTTTAGAAGGCCAGATCCTGAAGTTTAAACTCAAATACTTAGGCCACCTAATGACAAGGAGGAACTCACTGGAGAGAGCCTAATGCTGGGAAAGATTGAGGACAAAAGAAGAAGGGACAACAGAGAATGAAGTGGCTGTATGGAGTCACTAAAGCAGTAGGTATGAACTTAAATGGACTCTAGAGGATGGAAGAGTACAGGAAGGCCTTTGGAACATTGTCCATGGGGTTGCGGTTGATCGGACACGACTTCGCAACTAACAAGAACAAACTTCAAGTCAATTTCCTATCATTCCTTAATGGATTTTATGATATTATATCAGGATCATTCAAGCCTTTTAAAATATATATTGATTTCTATCATCATAGCTTAAGCTCAAAGTACTATAATATTGATGTACTCTTTACACACTGGGAGTCTTTAAGATGTTGGATAGCCATTTGTCTGAAACGGTATAGGGTTTCCTGCCTAGGCAGAGGATTGGACTAGAAGACCTCTAGGGTCCCTTCCAACTCTGCTATTGTATTGTATTGTATTGTATTGAATAATAAAGGTATCCTAGCAATGAAATGGAATGAAAGGTTATGCTCTGCGTGAGGTAGAAAACTTAGGTTTGGGTTTTTATATTTATTTATTTATTTATTTATTTATTTATTTATTTATTTATTTATTTATTTATTTATTTATTAAATATATTTATATGCCGCCCAATCCCGAAGGACTCCGGGCAGCTTACAAAAAATATTTAAAAACCCCACATAACAATAAAAGAAAACAGTTTAAAAACAGCAAACACCTCATACATTCATTCTAATCAGGGCTGGCCCTCAACAGTGAGGTCAACAGCCCCAGGCCTTCCGGAACAGCCAAGTTTTTACAGCTTTCCTGAAGGCCATGAGAGTGGGTATGGTCCGGATCTCCGGGGGTAGCTGGTTCCAGAGAGTCGGAGCAGCCACAGAGAAGTCTCTCCTCCGAGGGCCCGCCAGCCGACACTGTTTGGCTGACGGCATCTGAAGGAGGCCTAATCTGTGGGATCTTACTGGCTGCTGGGAGGTATGTGGCAGCAGGCGGTCTCGAAGGTACCCTGGCCCTAAGCCCTGTAGGGCTTTAAAGGTGATAACCAACACTTTGAATTGAGTCCAGAGACCAATTGGTAGCCAGTGCAGCTCACAGAGGACAGGTGTAACGTGGGTGTACCTCGGCACATCCAATATCACTCGCACGGCAGCATTCTGAACTAAATTCATAGAGATCTAAACAAACTCTGCAGGAATTAAGCAAAGAAAATGTTACACATGCAACTTTCCTGTCCACTTCAAATATCTAAATGCCTCTGAAGAGGACAAAGGTGGAATTTTCAAATCATTTCAACAGCTTAATATAAGAAGAAAACATACTTTGAAAAAAATGTTCACACATTTCCTAATATCTGATAGTTCAGAAAAAATCTACTATACTCACAGCTTACAGTGTGGCACTATTAACTTAACAGATATTCAGCCTATTTACTAATGGCACAATTGGTCTTGCCATTAATTGCCTATGCAATTGCTACAATGCTACAATCTAAATACAGCACGCAAAAGATATTTGTTGAAATAATTTTTCATCCATAATTTGTTAACATGAATCAAATTAGTGATGGGATTCAAAATTTTTTACTATCGGTTCTCTGGACATGATTTATGGGCATGGTGTGGTTTTATATGTGTGGCTTTTGGGTGTAGCTTTGTGGTCATGGCAGGGGAATGATACTGCAAAATCCCCACTCCCTCCCCACTCCTGGGGAAAGGTTACTACAAAATCCTCATTCCCTGCCCACTCCAATAACCTGCTTTTCAGCTCCATTCTCCTGTTCAAGGCAACAAATGATGATCAGCTGGGAGGCAGCGGGGCTGGGCCAGGCTATTTGCCGGTTCTCTGAACTACTCATTTCCACTACTAGTTCTTCAGAACATGTCAGAACTGGCTGAATGCCACCTCTGAATCAAATCCAATACATAAAAGGACCCCAATAATCACCGTAAAACAGAAGTAAAATAAAAATAATCAATAGTGTCAATAGCATTGTGGGGTTTTTTTAATAACTGAACACAGTTATCTACATATATATATTCATCTATTATATGATTTATATAGTTATCTAACCCAGAAAGTGATTATGGAAGATTAATAGAGGGTTAAAACAAAACAGCTATTAAATATTTTTTTTAAAAACAGAAACACTCAAGGCCACAACATATTTACTAGATGGGGGTCATTCAATATCTTAGTTCAATGCTTACATGAGGACAAGAAGATCAGGATCACTAGAATTAGAGATATGCTGTTCTAAATGGCAATCCTGAGACAGAGAGGCTTACCTCCTGTGACCCAATAAGTAACACAGTTTCACCCAGCAATGAAACTCTGCATCACAGCTCACAGCGTGATCTGATCATGGAAAGGGATTGCTGGTAAAATCCCCCAATTCCTGTTTTATGGTGATTATTGGGGTCCTTTTATGTATTGGATTTGATTTAATTTAATTTATACTTGCATCTATCCTATTCATGTTTCTTCTACACTTCAATAACCTACCAGTTGTGAACAAATCCATGAGCATCAATGAAAAATTGGTAAGTGATAAGTGGTAAGAATAAAAAGGGTTCAAGATAGAGGATAAGCATCAATAAATTATTGCTTAAATTTCATTCATGCATTCCAACAAAATGTGAAATTAATGTAGAAATTATAAAGAAAATGGGCCTCATGAGGACATGGTAAACTGAAGATATTCTGAGGAATTTGGAGTAACGTTATAACTGAAATTGCTGGCCGGATGCAGCACCTGTGAAATCTCAACAGGTAAAAGGGAGATTGTGAGAGTGCCCAAACATAGATAGAGGTTCTTTGTGAGTAGGTGGCAGGAACCAAAGTTTTTGTGATTTGTTTGTGATTTTTTTCAATAAATTTATTCGAGATTGTATTATACAAATATGTTTTATACAATTTCACAAAAGTTAAATGAAAGAAAATAGAAAATTAAAACATGAATATGTTGTCTGCAGGTACGTAAAGTCATTTTTGCGTCTTTATGTTTACAAAAACTTAGCAAGCTGGCTTTTTTATTAGAAAGCTTTATTTATTTATTTTTTCATGCAACTTCTGTAAAATCACACAGAGCAAATTAAATTGTTTTCTGTAGTCCAACTGATACTTTTTCAAGCCTGGCTTTACAGGCAAATGAACTTCTGAATGCATATCAGTGGCACTGATTTCTTACAGACAAATGTGTAATCCTTTATAAGCTAGTATTAAAAAACTTGGGATACCCTACTTCATTTTCTCATTATCCCCATTAAAATATTCTAGTTCTATAACAGAATAATCAAATTTCAGTTGGTAAATTTAAACCTTCAAGTGTTTGAATATTTAAAACATTCTAGCACATCATCAAGGCTCAGTAAAGGATATCTCCAAAGTCATGATAGACTAGATCAGGGGTGTCAAACTCAATTTTATTGATGGATGCATCAGGGTTATGTTTGACCTGCAGGTGGCATGGCCGGGGGCGGCCTAGCCAGCTCAACGTTACTCATGATGGGGGTCCCTGTGATGGCCAAGCGCTAAGGCAGAATTTTCCTCAAACAATCCCTCACTTTCATTATAATTTTCTCCCTTTGTTCCTTTTCTTTTTCCTTCCCTCTTCATTCTTTCTTCCCATCTTTCCTTCCTTGCTCCTTCCCATCTTTTCTTCTTTGTCTTTCCCTTTCTCCTTTCAAATGCAAAAGGGGAATAATTTGTTTTGTTTTTAGGTTTTTTTGCTAGCCTTCTGCGAGAGAAAAAAGAGCCCGGGGGGGGGGGGGATGTGTCCTGGCAGAGGCAATGTGGGCCTGTCATTTGTTGTTTGCAGGGTGGATCATGAGCCAGATCTAAGCACCTTGTGGGCCGGATACGGACCACGGGCCTTGAGTTTGACACTCCTGGACTAGATGTTCCAAGTGTTAAAAATATTCAACGTTTTATCTAACACCAGACATTGAATAAAAATAGAAATTGTAGAATAAGAATATAAATTACTAATAGCAATATGCCTGAGAATGCTCAATGAAATTTTAAGATTGGATTGTTCTAAGAGAAAAATATTAGTGCTGAATAAAACTTAATGATTACAAATATAACAGTAACCCTGCTCCGAGTAATGGCTTCTAGAAAATCCAGTTATTCTCCGGTTTTATTTCATTTTAAAAAAACTTTGAAAAATATAATTGATATCAACAAGAGACTAATTCACAATCACTAAAAGTCACCTCTCTAATTGACACTCACTGGCAGGCTGCATTATTTTAAAAGTAAAGTGATAGACAGGATGACTTAATGTCGATGACAAAAAAGACTAATGGAAATGTGAAAATCATTCAAAATTCAATGCATCTCCACTGTAAAACTCTAATCAGATTTAGACTATGTGATGTGATGGGGCTATGAAGGCAATTTTTACTTATGGGAATAACTTCTAATTGCTTTCAGATATTCTGCCACATTTGAATATTGCTACTGAAATCTTAGTGCTGAAAAGCAACATGCATTGCAAATAACAATGAAATATAAAACAATTTTAAAAGGGAATGCAGAGAAAAAATAAGAGGTAACCAGCCTTAGTAAAAAATCTCATGTGCACTAGCTTATCTTGCAAGGTAAATATAAACATACAAAAGAGAGAATCCATTAACTTAGTATTAACCAGGGATAAGAAATCTATGCACCTATCATAACAGTTTTTCTCACTTGTATCCCAGGTACTTTATCGCATTTGACCAGTACAAATTGTATTTGTAAAAATAAATAAAGAAAAACCAAGTGTGAGGCTTTGCTTCCCTTATCTCCTCAGCTAAAAAAAACAAAACAAATCAAATGCACTGAAAAGTAGACCTGTCTAGTAGAAATGTTGCAACTGGAAACTGCAACTTTTGCCTTTTGCTAGATTTTTCATGATTTGCTACTTAACCACTAATCTAGATTTGTACAATACAAGGAACCACAGGGCAGATAAACTAATCTAATTCAAATCATAGTTATAAACTACATTAAAACTTTCTGCCTTTACAACCAATGACTGTATTCAGATTAAACAACATTTTAAATCAGAGATACAGATCCCAGTTCAGAACTTTCATTCATATCTACTTCAGGCTACAGGGCAACAGAAAAGAGACTGCAAGATGCAGTCTATAATATTTAGAGGAACACGGCTGGGTATCAAACAAGAGCTAAGTAATACTCAGGACTCAAAGCACATGGCTTGTGTATCTTTTTTGTGACTTCTCTGTGAAGTGCTATAAAAGAAGAGTATACTTTCCTGTCCTTCTGAGACTGAGGGATGGATGGACGACTAGAATGTAATTCCCAATTTATTTCTCAAAACTTCAGTCTCTCACCTGTTATGGCTTAGTATATTGTATCAATGGGAGGTTGTTGGATCACATGATGAATTCTATGGTTGCAAATTTTTATTCCCCTGGGAAATTTTCTTCAGAAAGGTAGTATGATTTTCTGCCTCACAAATAAAACACTTTACAAAGGGCAATTCACTTTGAACAAAGGATACTGAACTTTGTGTTCTTAGAAGCTATTCACCATCTGAAGAATCAAATTATATTTGTTCTAGTAGAAATCAGTAATGTTATCAAATGTCTCTAAGCAGATATTTTTCAAAGATGATAAATCTGGTTAAGATTTAAAGCAACAGTGCCCAAGCACTTTTATAATACTTCTTTCTTTTTTATATATTTTCCAAATGCATAATTTTTATATATCTATTATACTTTCAAATGCTATGTTATTGTAAAAAGAAAAATGCCTTGCGGTCTAATTCTTATGAGTAATTGTACTTCACTGCCATTTAAGAAGGCTAAGGCAACATTTCTGATACAACTTGTGATTCAGCTGTATGTTTCTAAGGTACTCTAAAACTGTGAAATTATTTTAAAATACAAAAAAGTTAGTAAACAGGTTACTTTTTATTATTTTAAGAATTTCCATTTTTTTCAATTCTATAATACACTAATTCTACAAAATTGATATCTCACAGGATGGAAAGGTTGAGTACTTCCCCACCCTTATATATTGCATATACAGTATATACAATCCAACACATGGCATACTCAGTGGAAACTGTCCTACTGATTTCAAGTACTCAAAGAATATAAGCTGCTTTATAACATCTCAAAGTATATCTTGATCGACATATTATAAGAATTGTTTCCTTATCCACTCTTTACTGAATAAGTCAACATTGGCTGAGGTCAAACAGCTAAGCCATAAATAATGACTTATAAACCACGATTGTTGAGTTTATATAATATGCAAAGCAACAACCAAGTTACATTAGATCTTAGCATAATGTGTGGATTCAAAATTGTATCTAAATTTTTCTTGTGTCAAAACAGATACTTTCCTATCCTGTATGATTTGGCATAGAGACTCATCCAGGAAAAAACCCATCCCTTCTACCATTGACCTCTACATAGTTCAGTATTTTTACTTGAAAATAAATATCATTGTATTTCACTATGATGATAAATAACTAGGGTAACCAAAAATAATTCAGCCTAGACTTCAAAGAAGTCTAACTGTTCTGTCGCCTTGCTTGGTACGGACCTAGGGTTGCAAGCAAGATGCCCTATAAATTATCAACATTCACTTACATCAGCTTTATTTAAGTCTATAATTCTTAGCTTTTTAAGTCTTAAAAACTAAAGGTCATGTAGCTAAAAAAGATGAAAAATATCACATAACAACTCTAGAGGATGTTATGCCAGGTGATTGCTGTCCATTAATGTCAATTAAGCTGAGAATCTTTTTGACACAGCATTGCAAAGCTGTGATGGCCAAGGAACACATGCAGTGGGTAGAATATTGGCAAAAAAGTGAGGTCATCATGAAAAGGACTATCAGGAGGTATTTTTTATGTGATATATTTATGCTACACTATACCTTTTTAAATTTGTTTCTACACAGACAGAAATCTATACTGTTCATTCTTCACAATCATAGTTACCCGAGGTTCAAAATTTATAAGTATTGTTAAGTTATAGCATACCTTCATTCCATCAGTGAGAATGCTACAACTTACAATTGTGTGTGTGTGTGTGTGTGTGTGTGTGTGTGTTCAAAACTAAGTAGAAGTTATTAAATGAGACTTGCTCCAAAATAGAGTAGGATTTGAATACCAGTAGCACAAGATTATTTATTCCTTCTATTTCCTTCACCAGGTTTAACTAACAAAACTGAATAAACATTTATTTTATAGTAAAAAATTATTTTATAGTAAAAATCTAAATGCACTCCTGCAGATACCCTTGGGCAATTTAGTAACTGGGTTTCAATGTTAAGTTCAAAGAGAACTTTGGCATTCAACAGATTAAATAATGTCATCAGAGGTATCCCAAAAGCACACCTTTTTCATGGCAACTTCCTTCTAGAATGGTATATCCAGACATCTGTTGGTTTCTAGTTTGATGATGTTCCAGAAGATACAGAAAACTTGGTTAATTTCAAAGGCTGTGGGGAAGAATGATGGTGAGCCCTTGTAAAATATTTTCTTTTGTATTTTTCTTTTGTATGGCATCTCTTTTATTTTATTGTTCTAGATTTTTATATTGTAAATAGTAAACACAATAATTGGAAATTATGCATTTTAAAAAATCTGTAGATATATATAGATGATAGATGACAGATAGATAAATACCATATTTTTCTCACTATAAGACACACACACACCCAAAAAAAGTGGATGGAAATGTCAGTATGTCTCATAGAGCAAATATTGAGGAGGAGGAGAGGAATTGATGTGGCGGCTGGCGCTTTTGTTGCTGAGTAGCTGATCGGTCATTGGATTAGCCTCCCGGAATATCATCAATCAGCTGTTATACATGGCGGGTATCACTGCTACCACTATCGCTGCCACCACCAATCGCCACCACTGTCCAATTGCAACCACTGAATGACGGCAGCAGTGATAGGCAGCATCGATCCCTGCCACCTAAAACAGCTGATCAGCAGTATTCTGGGAGGCTGATCCAACCACCAATAAGCTGCTCGGCAGTGAAGGCAGCAGCAGCTCAGCTCAGTTGACCAGTGGTAGGTGCCATGGAGTGGAGTCCTGACGAGCCACCTGATCAATATTCCCTCTAATTTTTTTTTAGTGTGAGCAGAAAAGTATTGTGTTTGAGCGGCATATTTTCATGCCTAAGCACCTGAATTTTTTTCACAGATGTCACCTAAGACAACAACGAAATCAGTATTATTTGAAACTCAAAGTTATGTTTATTCAAGGTTCCTGCTTAATTAAAAGTGTTATATAATATCAGTATCACTTAACAACGCTCCTGCTTAGCAACCAAAAAGTTGTTTCAGAAAGTCTGGCATTTGAAGCACGCAAGTTTTAAAGCTGTCAAGTTACAAGATCCTTGCACCCCTAACCCTTTAGAAAAAAAAATCCCAGGGGTCTTCAAACCTGACAGCTTTAAGACTTGTGGACTTCAACTCCCAGAATTCCTCCTCCAGTCATGTTGGCTCAGAAACTCTGGCATCGAAGCATGCAAGTCTTAAAGCTGTCAAGTTACAAGATCCTTGCACCTATAACCCTTTAGGAAAAAAAAAACCCAGGGGTCTTCAAACCTGACAGCTTTAAGACTTGTGGACTTCAACTCCCAGAATTCCTCCTCCAGTCATATTGCGGTGACGTCATCTGCATGGATCTACTCCATCTTTGGTTTTTTTCACAGGGGGCAGGGCTGCCACTGAAGATGCCAATGAGCCCCCACCGCCACTAGAATAACTGTTGCCACCTCCTGCTCCTCCTCCAACAGCATCACCACGTTTGCTGCCCAGCGCTGCAGCTGAGATGAAGCCGCCAAAGCTCCCGCTGGCGCCCCCGCCCATGGCAGCGGCGGCGGTGCCTCCCCTTTCGCTCGGAGCACCTCAACTGGGCTCCGGGTTACCCCTGCCGCCGCCTCCACCTCCACTGTGCTTTTGAGAAGCCATGAAGCCTTTTTTTCCTGCTCCCGCCCCCTCCGCTCCCTTCCCACTAGCTCCCGTGGCCTCATGGCTCCTCAAAAGTACAGCGGAGGAGGAAGGGGGAGGGATAACGCGGGGGCCAGCTCAGGTGCTCCGTGTGGAGGGAGAAGCACTACTGCCACAGGCGGGGGTGCTGATGGGAGCTTTGGCGGCTTCACCTCAGCCGCAGCGTCAGGCGGGAAATCCGGCAGTGCTGTTGGAGGAGGAGGAGGAGGCAGCAGCAAATATTCTGGTGGGGGGGGGGCTTTGCAGGTTCACTTCAGCCGCAGAGCCGGGCACAAACGGCTAGGATTGGCCACCCACAAAGGACCTCCCCGGGCTTGCTTTGCTGAATACGGGGTGACTGATGCTAGTTTGAGCGGCCGCAGCAGGCACAAACTACCGTAAATCGCTCCGTGCTCATCAAAACCAGTCTGGGGGTCCTTTTCCGGGCAGCCTGTTCTAGCCGCCTGTAAAGGACTTCCCCGCGTTTGCTTTGCTGAACACGGGGCGACTAACAGTAATGAGCAGCGCAGCCGGCTGCTAGGAGGTCCTAGGAGATCGGCTGTGCCATGTAAGCTCCTGCCGCCGTCCCCACGCCCATGCTAACCCTAGATTTTCTGAAGCCCCTCAGCTTCCGGCGCCTGTGACAGAAATAACTGCGCGGCAGTTAGAAATGGCTGCACAGTGTTTTCTTGCCACGTGCGCGGCTGTGCACCTTAGAGGAAACAGTAGCTGTGATAATGTGCTGAAGCTGACCAGGCTGTTTCTGCAAGGACACTAGCCAGATGAATGCCGGATGGATGCTGGGAGGCAGAGGCAGATTTTTTTTTCATATTTTCTTGTTTTCCTCCTAATGTGCATCTTATGGTCGGGTGCATCTTATAGAGCGAAAAATATGGTAAATAAGAGAAGCTTGGATACAAAAATGGCACTCTTCTTTATCCATCATTTAAGGATTTGTGATGCATTAAATAAATGTTATTCTCAAACTGAAGAGGCTTACAGTCTGCAGGCAGAATATGAATTGATTCCACTTCAGTGCCTATATTCAACTAATCCATTTGTCTGTTTTGACTTCCAGTCCTTAATATGATTCCTATAAAGAGGCAATCCATTCAATGTGAACACTAGAGTAAAACATATACTCTAGTAACAGATTTCTCACTACAGTAGTAACTAGCAACAGATTTCCTACTAGAATCTTAAAGTATGTCCTTTATTTTCTATAGCTGTTGACATAGGTTTTCCATTGCCTATACTTCATTGCTATGTTTATTGTTTAGAAACTATTACATTTGTGTAGAACGTTCATGGGATGTGAAGGAAGGAAATACCGTATTTTTTGGAGTATAAGACACACCTTTTTCCTCAAAAAAGAGGCTGAAAATCTGGGTGTGTCTTATATACCAAATACAGCATTTTTTGCTTCCCGAAGCACCGCCACCCTCACCAAAATGGCCATGCATACCTTTATGGAGGCTTTCAGAGAGCTCCTGGGAGCTGGGGAGGGCAGAAATGAACAAAAAGTGAGACATTTTTTGCTCCCCCCCCCCAAGCCCCCAGCAGCACTCTATAAGCCTCCATAAGGCTATGCATGCAATTTGTTTGACAAAAAAGGGGCCGTTTTGGTGAAAAATGGGCTGTTTTTTGCTTGTTTTGGGGCTCCCACTCCCTCAGAAGCACTCTGCAAGCCCCCCCCCCCGGCTATTCATGCTTTATGGGGGGGAAATGCGCCCATTTTCACAAAAATAAGGTTTGCAGAATTTTTTTTTAACCTTTTGGAAAGCTCTTTTATTGATTGATGAGAATTACATTGATCAAGCGCTGTGCCAGCAGAAACAAAGTTTTAGGTGCTGCAGATTGTCAGCGATTTCCTTCTCCAGCACATGGATAAATACACCTAGAAACATCTACCTACCTACCTACTCTCTCTCCCTATCTACCTACTATATTTCTCTCTCTTTTTATACCTCTATCTACCTACCTACTTTCTCTCTGTCTTTCTCTTTTCCTACCTATCTACTTTATTTCTCTCTTTGTCTCTCTATTTCTATCCCTCTACCAACCTACCTATTCTTTCTCTCCCCTACCTATCTACTGTATTTGTCTCTATATATTTCTCTCTATCCCTCTCCCTACCTACCTACAGACTCTCTCTCCCTACCTACTTACCTACTGTATTTCTCTCTCTCTCTCGCTATTTCTCTCTCTCTCTATCCCTTTATCTACCTACTTACCTACCTAACTACACTCTCCCTACCTATTGTATTTCTCTCTCTTTCTCTCCTTCTCTATCCCTATATCTCCCTACCTACTTTTTTTTTAAAATTGCCTCTTCAAAACATTGGTGCATCTTATACTTCAATACATCTTATACTCTGAAAAATACGGTAATTCAATTATGCAGGCCACCGTAATTTCAAATGTTGACTAAAAGCTGTCAGATAGCTATGGTCCAACAGTTATTAGCAGGTGGAAAACATTTAACATTCAAAAATGATACAAATAAAGAATGTTATTGGCAGCTTTCCTAGGTTAAATTTGTAAGATAAAGATTTTTGTTTTAAAGCACATTTTTTATCTTTATTCTTTTTGTGGGGATTACCAACTTTGTTAGTTCCACAAGACAGAATGTGGGGGGGAAAAACAGATATTTCTGAAACAGGACCAAATAATAATGCTTCGCAAACTAGTGATAGCAAGTAATCCTATACTACAATTTAGAATACCAAGTAATGCCCCCATTTATTGAATTTGTCTCCTTCTCCCAAAAAAGGTTTTAAAAAATATTGGTTTTTCTCAACTAGTACCGATTATAGCAGAATAAGAGAAAATTGTATGAGACAGCATATAAAGAATATACAGCCCAGCAAACAAGGCAAAAATGACACAATGGTGTGTGTACAATGAAAGCGTTTAGCTGAAAGTTCACTTACCAAGAGATAATTCTGATATATTATTTCTTATATTCTTTGGCCTGAACCAACTGCAACTTGGCACATATAACATTTCCATGGAAATTGAGAATCTTTCCCTGACAGATTCAGTAGCCCCTCAGATTCCAGAACTGTCTCACACAGGACTTCAATACACATAAATCATAATAACTTAGTAATAAAATAAAAAAATTGGCAGTTAATTAAATTACAAACAACTGCTACAAGCATTATTTTAAAATAAAAAAATAATTCTAAGGCCAGACAAGAAATATACAAGTGGCCCTTGACTTAGAATCACAACTGAGCCCAAAATTATGTTGTTCAGCAAGACCTTAAAGTGAATGTTGCTCCATTTTACAACCTTTCTTGTTACAGTTGTTAAATGAATCACTGCAGTTGTTAAATTAGTAAGATTAGTTAAGTGAATCTGTCTTTCCCATTGACTTTGCTTGTCAGAGGGTCACAAAAGGTCATTAAGTTACCCCAGGACATTGCAGCCGCCATAAATATGAATCAGTTGCCAAGTATCTGAATTTCGATCAAGTGACATGGGAAAATTGCAATGATTGTAAGTGTGAAAAATGGTCAACTTTTTTCAAATCACTTTTTTCAGTGGTGTTGTAACTGCAAACAGTCACTAAACAAATGGTTTTAAGTCAAGGACTACCTGCAATTTTATAGACGAAAGGCTGTTCCCAAAAGAACAATATTGGAAGTATAATAAAGGTTTTAGTAATCTAGGAATTTTCAATAGCAATATCTAATTAATACACTAATTGTTTATTAATGCAATTTTTGTTTGCAGAACATGATAGGCCATTAATCTTGATTTACAGTGGCTAAACTTTTTCACCCTGCTAGGCCAAACCCAACTCTCCCCCCCAAATGCAGTCACATTATAGTATGAAGTGTGTGAACCCTAATTTGTATATTATGAACAACTCTGGAAAACTGTGCAGCATTGGAAAGATCTACAGTATTAGTAATAGCCAAAATATTTCACATTCAAAGAACAATGTTTCAGGAACAAAACACTGTTTTGAGTTTAAATGAGCTGTTCTGACTTTCCCAGAAGTATTCTGACATTGCTAGACCATTTTGCAAGTACGGTGATCGTAAAACAGTCCCATTTTGTTCCCAAAGCAGTTCCTTCAAATCGAAAAATTATTGTCTGTTTGGAACTTGAAACACCTCAAACAGTATTTGATTCCCTGGATATCTAAAAATCTTGACATGCCCAGTTTTGAAAGACATGTTTATAAATAGTAATAGTGTTAAAGTACCTATTTACTGTCGAAGAGTTTAGACATTGCGATGAAGATGCTTAGCAATTTGAGATGCATATGAAGAAAAATACACTGAAGTGAAAAAGAATATACAAAAATGAATGAACAAATTAAATTTAAAAAGTAGGCATGCAGGTTTCCGATGGAGATAGAAGCCTTAGAAAACATGTCACTGACTCACCAATCCATTGTTTGGCTGATGCAAGGAGGAAAAAAGCCAAATATTATTAAAATACATTATAGGAAAATGTTTACAGAAACCAGATAGTAACCTTCAAATTTACTTGAGCTCTAGTCTAAAAAACACTAGCTATGTGGGGACAAATTATCATTATATTACAATCTGGTTCTGTAATTTCTATGTAAATTTTCAAATTTATAAATATTAATTCATTCACTGACATTTCTGCAAAGAAAACATGCTTGCTTTTCTAATATTTAGGATACTAAGAAACTGTGCAACTCTCTATAGAAATCTCATCAGTTTTATAAAATATTGCAAACTTCCATAAAAATATTTGATTCTTCAAAGCAACTTCAAAGTATAATCTGATTTGTATTGAGGAGAGCTTCAGCATCCAAATAATGTTTATTGAAAGGCATATATTATAGATTTAGTTAAGTAGGGGAAAATAATTAAATTAAGTTAAATTAAAGGAACAGTATTAAGCCTGCATTTTAGAAACTATTATTCATAAAATTTCATGGGTCCAAGCAAAAATTTCAGTTTATCCTGTACCTTTATAAATCCTTGTTCGCACAATATAACATGTTTTCCCCAAAATAAGACAGGGTCTTATTTTCTTTTGATCCCTTAAATACGTACTTGGCCTTCCTGATTTTCCGGGAGGTCTTATTATTTTTGAGATGCAAAAGGTGGCAAGCATGGTAACCTCATCGCTGCTACGGTGTATATTTTGAGGGAGGTTTTATTTTTTGGGGAGAGCTTATTTTAGCACATGCACTCAAAAGCCCAATTGGGCTTATTATCCAAGGAGGTCTTATTTTCGGGAAAACAGGGTACTAACTTATAAACCAACCAAGCAAATATCATCTAAGTATTCTCTGTAAGTCAAATGTATGTTTGTAAAGTGTACTGAGTGAATACACAAAATTAATATATTTGTGAGTTACATTTTTATAAAATAACTCAAAACATTGTTATAACTATAGTAATACGTTTTCACTTAGTACCTTTGCCATAATAACCAAACTGTCAGGTGAACTGGGTTGAGAAGGGCTGAGAGACTCAAATTCACCCAGACTCATTTCATGCTTAAACTATAAGGGAGTTTTTGGGCTGTTCATGTTTCAAGGGAGACCATGATAAAATTGGATGGAGCCATGGATTTCTTTCGGGTAAGATGAAGATTCCAGGAGATACTTGCTTTTAAATTATGCCAAATCTGCTACATTATATACTACAAGTTTTTCATTCTTCTGCCTCAGAAAAGGTGGGAAAGCCGACTGTTATGAATACTATTCAAGGTGCCACCAAAAGCGAGGTGGGAGACTCAGAGGTAACATGGTCTTTAATTATTCATGTGTGTCAAAATATTGGCATCACATTGCTGTGACATGTCTTTTTCCCTTCATGGAGAAGGGGTGGGCATGGCCTGCGCATCTGGCTTGCAGGCCGCCAGTATGACACCTCTCCTCTAAGATATTGTATGATGCCTGGCTAATGATCTCAAAACAATTTGACAATATAAATAAAATCAGTTTCACTATCTATAATTAGACAAAAGTTTTAGATCATAAAATAAGATTTGTTTCAATAAATTACACTTTAAATCAATTTTTAATACCATGTAGGACAATATAGTGTCTTCAAAACATTCAGACTCTAATCACTGCTAGAAATTTGTAAGTATTCAGCAGCCTAGAATAAAAGCCCAATAGAGATAAAAAAAAATTATCATCAGACCAACCAAAAAGCCATTCATTAAATTCAGGGATTTTTACACCCTTCTAACAAATGTTATTGTATTTGAAAATGGATATGTTAAACTTGTAGGGCATAAATGAACAAAGGATACCAATCTTTTGTGACCTCTTTGCAATTTACAACAAAATCTTACATATTTTAAGAAGGTCCAATATGTGCACTGAAAACAAATATTTTCAAAATTATAGCTTTGGTTAATATTAATGTTGAAGTAGTGTCACCATCATAAAACCTCTTTCATGTAGGAATTAATATGACAGTTTATGTAACTAAATCATTATCAGTGTGACAATATCGTACATATAGCTTATTATATACTTTGGACACTTGCTAGGAAACTGTGATTATTCATTGCTTCTTTTCACACGTCCATCCAATTTTCTTGCAAGCAAAAACTGATCCTGCTATATCTGAGGCAACATGGAAATTATCTCTGTGGTACTGTGTGCATGATAGACTATTCATATAAGCATGGCTTCACTTGATAACTTACATGTATGAATACATTTGTTCAACATTTTCTCTTTGTCTGGCTAGCTGCAACTAGAACTTCCTTACTAGAAAAGATATCCCCATGATATTCATAATGTCAGTTTCTTACTTTTTCACCAACATAGTTCTGAAATTTCACTTTGATCAGCCAGATGCCTTCTGTTCTGCCAGACCATTGCAAAAATACCACCTTATATTATGCATATGTCCTTATGAGGATCATTTAGTATAGTCCATGAGCCATATATTTTATTGTTTCACCCAGACAACTTATCATCTACCCTAAAAAAAAGCAACTCTCTGACCAAAAGCATGACTTCTATTTATTTGTTTTCCTATTCAACTGTTATTCGGATAAATCCTACCAGATTGCTCAGTTTTGTGACTCTAAGTACCATCCATCTCTCCTTCAATTTCAAAAATGGTACTAAAGTTTTTTAAACATACACACAAAAAATATATGGGTAAAAGACAAATAAACTCAGAAGTACACATACATTCATTCTCTATGTATGTATGTATGTATGTAGGTAGGTAGGTAGGTAGGTAGGTAGGTAGGTCGGTCTTCGGTTATTCGGGTTTTCTCCCGCGTAAAATTGGAAGTGTCTTGGCGATGTTTCGACGAAGTCTCATTCGTCATCTTTAGGCTTCGTGCTTCCAGATTGCTCCTGGAAGCACGAAGCCTGAAGATGACGAATGAGACTTCGTCGAAACGTCGCCAAGACACTTCCAATTTTACGTGGGAGGAAACCCGAATAACCAAAGACCTACATACTAACACCCGCGAAAACCTCAGAAAACAAATATGTATGTATGTATGAAAACATATGGTCCTTGTTTAGTGACCACAACTGGGACTAGAAATTTAAGTAAAGTAGTAGCTAAATGAAAATCACATGACTGAGACTGCTTACAATTTTATTTTGCTTTTTGTTATTTCTTTGAGCTGAACTGAGATGTATTTTTGAGGATATCTTGGTATGGAATAAATAACCAGGTGAAAATAAGAACGGAGAGTTGTTGTGAATATCATAAATGTGAGAACTCATCACTAAATCGATTTTTAGCACCATTGTAACTTGAAATTACTAAAAAAAAAATGCAGTTGCTAAATAAGAACAATTTGCGAGCTTGTGTATGTATGTGCTTGTAATTTGTTTTCGTTTGGATGAGACTGCTGGTTTTATAATCATAATGAAGGTTTTATTGTTAATGTTTTACCGTTTTTCTTTTTTCTTTTCACTTTAATTTAAATATCAGTATTAAAGAGCAAAGTAATAACATAAAATACACTGCTCAAGTATGATACAATGAATAAACCAAAAGTCACTAGTTTAAATACCATTGTTGTGCAAACCACTATGACTAGCGTCATTTAGTACACTGTCCAAAACCAAAATCAACGAAGAGATTGGCTTGATTCACACAACACAGTTATTCTATGATTAACTGAATGGTTTATACAATCAGTCAAACATTCTGGATTCATATCATAAAATGAACCATAAATTAATCACAAAGCATGGTATACGCAAAATACTATGCTAATATGCAGCTTACTACTTTGTGCTTCAATGAATTGGTTTCTGTAATGAGATGCATGAACCAAAACTCCATTCATTGCATCAGTCAAATGGTATTTAAAGGGAGAGAGGAAAAGAAGCATAGAGACTAAGGCATTTTAATTCCTGAGATTTTTAAATGTACTTGTTAATAAGTAATCACTACACTTTTAATATAATTTTCCTCTTGGCTAACCAGCTTTGGCTCTATATTTGAATTGGGGAACGGTCAAAGTAAGTAAAGTGACTTTTATCACTGTTGAAACCAGTCTTACATAAATATGACCTTTGTGTCATTCTCAGCTCTTTGAACTGTACAGGTGTTATACTCGGAACAGTTATTTCAAAAAGACACTATTCCAACAGAGAAAGAAAATTCTTATGCTTTGCAAGATAGTCTCCATAAACATGCAGGATCTGAATTTACATCTCTAATAGGAAATCTGTTTTCTAAATCAAGAACAGTTTGCAAGTTGAAGAGATCACAGATAGAAATGGCACTCCAAAGCCATTTTATTATTTATTAGAGAGGAAAGAAACAGAATCCAGTTTCTTTCACTAGTTAGTGCTGGATTATAAATGTCATTATTCCTCACCATTGGCTGTGAAGTCCAACAATATTCACAGCTTCCCAACCCATTTTTAAAGACAGAAATCCTGGGCAGATCTACTGTGAAATAAATCCATTAACAAATGTGACTAAGCCCAAATTCATATTTGCAAGAACCAGAATGGATCTTACTGTTCAGGTAGGCAACTGACTGTGAAGGACAGGCCTTAACCCACAGCTGTTTTCTAAAAAGGAACCAAGAACCCAGAGGATAATCTGAATGTATTCAAAATACTTTTCTTTCTGTACTGCAAACTCTTTAGCATGTTCAGTAAAACTAAGGGTGTAAGGGGCGGGGGGGGGGGGGAGAGAGAAAGTAGGTTGATTATTAATGGCCATGGACCCTAATAAAACAATCAGACTTCCATCCTCAAAAAGTACTATTCTGAAAGGCACTATCAGATCTGGGGAAACTTGTTAAACTCCGGCTAGGCGCTGTGGACACTGGACTACATAAATTAATTGGGCTAAATGGATAATTAGCAAGATGTAGCAGAGCACTTGAGCAGGATCATTATGCAACTCTCCTGTCTCCGTTCTCCTCTCAACAGGCAGCGAGCTTCTTCCCATCCACTGCCTCAGAGCCATCAGGGAAAGGCCAGAAGATTGAATGTCTTCTCCCCCTTCCCTATTCGGATCCGGAAGCAGCGCGGCTGGGGCTCCGCTACCCAAAGCGGGCCATCCGACCCAAGGACAGGCCGTAGGTCAAACAGCACGCTGCCCATTTCGGCTGCCCCGCTAGCCAAGGCCTGCCTGCAGAAAGCCCGGATTGGAAGCCATTCGCACAAGGGAGCAGTATAAACCAGCAAGTATTTCGCGCTGCTCTCCGAGCACCAGACTCTGGGACTTACCTTGGCAGCCATGCTTTTACCTTGTGCAGCCGGCCCCTTTTCCCCGGCACAGCGAACGAAGGCAAGTAGTAAGCGGCGCCGGGACTGACGCGCCAACCAGCCGAGAGGAAGGGCCGCTTCTGCGCGCTCATTGGCTGAAACAGCCTCCAAGAGCAGCTGGAATGCGCGTGATCCGCCGGTGTCCTCGGGCCTGGCGGGGCTGGCGCGAAAGCGGTTAAGCAAATCCATGCCTGGAATTGACCCCGAGTGGGCTTCGCGCCCAGCGATTTTGTGAATGCAATTTTGGTCTGCTGTTGCAGCTGCGTCCCTTGGAGTGGAAGCGCTGTCTTTTCGTGAGTTTGGGACGGATCTATTAAATAGAGGGAAAAGATTCAAAGGAAATCTAAAGCTGCTGTCCTTGCCGACTTGGCATGAAAATCAATGCCTAAGAACAATTTTTTGTCAAAAGTTTACATCTCCCTTCTAAAGGGTTGATTACATTTGTCATTAATATGTCTTTCTCCAGGATAGACTCCTCTCTTATCGCAAAAGTGTCAAGTGTTAAGAATATAAGGCCAGGTTCAGGAAAAACAAGTTTGTGATGGCTCACAGACTTAAGTGAGCCATGTTATGGAAGAAAGGGTGCCAGATGTATATACTCTGTTTCCCTGAAAGTAAGACCTCACTGGATAATAAGCCCAATTAGAATTTTGAGCGCATGCGCTAAAATAAGCCCTCCCCGAAAATATTGCAACATAGCAGCAGCCATGGTGACCACACTCACTCCCTTCTGCACCTCAAAAATAATAAGACCTCCCCGAAAATAAGGCCAAGTGCTTATTTCGGAGGTCAAAAGAAAATAAGACCCTGTCTTATTTTCTGGGAAACTCGGTAGCACACAACACTATTGCGTAAGCTGGTTACCCATGTGTTTTCGGATGCAATTCAAGATGCTGGTGGTTACCTAAAAAGCTGTAATGGCTTGGGACCATGGTACTTGAAGATCACCTTTTTTCCAGAATTTCTACCCATCCAATTAGATCAAATAGGATGGCCATGCTGCAGATTCTATCTGTTAAAGAATGTGGCTGATTTTTCTGCAGCAGCCCTTGCTTCTGTGGAACATTTTCCTTTTGGAAATCAGAATTGTCCCATCTCTGTTAATCTGTAGAGCTTTAAAAATCTCACTGCTCCTTAGTCTGGAGTGCTATATGTGCCAAAGGTCCTGCCTCTGAACCATATTGTTAACAGCCCAGACACCTTACTTTCTATATACTTTGAAGTACCCTATTTCCCCGAAAATAAGAACTCCCTGGATAATAAGCCCAATCAGGTTTTTGAGCGCATGTGCTAAAATAAATCCTCCCCCCCCCAAAAAAAAATAAGCCCTTCCAGAAAATATTGCAATAGAGCAGCAGCCTTGAGGTGACCATGCTGACCCCTCCTGCACCTCAAAAATAATAAGACCTCCCTGAAAATAAGACCATTTCGGGGGTCAAAAGAAAATAATACTCTGTCTTATCTTGGGGGAAAGACTCGTAAGTTTTAATGTTTTTACTGGTTTAATGCTTTTCAGTTTTGTTGTTTTAAAATGTTTTTAAGATATTAATTGTAACATGTTTTGAATGGTGAGCACCCAGAATCATTGGCTGAGATGGGCGGCTACAGAAATTGAACGAATGAATGGAAAGAGTATTAGGAATGTCTGCTGCCTTGAATTATTTAAATGCAAGAACAATTAAAATAACATAAAAACATATAAAAACTATTAGATTGTAAACCTAAAAAGAAAAAAGTCTAGATTCTGATGTGCAGTCTCTTTATCCCATCCCAGGACTTAAGGGGGAAATCCAGGTCTTAAGTGCTTTTTGGAAGGCTAGGAAGACAGAGATGCCTGCCAAACTTCAGGGAGAAGAGTTTTTGAAAATACAGGGGCTGTCACAGAAAAGGTATGCTTCAGTGCAGTGAGGTACATTAATCCAGTGTTTTTCAACCTTTTTTGTGCAAAGGCACACTTTTTTCACGAAAAAAATCACGAGGCACACCACCATTAGAAAATGTTAAAAATATTTAACTCTGTGCCTATATTGACTATATCTTCTCAATTTACAATTATCTCAATTTGCAATTGTCTTTTGTGAAGTATAAATCAATTTATCAATTTAAAATCCACTCTCTTGAGATTATACTTCCTAGAATGCTAGCATCCATCCAAGGGTATGAGGTAGGTATTACCTAGTTCCTCACTCATTATTCCAAAACTGAAAGCTAACAACAGCATCATTGAAGTATAGGAACAGTATTGGGAGAGGACCAATTGAGGGCATTCAAAATCTTGGAACTGTTTTGCATGAGTATAGCCTGTGCTTTAGCTTAGGAGCCATCCTACAGGAGCGAGTCCAGTGAATTTGACGGGGGGGAGCAAAGCTGCTCCCCGAGGCGCCGCAGGGAAGAGGCGGCAGAGGTGGGTGATCGCGGGAGAAACTGTGCTTGGGGCGGCGGGGCTTGGGCTCCCTTTCCGAGGCAGCGCAGGGAAGAGAGCAGCGTCTGCGCTGCTTTTGCTGGAGGTGGGGGAGCACATGGGAGTCCTGCGGTCTTCTGCCTTTCAGGGTTCAGGGCGAGGCTCGTGTGCGGAGTTGCCCCTTTGGGCTCGTGTTCATCGCGGAAGGTCTCCCGTTCCAGCTTTGCGATTTCCCCCTTCCCGAGTTTGCCTTGAACCTTGCCCCTTTCTCCCTTCCCAGGACGAGAAGAGCCCCGTCGGCTTGTCTGAACCAAAATCTGCCTGCGGGAATGGGGAGGAGGAGGAGACATTGCTAGGAAAGCGGGGGTGCTGGCTTCGTTCCTCTTGCTTTGTGTTCAATCTCCTTGTCCTGATTTCTCTGCCGGGAAATAAGCCCGGAGGAGCCAGGTGCAAGTCAGGGGGCATTTGCGTGGTGCCGCGAACGCGATCCCGGAATCCCCGGCTGGGGTTGTCAAGCAGACCAATCTGCAGCGCTCCCGAAACGGCGGGCTTATTGGGGGAAGCAGTGGGTTTTTTTGGAAGTGAATGGCCTCAAAACCTGCGGAATTCAACAAGTCTTGTTTTGAAGAGCTCCGCTGAAAACACCCGGCGGGTGTTTTTTCCACGGCACACCTTACACTATGTCACGGCACACTAGTGTGCCGCGGCACAATGGTTGAAAAACACTGCATTAATCAATATATTTTAACTCATAGCGGACGTAGTTGCAGAATAAGTCTTATGTGACAAACATAGGGAGGATTTACTGATAGCATTCCAAACTTGAAACAAATACAGTAGTATAAGTTCATCCAACATAATGGCAAAAGTGTTTGTGGTACAGTAGATTGTGTGAGCTCAATTGAATATATTGTTATACCATTAAAGTACAAGGATATGATAAACATTATTATTACCACAAAGCAACATAGTGAGCATTTACAATGCTGGATTTATGATCCCAAGATACAGGTTCAAGTTCACCTTCAGCCCTAAAGGTAAGGTGACCAGACGTCCCAATTTTGGTGGGACAGTCACGATTTCGCACAATTTGTCCCACATCCCGCAGCGTTCTTAAAAAGTCCCGATTTTTGTGACCAGACCCGGAAGTAAGCCTGCCCCACCCCAGCCCTCTATACCCGTCCTGGCCGGATGGTATTTTGTCCCTTCTGTCTCCCAGCAACTTCGGGAAACAACTTCGGGAAGGTCCTTTGCTAGCAGGCAGGTTCTAGGACGCCTGCCGCCACCAAAGGACCTTCCCGGAGTTGCTTTTCTGAGCAACGGGGAGACAGAAGGGACAAAGTACCGTCCGTTTTGCCCATGCCACGAGGGCAGCAGGAAGACTAGGACAGGGATCTCCTCTCGGCTCCAGCCAGGGAGAGAAGCAGCAGAGAAAGGTAAACCAGCATTTTATATTTTATTTGCTTTATTTGCTTTGCGCCCGAGTGGGGCGGGGAAAACACCTCGCCAGAGGCTGCTGGAGAACTCTTTCCAAAGAGAGGGTCTGGGAACTGGGCGGGCGAGATTGGAGCGGGGAGCCGGGGAGCACACTTGCTCCCCTTTCCCATGGCCTGCCTTTCTCCATGGAGCCTGTGGATGCGGCTGCTGGCTGTGCAGGTGGCCTGGAGGGAACCCCCGAAGCTCCTGGCATGGACCTGACATTGGAGATCCGCGTTTCCAAAGTGTAGCATTATTTCACTCCTCTCCTGTTTTGGGGGGGGGGAGCTACGAGAAGCGGGTGGTGGCACTTGGGGAATATTTGTGTCCCCGGGAGATCTGCTCTTCCCCGCCCCTTACCTCTGAAGGGGAGGCCAGGCGTGGGAGAGAGTGCTAATGATAATGACCGATTCCCTCCTGTTTCTGTGGGTTTGGGGGGGTGGGGAGAGAAGGTAGTTGCAGAGCCTTGACTGAAGTTAGGAGGCTGACTCGCTACAATAAGCAGTGACCATTATTTGGAGGAAGAAAAAGCATAGCAGTGCGACGGAGATTCACTCTTTCAGAACCTGCATCATCTTTTTTTCAAATTTAAAAAAAAAAAGCCTTTTAAACATTCTTATTCCGAAAGGCAAAAAACCCCATGAGGCTTGCTGGAGAATGGAGCGGAGGTGACGTATGAGGGGGAGGCCGGGCGCCATGGTGGGGGAAGCTGTTGCTGAAATAATTTGATCTGTCAGGAAGTCGGAGGTGGGGGGGAGGTCAGTGGGAAGCCTTTGCCGGCCCAACGCCAGCCATAGCTCTGAAGTTGCTTTCCTTTCTACTGAATCCCCTGCTCAGCAAAGCAAGTTGGGGGAAATCCTTTGCGCTGGCTAGAAAAGTTCTTCACTCACTCCCTCTTGCAGCACGCCCTGATGCGAAAAACGCCGAGATCGGCACACTTGGGGCTGCTGCTGCTGTGATGTCCAGGGAGGCTCCGCTGGTCTGGAACCCATCCACGGGGGGGGAGGGATCGTCTTCCCGAATGGGCTGGTAAGGGGATAGAAAAGGTTTTTCTCCATTTCCAGGTTTCAGCTTCTTGGCTTCATTATCTCATTATCTCTTTCCAGCTTCTTTTGTTGAGCCTCTAATTAAGGTTCATTTTTATGCCTTAATAAAGATCACCTGGTTAAAAAGAAGGAAGAGGCTCCACTGGTCCGAAGCCCATCTGCAGGTTGGGAGGGAGGGAGAGACAGACAGAAAAACAGACAGACAGAGACACAGAGAGAGATGCACACACAGAGTGAGTGAGTGAGTGAGTGAGTGAGAGATAGACACACACACATACATATACACACAGAGTGACAGAGAGAGGAAGGGAGGGGAGAGGGATAAAGTGATAGAGAGGGAGGGAGAGACAGACACACACAGAGTGTGTGATTAAGTGAGTGAGTGAGAGATAGACACACACACACACATACACACAGAGTGACAGAGAGAGAGGAAGGGAGGGGAGAGAGAGAGAGAGAGAGAGCTTTCAATTTGTAGGGATGTAACCTGGCTGTTTTTGCCTGCTCTCAAAAAGATGAGCAGGGTTGAAACTGGCTAATAATTGGAGGGGAACCCACCTGGGAATCTCAGTACTGTATATTTAATAGTAAAATATTAAAAATTGTCCAAAAGCAACAATGACAATTTTCATACTACTGCTAAGAAAATTACGACACATCAATAAAATTATAGGAGCTGAGTTTAACTCAAGAGAAACTTTTCTAAAGGTAGACAGTTATATAACAATTCCACAATTCTGAAAGAACAAGCTTGTTCTATATGAAATTTAATGCTACAGTAGAATGAAGTAACACTGAAGATAAGTGCAGGTAGTCCTCAATGCACGACCACAATTGAGCCCAAAATGTATGTTGTTAAGTGAGAAATTGATTGAGTTTTGCTCCATTTTACAATTTTTCTTGCCACATTTGTTAAGTGAAACAATTTTTTTTTAATAAAACATCCCCCCCCCCCCCGTCAATGGTGTCCCTTACCTAAAAGTCCACTGGGTAATTTTGGTCATTTGCTCTCAGATGAACCAATCTCACTGTTGTTGCAGGAAAAAATGGCACAATATTTATTTATTACACTTATATATGCTGCTTTGGGCTTCTGATGTTCATTTCCTATAAATGAACAAATCAGTGATTCTAACAAACTTAACCTGGCCAGCCTCCTTCTTAAGAACATGAGTGGTTTTGCTGGAAGGGTTTCTTTGTGGCCTTATCAAGTCCTTTGAATCCAGTTAGCCATATAATATTAGGGCTGAATATGTTTACACCAGTTAATGGTTTATTCATTAAACCATAATTGGCTTAGGGTATTTAAATATAGACCAATTTTTTTCCTTAAAACAAATTAGATTTACACATCACGTGAAACCATAAATTGATTTGTTTAGTTTAGGGTTACGATAATATGCAAACTCACCCATTTTTGGTTTATCATAATTTTTTGATTAGTTATTATTTATAACTTAGTACAATATGTGATCCAGACAACTGTGGTTTACTCAATAAACTAGAGTTAAGGAAATGTCGCTTAGGATAATGTCAACCATAGCAGTGGTTACTTTCAATGGAATTTAGACGGGCTTTTGCACTCAGAGAAATTAATGAGACATTTTGCATAATTTATATATGTATGATTGAACCCTAAATTTTCTTTAAAAGTTGACATTTATTTGTTATGGATGGAATTAATCTAATGCAGCCTTCTCTAGTCTGATGCCCTTCAGATGTTCTGAAAATATAAATTCTAGATTTTATAGATAAATTGACCAGAAATTCAAAAAAATTATAGCAATATTCCAGACATGGATGCAAAGGACCTCAGTGTTAACTCTGTATGGTCTTGCATTACCGCACACATATCCATTAGGTGGATCCTCCCGGACTTATGACTCTTTCAAGAGCAGGTGGCAGTTCCAGGTAGGAGGGCCTTTGTGCAACTTCATGTTGTTCAACAATTGCACTGTTACCTGGATCATGAGGCTCTGCACATGGTTATTCATGCCTTAGTCACCTATTGGCTGGATTATTGCAATGCATTCTACATTGGCTACCCTTGAAGAATATTTGGAAGCAACAATATGCACAGTTCTGGGAGCTCTATGAGCTGCATATATAACACTGCTACTGCACAAGCTGCATTGGTTACCAGTTTGCTTCTGGATCAAAGTCAAGGTGTTGGTTGTTACCTTTAAAGTCCTACATGGTATGGATCCACAGTATCTGAGCAGCCGTCGCTTCCCCTGTAGACTACTCCACTCATGCCATTGGAAGAGGATTGCTACAGATCCTGTTTGCTAACGAATTCCAGCAAGTTTATTCAAGGAGGAGAAGCTTTTTCACTGTGGCCCATCTTTGAAGCACTCTGCCACCGGAGATAAGAATCACTTCCACGCTTTTGGCTGTGCGGAAGGAATTAAAACGTGAGTTTGCCATTTGTCCTATTGCTTAATGTGGCTGATAGGATACGAAGATCTCATCCCCATCACATATTTCTTTTAGTTCTGGTTTTAGTATAGTTTTTGTAATCTTAATCTATGTACTTTTAATTATCTTTATACTTGTTTTATAATGTCTAAGCCGTCCAGAGTCAAATTGTAGGAACGATGGCCGGTATAAAAAATTAATAAATAAATATTTCTAGAATACTTCTGTTTGGGACACATAGTAGATTTATTTTTTCCTTTGCAGAAGTTTCTTTTAAATAGAAAAAGAATACAGAATTTCTAATATACGTACTTCTCTCTCTCTCTGTCTCTGTCTCTCTCATTTCTTTTTTTCTGATCCACATCCTGCCTATATATAGAAATGAAAATTATTTTCTAGTTTAAATTGATAATGTGATGCATTTCTATGTAATAAAAGCTCAAAAGATCACATGTATAACTGAAATGTTGAGTGAGATCCCTTTTCAGAAAGTCTGATTTATTTCGGAAGAAGAGCTTCTAAACATTGAGATAAATAAATGCATATGCTTATGCCTAGGCTGAAGCTGAAATTCTCAACCTCTACCTGGGAATTAGATTAATTTCCAAGTAGGCATTTATGAGATTCTGATTATAAACTAACATGTAGGTCTCACTTCAAAATATTTTACATGTTTCAGATCATCAATATTAGATGAAGACTTTTTACTTGCTCACTGTAATTGCAGCATATTATATTTCCCACTTTCTGGCTATAGCTCTGCCCTTTAAAAAATACCCCAGTTTCCAATATTGAACCACATCTGGAAACAGGAAACAGAATAAAAGTCAATAAAGTAAGTATTAATACTAGGTTTGAGCTTAAAAACTGGTTCAGTTCTAGATTAGGGTTATATTACTGTACTTTTTGGAGTATAAGACGCACCAAGATTTTGAAGAGGCAAATTTTTTTTTAAAAAAGGTTTTGCACTCTGCAGATCTCCCAAAACAGCCCGTTTTTTGCAAAAAATGATCCCATTTTTTTCCCCAAAAAAGGGGATGAATAGCCTTTAGGAGGCTTGTAGAATGCTCCTGGGTAGTGGGGAGGCCCAAAAACGAGCAAAGAACATGCCATTTTTTGCAAAAATGTGCTTGTTTTTTGTCAAAAAAAAAAAAGAGCATGCATAGCTTTAGGATAAGGTGACCAGATTTTCAGATTGGTAAAGAGGGACACCATAAAGGGGGGAGGGGGGCTTGATTAAAAAATATATATTTGTCAAAAGGTCACAAAAGGTGATTACATGACCCCAGGACACTGAAACCATCATAAATACGAATCTGTTGCCAAACATCAAAATTTTGATCACGTGACCATGAGGATGCTGCAACGGTCGCTAGGTGTGAAAAATGGTCGCAATGGTCACTAAGTGTGAAAAATGGTCAACAGTCACTTTTTTCAATGCCATTGTAACTTTGGTCACTAAACCCATTATACTACCTTTCTTGCCACAGTTCTTAAGTGAATAACTGCAGCTGATAAGTTAGTAACATAAGTGAATCCCCATTTGACTTTGTCAAAAAGTCACAAAAGGCAATTACATGACCCCAGGACACTGAAACCATCATAAATATGAATCTGTTGCCAAACATCAAAATTTTGATCACGTGACCATGAGGAGGCTGCAATGGTCGCTAAGTGTGAAAAATCAGTCACTTTTTTCAATGCCATTGTAACTTTGGTCACTAAATGAACTGTTTGAAAGCTAAGGCTAGCTTGCATTATAATGCCTTATGCTAGCTTACATTTTCAAGAGATAGAAGCTAAACTCCTTATTAGAACTGAAATAGAAATGAGTAGAATAGAATAGAATAGAATAGAATAGAATAGAATAGTTTATTAGCCAAGAGTGATTGGACACACAGGGAATTTGTCTTTGGTGAATATGCTCTCAGTGTACATAAAGAAAAATAAAATAGAATACATTCATCAAGAATCATAAGCTACAACACTTAGTGATAGTCATAGGTTACTAATAAGCAATCAAATTATACTAAGAAACAAATTATTGGATTTTTAAATTATTGGATTTTCTTTCAAAGAAACTCAGTATATGCTTCCTGATTATTAAAAGTGCAAATTCAGTGTCAATGACTCCTGACTATTTAAAAAAAGATTCTATCCAAAATAAATTGAAATAAACCATTTTTAAAAATTCTATGCACAATAGTTTGAAATGTATTGTGCATAGAATTTTTAAAAATGGTTTATTTCAATTTATTTTGGATAGAATCTTTTTTAAAATAGTCTAAGACAATTTTAAAAAAGAATCCACACAGAATAAATTGAAGTAAAACATTTCAAACTATTCCACACAGAATAAATTGAAGTAAAACTATTTTTAAAAATTCTAGGCACAATACATTTCAAACTATTGTGCATAGAATTTTTTAATAGCAACAGCAATAGCAGTTAGACTGATATACCGCTTCATAGGGCTTTCAGCCCTCTCTAAGCGGTTTACAGAGTCAGCATATTGCCCCCACAGTCTGGGTCCTCATTTTACCCACCTCGGAAGGATGGAAGGCTGAGTCAACCCTGAGCCGGTGAGATTTGAACCGCTGAACTGCAGATAACAGTCAGCTGAAGTACTGCACTCTAACCACTGTGCCACCTCAGCTCTTAAAAATGTAAGTCACAGTCATATGTCCACAAGATGCTGCAAATGGCTATAAATGTGGGTCAGTTATGGAGTGACTGCAGGGGAGACATGAGGCATGAGAACTTCGAACCAGGTCGTAAGTACCTTTTGGGAGGGAGGGAGGGGTCTCTCATAACTTTGAACAGTCACTCAGTTACCATAGTCGAGGACTATGAGCAATCCTGCCTTCCAAATGCCAGGTAGCTCCATCAACAGTCCTTTTCATCTTTTTGTAAGAAAAATTTGATGGAAAAAGAAACAATAAGTATTCTACACTTATGCCAGGACATACACGAAGTCATAGGAATGGATCATGAATGAGAGCACATTTCCACCAATTAATCCAAAAAATAAAGCAGCAAGGATCCCACTATCCCCCCCACCTCCTCTTTATCCCTCTCGTTCTCTTTTTGGGGGGAAGGAGGAGAAAGGACAAAAAGAAAAAAGGGAGAAATGGCTGCAGGGAGAGCGGTGCCCAAAAGAAGGGGGCAAAAAAAAAAACTTCTGACGGCTGAGCCGCTTGGCCCAGGACTGAGCCTCCTCGCCGTGCTGCTGCCGCCGGAAAGCTGTCGCTCTCCCTGCAGAAAAATGTCGTGTGTCGGCGCGCATAGGAGGGGAGGGAGCCTTGCCCCTCATCGGGTGCTGCAAGCAAGCCGAGCAGAGAGAAGGAAACCACTGCCCTCTAAAGGCCACATCAGGAACGACACTTCAGAGAAATAAAAACTTTTTTTTTTAATGGCGTCCTTTTTAAAATTGATTTTCTTTCTTTTGGAAAATTGAGACTTTTTGAACACGCCGCGGGACACGGGACAAATTATTAAAAATTGTGACTGTCCCACCAAAAGCGGGACGTCTGGTCACCTTACTTTAGGAGGCTTATAGAGTTCTTGGGGATGGGGGGGCAGGCAAAATTGAGCAAAAAAATGATTCGATTTTTGCTCATTTCTGCCCTCCCCAGCCACCAGGAGCCCTCTGAAAGCCTCCATTTTGGTGAAGAGGGTAGGTTTTGGGGAGGAAAAAAATGCTGTATCCAGTGTATAAGACGCATCCACATTCTCAGCCTCTTTTTTGAGGGAAAAACGTGCATCTTATACTCCAAAAAATATAGTAATTAGAGCATTGTGTGAACCCAGTCTATTAAGCTTGCAGCAAAATTGGGTTCATGATGATGCTTTCTTAAATTGGGCTGTTGCCTGATTCCCAGAAGTTCCAAGCGATTTATATATTGTTTAAAACATTAAAGACAAGAAAACAACAAGAGACAAAGAAAAAAGATAAAACATGGCACAATGACAAAACCAGATAGGAAAAAACAAAATAACCCACATAGTTTAAAGAGGGCTTCCGTCACCCTTGCCAAAGCCCTGGGCAAAGAACCAAGTCTTCAAGACACCAGTGGGTGGCAAGGGGTGTTCAGATCTTGGGGGAGTCTCATTCCAGAAACAGGAACCTCTGCAGTTGCTGCTGTAGATAATTAATATCAATCCAAAATAAACATTGAACATAATGTCACAGAGTTTATAAATATAACCCAAATGTAAGAAATAGTGCAAAAGTAGGAATGTCAGTTTTTCAATTATGGCATTTAAATTGGTTTATTATTTTTTAATGTAATGGTTTATTTTAAACAGTTGGTAAATTCTGTCGTGTTTTTATCTAGGAGAAGGTAATTAAGAATAGGTGGTATATTTATTGCTTACCCAATCCATTTCCTAATTAAATTATTGCTTTTATTTCTGGGAAGACATCACCAATTTCTTTCATTCTCAGAAGTTAGGGTACCAGTTTCCAACAAATTCCAAGTTGTGTGCTGACTTAACTTAAACTTTCATTTAGAATAGAGTAATGCAAAATCTATTCCTTTACAATTCTTACTTTGAAACATGCTTACTTTTGGAGTTCTCCTGTCTGGCACCCAAGGAGGAGCTATTCTGCTAAAACAAGTTTATAGTCAGTCTGTCAAACCACTTTGAAAGTAATTTTTGTCAGAATGATTTTTCTCAAGTCAAAGGGGGAAAAAAACCTTTTCAATCATCCCTGTGTTCCAGGCAAAAGAAGAAATATAAAAACCTGAATACAGTAGGTAAACTTAACAATATTACATTTTGAAGGCTTCCCCATAAATAATTCAGTTGGCACAAGCTCCTCAAAAGGCAGAAGCTGGTGTACTCCTATGTCTTTCAGGGGGATAATTTTAATTTATTTCAGTTGAGAGTTTTCCTAAAATATGCTAAGTACATCTATTTTCTGTAAAAAGAAAGTAATTTTCTCTCCCATGAGCAACAAAATTCTTTGTAAAATAGAATGTTATGTGCATGAAAAGGATGAGAAAAAAATCTCATCCTTTTTTGTTAAACAAAGTATTAAATAGTGATCCATGTGGGGTAGATTTGTTTACTTTAGAAAGATTTTCTATTTTTAATAATAAGTATGTGGCTGCAGAGAGTTGGGTAACAAATTTCTGATGAGAAAAATATGGAAGTACATGTTAAAAATACCCACCTATGTCTGTCTATTTACATACCTGAATATTTGTAATATTATGGATTAAAATATAGTTAGCCTATGATTATCAGTAATTTTTCCAACGTAGAGAATGAGGTCTGCTCTGGTAAAATTTTAGCTCTCAGAAGAAAGGCAATATTATTCAATCAAGTATTTGTAATTTACTATATTCAGTCATTTAGTTTCAGATAGCAAAGTATTTGCAAAAATGAAATACAGGTAGTCCTCAACATACGACCACAATTGAGCCCAAAATGTATGTTGGTGAGAAATTTAAGTGAATTTTGTCCCATTTTACAACTTTTCTTGCCACATTTGTTATGTACCGTATTTTTCGGAGTATAAGATACACCCGAGTATAAAACACACCAAGGTTTTGAAGAGGCAAATAAAAAAAAGTTTTTGCACCCTGCAAACCTCCCCAAAATGGCTCATTTTTTGTGAAAATTGGCCCATTTTTTTTAAAGGGTATGAATACCCTTTAGGAGGCTTGTAGAGTGATCCTGGGGTGGTTGGGGAGCCAAAAATGAGCAAAAAACGGCCCATTTTTCACAAAAACGGGGCTCATTTTTTCCTTAAAAAAAAGGGCATGCATAGCCTTTAGGAAGCTTATAGAGTACTTCCTGGGGGCTGGGGGGGGGTAAAATTGAGAAAAAAAATGGAACTTTTTTGCTCATTTCTGCTCCCCCAGGAGCTCTTTCAAAGCTTCCTAGAGGCTATGCACGGCCATTTTGGTGAAGGGGTTTCAGGAGGCAAAAAATGCTATATTCAGTGTATAAGACGCACCCAGATTTTAAGCCTCTTTTTTGATGGGAAAAGGTGTCTTATACTCTGAAAAATACAGTAAATCACTGCTGTTATTAAATTATAACATAGTTGTTAAATGAATATGGTTTCCCCATTTACTTTGTTTGTGAGAAGGTCGCAAATGGAGATGAGATTACTCCTAGACACTGAAATCGGGATAAATGTGAGTCAGTTATCAAGCATTCAAATATAAATCATGTGACCATGGGGATGCTAAAATAATTGTAAGTGTGAAAAATAATCATAAGTCACTTATTTCCTAGAAATAAACAGGACAGCTATTTCATCAAAGTAAAAGAAAATCTGTCCATTTCTTTTGTTGCACTTCCAAACTTGACAATCCTGGCAGGTTAGGTAACCCAATACATGTTTAATCAACCAAATTAATAAGTTAGAAACATTTTTAGTATTTAAAGAAAAGGCATATTTTTAAATGTTTTAAGCCTTTAATAAGTATTTTTAAATAAGTACTAAGTAGTATAAACATTTTACATTATTTAAAAAATGCCATATTGGTTGTGATGAGGCATATAAGTCTATGGACCCTTGCATGGAATAGGCTGCATTGCATTAAATATATTTATTTTTTTTCCAGAGTTATATCTTTAAACAGCTAATCCTATTTTTTGTCACACAGTAGGAAACACCCCTTATAATATGTAGTTATAAAGGCTCTAGTACCCTTATTCTTAATTTTTTTACAAGTGGAAACCATAATTATATAAATAAATGGTGCCCTTGGGTCTTATTTTCTGGTAACTGCCTTGCAGTTTTCTAGGCAAGATTTCAAAAATGAATTGCCATTTCCCTCCTCCTAGAGCTGAGGGTGATTTGGCCAAATCACTACCTTTGTACCTAAGGCAGGACTAGAAGTTACTGTCATCTGGTTTCTAACTTAGAGCCTTAACCATTATACCAAATTGGCTTGAATCACAAATAAACATCCAGAAAAATGCAAAGATTAAATAAACCATTTCCCTATATATTTATTGGCAGAGATCATTATTATAATTGCATTGTTTATGTTCTCATTTGTTAAAATGAGGCCCTTTGTGCTGCTTTCTTTTTGCAAAATTGGAAAGGCCATATAATTCCAATGGGTTTCTGGTGTAGAAGGTGGTCTTTGATTACTTTGGTAACTAATCATTGTTTATTTTTTTATTTTGTATATATTGTATCATTGGTGTGTATGTGTGTGAAATATGCTGGGTGATGGGTGCAACACCATCTATCCCATTTATTCTGTTTCTGATATTTGAATGTATAGCAGAAATACAGTTAGCAGTTCCTAATATGTAAATACAGGCTGAGTTGATGTAGTGTGCTAAGCCAATATATTGATTTGGTTTATAGCTTAAATAGTTGTACAGCGCTAACCTGTGGTCTGCGGACCCCTGGGGCCATGATGTCTTAACAGGGGGTCCACAACGGCTTGAACAAATGTTGTGATTTAAATCTTAAGTAAAGTCTTGGGAATCTATGGGCATGGTCGGATGTCACAATAAGTATTTAAAGCAGGTCTGTGGTTAAAAAAAGGTTGAGAACCACTGGTTTACTCAATAGGCTATACTTAAACCAAGCAGGACTTAATTTGATTATAAACCCTGTAAAACGCACTCTACATGGGGCTGCCCTTGAAGAGTGTTCGAAGACTTCAGTTAGTCCAGAATGCAGCCGCGCGAGCGATTGTGGGTGCACCCAGATACACCCACGTCACACCTATCCTCCGCGAGCTGCACTGGCTACCCATTAGTCTCCGGACCCACTTCAAGGTGCTGGTCGTTACCTATAAAGCCCTACATGGCATCGGACCTGGGTACCTGAGACCGCCTCCTGCCGATTACCTCCCATAGACCGATTAGATCTCACAGGTTAGGTCTCCTCCGGATTCCATCTGCCAGCCAATGTCGGCTGGTGACTCCCCGGGGGAGAGCCTTCTCTGTTGCAGCTCCAGCCCTCTGGAATGATCTCCCCATGGAGATCCGGACCCTTACTACCCTCCTGGCCTTCCGCAAAGCCACCAAGTCCTGGCTGCTCCAGCAGGCCAGGGGGCTTGTGAAATATCCAGCCCCACGGAAAATGTGAATGTTGCATATTTTTAAAGTGTTGTTTTGTCTATTTATCCCCCTCCCCTTGTTTATTGTGAGCCGCCCGGAGTCCTTCGGGAGTGGGCGGCATACAAGACAATAAATAAATGAATGAATAAATAAATAAATAAAAGGACATCTTTGTTGAATTTCTGTATTTTACATCATTCCAATTTTGCAGACATATAATTACGTAAGTCATCAAGAGTAAGTCAAATAATTATTTATTTACGCACTCAACGAATAGGGCATCAATCTAGTCACTAAGTATAATATGTCTGGGTGGATATCACACAAACAATATATTTGTTTGCCATTAGTATTAAGGATCTAATATTTGAGCAAAGCAAGATAAATACAGATATTAAATGAATTATAAGAAAAAAAATTACACTGTAACCCTGCAGTATTCACAATGACTAACACTCAAAACAAGTAAAACAAATTCTTTAGTATTCCTGCAAACTATGCCCAAAACAAATAAAGAGCATTCAAAGAGCAATGTGTGATTATATATCATCTTGATAATGATTGTATATTGCTTTTATTAAAATTAACACTGAGGTCAGGAAATTCATGAGTTTTGTAGCAGATTTATTTTAATAAAAATGGTCATTTTTCTAAGATAAAGAGTCCAATTAACCAATGGCTAGCATACAACTGATGTTAATGATGGTTACACTCCCCGTGACTATGTCTACAATCTAATGCAGATGGTTTATATTAGAAATGGACTATGTGGGGGAGGGAGAGAGTTCGTCCCAGTTTTAGCTTGGCTATCCACAGAGACAGGAAGGAAAATTATGAAATAAATTGTGGTTTCATGTATCAGAAGCAAGCATGTCATCTCAAGAAAAAAGGAGTGGCAAGACACTTTTTTTTAATGCTATAATGAAGCTACCTTTCAGTGATTTAGGATTGGCATATTCAACATAAAACAGAGCTGAAACTTTAATGCAGAATATATCACTCAATACTATTTACATGCAAAGCTGTATTTATGGAAATATTGTTTTCTGCTTATTATAACTATTTAATGTTCAGGAATTCTATCTTCTGTAGATAGCCTCCAAATAGAGATTTCCAGATCACTGTTCTTCTAAAATCATTAGGACGGTATCCTTAAAGGCCCAACACTTTATCCTTTCATAGGCTAGTTTTTATCAGGTTAAAAATGTCTATAGCTATTTTTTACATTGGAGAACGTCCCACTGAAGCTAGTTTTAATGTCATATAACAGTGTATGTATTATACATAATACAAAAACCAAAAGCCATTGAAGAAAATCTTGATCCTTAGAAAAATTAAAAGTAATTTTTTTAAAAAGGCTGTCAGTAGGGAAGTTGACTTGATATAAGCATTAATATATGAGAACTCAACCATATTCTGATAATTCTGGAGAAGTAATGACCATGGAGGGACGCAGTGGCTAAGACGCTAAGCTTGTCAATCAGAAAGGTTGGCAGTTCGGCGATTCAAATCCCTAGTGCTGCATAATGGAGTTAGCTCCCACTACTTGTCCCAGCTTCTGCCAATTTAGCAGTTTAAAAGCATGTAAAAATGCAAATAGAAAAATAGGAACCACCTTTGGTGGAAAGGTAACAGCGCTCCATGCACCTTTGGCGTTTAGTCATATCAGCCACATGACCAGGGATACATCTTCTGACAGCACTGGCTCTTCGACTTTGAAACGGAGATGAGCACTGCCCCCTAGAATCGGGAATGACTAGCGCATATGTGCGAGGGAACCTTTACCTTTAATGGTCTTGGGTCACAAGAAGTTGGAAACAACTGAATAAGCATCTTAGATACCATACATTGATACACAGAGGCACAGCTTTAAAATTAAGAACATTAAGAATAATAGCCTTTAATTTTGAATTATGGTTCATATTTGCTAATGGTTATTAAATACTTTTTTTTTCATTTTGTCTTTCTGCATTTTATGATCGGCATTTAGTTTGGCCTATAGCCCAAAAGAAAAGTATTAGTAAGTGACTCTCAAATTCAACTCAACTTTTGTCAAGATGTAGTAATCTGATGGTTGGTTTAAATTAGATTATACCTTTCTTTCATTAGCATCAAATAATGTGCAAACTGCAATATGATACTATTAACGTTAGATGATGTTTTTCATTAATCCTTTGGGAACATTTTTATTTAAAGTTTGTATTTAAAAGAAACTGAATCTTAGATTAGTTTATGCATGCTTTTGGTATGCCTTAAATTGGTACTACAGTGAAATAGGTTATCAAGAAATCATGTATTTATGTAAATAAATTTTATCTTGCCCTTCAGTGCAAGTGTTCTTAGACAGCTAATAAATTTGAAAGTTCTCTCTCTCATTCTTCCCGTTAAATAGATAAATCTAGAAAATGCAGCCCAAACAGCATTAAGCATTTGTATTGTGCTTTAATTTACCTCAGCATGAAACCATCATCAGTTAATAATTGAGAGGCAATTAACCATAATCAGTAACTGTGGTTTGTTTTTAGTTAAGAGTACCAACCACCATTAAACAATGCCATTACTCTGAATTCAGATTTAAAGTTAGTTAATGATTAAATAACTATTTTTTTCTCCAGCAAAACAATCCATGTGGAAAAGTGGTCATCAAAGTGATGCACTTCTCCAATCTTCAGTTCTCCATTTTTAAACTTTTTGGAGGTAGCTTGTGGGGAGATCTTCAATTTAAAAAGAAAAACCTGAAGAAAAAAATGATTTCTTCTACCGAGCATCCCAAGATCTTCTCCCACAAAGAAGAGGGAGTCAAACTATTTTCCAAGGCACCTGAGGGTAGAACAAGAAACAATGGGTAGAAACTAATCAAGGAGAGAAGCAACTTAGAACTGAGGAGAAATTTCCTGACAATTAGAACAATTAATCAGTGGAACAGCTTGCCTCCAGAAGTTGTGAATGCCCCAACACTGGAAGTCTTTAAGATGTTGGATAACCATTTGTCTGAAACAGTATAGGGTTTTCTGCCTAGGCAGAGGGTTGGACTAGAAGACCTCCAAGGTCCCTTCCAACTCTGCTATTGTATTGTATTATTGTAAGATGACTTCAGTCCTAACTTTTTGATCTAAAAATAAAAAAGGAAACAATCCTTGGTCAATGAATCACTGCAAATATTGCTGAGACAGTGATTAAAAAGTAGAGAAATTGCAAATCATAACTGGGTCTCTTTGTTATATATTCATAGTATGACTATCAGCCATGATTAATATTAAACCATAATCAGTATGATATGTGAGTAGTAGTAAACAGCTTAAAATCGCTCACTAAGATTGAAGCATGTCGTTACCTAAAATTAAAGATTAGACTAGTTTATAGCACTGCTTCATAGTGCTGTACAGCCCTCTCTAAATGGTTTACAGAATCAGCATATTGCCCCCAATATTTTAGCTTCTCATTTTACTGACCTCGGAAGGATGGAAGGCTGAGTCAATCTTTAGCCGATAAGACTGGTGGAGCCAGCAGTGAGCAGAAATAGCCTGCAGTACTGCATTCTAACTATTGCGCAATCATGTTACTTACTACTCTTACTACTTCTGCATGCAAACAGAATTCTGGATGTAATTGTGATAAATATGAATATATAAAGTTGGAGCGACATATTAAGTTAAAGCTGTACTACTATTTATGAAAATAAATTAATGAAATATTTAAATTGATATATTGAACATATACTAAGATGGACATCAAATTATTTCAAAAACAGCATTTGGATTATTTTCTAAGGAAAATTATAGCATTTTTTTTCACTTCCAAGTGGAATTGCTATAATTAATTAGCAAAAAAACCCCACTTATTTTAAACTTAGTTTTTTGGTCTATTATTTATGTTGACAATCTGTTAATAATTAGCAATCAGATAGTTGCTATATATGACACACTGGCAAAATCCTTTCAGAATTAATTAAATAATGAAATAGGCTTTTTTACAAACGAATTCTGAAACTTGCTGCAAACATGTAACCAAAACACTTCAAAGACTTTCTTAAAAACTGTCATTTAAATTCAAGTTGAAATAATCTTTCATGACTCATTTCTAACTGTGTATCTATCAATCTAAAAGAAAAAGATCTGGCTTCAATTGAACATCAGTCTGTATCAATATGTATCTTTAAATCTATTTTTTTTTTAACTTTTTTACATTTCCACCCAGCATGATAGAATGTCTCTACATGTTGTTCACATTTCCATTCCACATTGGAATGTCTTTATATATTTTAGATAATTTCTCTGGCATCATGTACCAACAATCCATCATTGTATAAAAATTCTCTTTAAAACATAGCATAATGTAAATTTTAACTCTTTTGACCACATATTTTCCCAGTGATCCATCTGTATATTGTAACCAAAATTCTCAGCCTACTTTATCATACATTATTTAATCTGTTCTTACACTTCAAATTTCAACAAAAGTGTTTACTTTTTAGCAATTTCATTTTTATCATCTTTACAATTATATCAGGGGTGTCAAACTGGATTTGTTTCAGGGCCAGATAAGCATTGTAGTTCTCCGCAGGCTGGCGGCAGGAGGTGTGGCGGGGAAATGGGACAGATACCTCTTGCAGCATCCTAATGGCCAAAATGGGGTGCGGGGAAGCAACGCATGGCCCCCTATGCCCATTTTCAGCCTGAATGGTCTCCTGCAGCACTTTACTATGGCCAAAATGGGATGCGGGGTGCCCTCCAAAGCCTCTTGCAGCACTCTGCCAGCTGAAAATGGGCTGTACAGAGGCTCCATGTGGCCCGTTTTCAGCTCCTCAGTCTCCAACAGCATTCTGCCAGCCAAAAATGCAGCCCATCTTAACCGGCAGAGGCACTGCGGGTTGGTCCTTTGATATTTCTAGGCTGGCCCCATGGGCCTTGAGTTTGACACCCTGAATTATAAGTACACTTTTATTTCTGCTCTCCTTTGTTCCATACCATGTGTTTTTATCCAGTTTAAAACCTTTTGATAACGAAATGTGAAACATTGACAACTACGTCCTTCTGTCATTAGTTGGTCTCTTGATTTAATTTTATATTCTCCTTGATGATTCTCAAATAATTAGTGATTCATTAACCATTTGTCTTAACCTGTGATTTTTCTTGTATAAAATACCTCTTTTGTTGAAATCCATAGAGGTGTTTTGGGGCACAGAATGGGAAATTCTTGCAATCTTAAATGGCCAGTATACACTGGTAGTCCTCAATTTATAATCACAATTGAGCCAAAATTTATGTCACTAAGTGAGACATTTGTAAAGTGAGCTTTACCCCATTTTACAACCTTTCTTGCCACAGTTGTTAAGTGAATCACTGCAGTTGTTAAGTAAGTAACATAGTCACTGAATCTGGCTTCTGATTAACTTTGCTTATCAGAAGGTCACAAAATCTGATCATATCACCCAGGACACTGCCACTATCATAAATATGAACTAGTTGCCAAGTATCCTAAATTTGATCACATGACCATCAGATGCTGCAACAGTTGTAAATGTGAAAGATGCTCATAAGTCACTTTTTTCAGTGCTGTTGTAACTTTGAACAATCACTAAACTGTTGAGGACTATCTGTATATAAATGGCCACCAGATTGAAACCTGGGTCAATTTATCTTGATAAATAGTCTCATGAAAATAAAATAATTTTTCCAAAGGACTTGGGAGACTTTTCATACTTACTATTTCCTACATTGTTTTGGTGGTTCCTAAATCTTTCCCAACAAAATTCTTTCCAAATGTCTTGTATTTCAACTCCAGTTATTCCTAGCCAGGATTGCTCACTAAATATGATGAAGTTTTAATCCAGCTTATCTGGAAGGCATCACATTATGGAGAGTTTGCTTAGCTTTGTGGACTTCATCAATATGTCATCAAAGGATCTTCTTTTGTTGATGGATCCAATTTCCCCACATCATCATCAGTAAGTATATGTAGAGATACAGATGTATTGGTTTGTGGGGAAAAGAAACATTCTGATACTATTAGTGAGACTACCCAAAATAATACCAAAGTCTATGTAAGCTTTTAAGCCCTCCACAATTGTTCACTGGGCAAGAATATGAAAGAAAAAAGAACTCAGAAAAAAAAGCAAAGAAATTTAGCTACACCTGCGGGACACGTGAAAATGAAATTAGTCTCAAGATGAATATTATATACACAGAGCTTATTCTTATGCACTGTTTGCTATAGCACAATGATCTTTTAATGAACTCTACATGGGATGCCAAACCAAGGGTCCTTAATACAATAGCTTTAGCTCTTTGCTACTCAGAAGGTGAATATACCTGGCTAGTTTAGTATAAATCAGAATATCCTGGGTAAGTAGATATTGCTTTGAATGAAACTAGGAGAATTATTATCAGATGTGTTAAACCTAGCCATCTAGATAAGATTTACTACTTAGTTGGCATTGCCCCACCTGTTCGCAGAGAAGCAACAGCATACAGAGAGACTGTTCTGACACACAGCTCTTCATATATGACAAGCACATTGTCTTTAACTAAACATTCCCTTTATCAGGAGCGCCAGCAACCCTGGCAGAGAATCTCTCTCTCACACACAGCAGGCTAACAAAGTCTCTAAGTGCCTATGGAAAGCGAAGCTCACTTCCTCTTCACCTGAAATGACTCCAACACACCAGGAATCTCTCTCTCTTTCTCACTACCCTCGTATTGGAAGTTTGTAAGGTGTGCTTACCTTTTTTTTTTCCAGCAATGGAGATACACACACATGGTTCGAAGGCGCAACTGACTCTCAGTGCTACAGATTTCAAGAAAAAAATCCGATGCAGTTCCAGACAGCATTCAGAAGTTCGGACTATCAATAGCTGACCAATAGGAAGACAAATAGTTATTTGCCACACCTATTAATCTTTGCCTCCTGCCTTTTATCCCCAGAGATAAAAGGGACTTAGCTAGCAGCAATGGCTCTTTCATCCCGAGAACCAGGCCATGGAGTCCTGTTGCTCTCCTTTCCTCTACCTTCTGAGCATCCACGCATCAGGCACGGGCCCCAGTTGTTCCTTCTTTTCCTTATCAGTCACCTCCAGACCTGGTATCTGTTGATTATCTGGGAGTTAATGGACAGCCTAAGCTCCACCTCTGTCTCTATCTCTCACAACTCCATTTCCTCTTCCCCCTTGGAGCTCTCAGATTGCCTTGATGCTGGCCCTGATTCCCACTCCACCTCCTCATCTGATTTGGCTGCCAGAGAGCCCATCAGCTGACAGGCCACAACAGAGAGGCTTAAATTATCAATATCTAAACCACACCTTCTCTAAGGCCTACAACCTACTCAACAGAGACTAAAATCCAGGAAAAGCTTCCTTAAGTCAACAGATGGGAAGAACTTGAAAGCAGAGTGAAAAACTACAAAAAACCAACATTGGATGGAATCAGTGGAGGAGCTGTTACCTAGGTCTTGTGAAAGCCAAGTATGGAAATCATTGAATAGGCCTGCATGGATCCAACAAGATCCAGACACGTTCTAAATAAATAGAGCAATCCAGTAGCTTCTTCTCTTAGCAATTGTGGAGATATGCAAACAACAATACATACATACATCTGATGTCATAGCAGTGCAATAGAACACAATTGTTGCTAATTTCTGGGCAAGATCTGTTTAATTTGTATATATTTTAATCTGGTATTTTATATTGTAAATTTTATCCCACAGTATGCCTTAATTGTGATGCTTCTGATATGAATAAACAAAACTCTTTCAATGGCAAATCCTCATGATGTTACTTCCAACTTATTTGCCTGCTCACCACTGAGGTAGGCAACCTAAAAGTATCAGGACTAATTGTCCTGATTTGGAAATGGGCTTCTAATTTTCCCACGTGGCCAATCAAAGATGCAATCTACCTATCTCCAATCAGTCTGTTCTTGTCATGTAGAGGCCACTACACTTTCTTGCACATCTGGCTGTGGGACAGACAATTCACATTCCCTGATTAAGAGTTTTACACCAAAACTAAATCTTCCCTTCCCCTTTTGGAGATACAATGATCTATGAGGAGATCAACCTTGTGATGTTCCTAATAGAATATCACACTCAACATGAAATAGACTAAAATTAATAAAGTTGGTTAGTCTCTTCAAAAGGGGCCCATGTCTCCCAGAAGATTGACATTCTCATGGTTTAAACTTTTTTTTAATGGCAATTCTATTTCTCATCAGGATAGCTTGTAGCTATGCAATGCAGCTCCAAGCAAAGTGAGTAATGCAACATTTGCACTCCCTGCCTTGGGAGACCCATAGCAAAGGAGATATCTACTCTTTTGCCAATGACTTAAGCATACTGTGAGAATTATCTCAAGGCAGCCCTGCATAGAAGTTCCTGTCATGAATGTAAGCTGCAATGTACTTCAGATAAATGGTTGTCCAATCACTTCTTATAAACCTCCAGTATTAGAGAATCTGCAACTTCTGGGGACAATTTGTTTCACTAATTAATTGTTCTGTCTGGAAATTTCTCCTTAGTTCTAGATTGTTTTAATTAGTTTCCATCCACTACTTTTTGTCTTCCTCCAGATGCTTTGGAGAATAGAGCGCCCCCTTTTCTTTGTGGCAGCCTGTTAGATATTAGAACATTGCTATGATGTCACCCATAGTCCTTCTTTTCATCAAAAGAAACATACCCTATTCCTGCATATGTTTTAGCCTCCAGTCTACTAATCATCTTTGTTGCTCTTCTCTGTACTCTTTCTAGAGTCTCAACATCTTTTTTATATTGTTGTGACCAAAATTGGATACAATATTGCAAATGTCATCTTACGAAAGTAATATTAACATTTCATGTGATCTTGATTCTATCATAGCTTATCAAATCATATTTGGAATACATGATATGAAGACTAGGTCTTTTAAAGAGTTGCTAGCATAGGTGGAAGAAAAGAGGTGAATAGACTTAATTCCAGCAACAAATTGGAATTTTGCATATATACATTTAAGTACAATGGCAATAAAGATTATACTTATTTGAATCATAAGGTTAGAAACAGATCATGCTGACGTAAATCTATATTTGCACTACATATTAATGCTAAATTGATGGAACATAATCAATCAATTTCAGGTGATATAACTACCATGCTCCATGTTGTCCCTTAAAGCCAATTTTTTTTCTCAAATGTGTAAAGATGCCTTGCCAGTTCAACCCCCTGCTCAGGCATGAAACCCTACCATTTCAAACAATTGTTGTCCAATCTCTTCTTAAAAACTTCCAGTGTTGGACAATCTATAACTTCTGGAGTCAAGTTGTTTCACTGATTAATTGTTCTAATTGTCAAGAAATTTCTCCTTAGTTCCAAGTTGCTTCTCTCCTTGATTAGCTTCTTATCCTGCCTTCAGGTTGGGAAATAGGCTGACTCTCTGTTCTTTGTGGCAACCAGATATTGGTAGACTGCTATCATGTCACCTGTTATCTTTCTTTTCAGTAATACATTTGAATACAATAATAATAATAATTCACACAGTATATATTTTTAATTCTTCAACCATTGTAAAATTATCTATTTGTACAATCCCAGATTAATAACCCAGATTGTTAACTTTAGACATTAATATAGTAATGTTGTTATTTTTGCTGTTTTAATAACACTCAGTAACAATACTAGTTTAAATATTAAAGAATGCTAGCCTTCTCCAGTGCGCTGCTTGGAGAGTCCAAGCGTGGGTTAACACAGCCTATCTGCCCTTGGACTGAGTAATGATTTTCTTGACCACGTCTCCCTTTGCCTCTCCATGTCCAGTTTAAAAATTCAGTCCGCCCGTTGGGACTGTTTTGGGAGTGCTCCAGTCCAAGGACAGATAGACTGGGGTTCCTAAATCCAAATTGACCACCTTTTCTTCTCTACCTGTCTACTGAAATCTATGTAAAGGTTTGATTTAAATTGCTGAGAGGTTTCCCGGGTCGGCCCTGTCATCCGCTGATCACAAGCGGCTCAGGATGCGTGAGTCGCTTGACCAGCTACCGCTGGCGAGCGAAGGGGGTGGGGACCGCACCGGTGTCCCATTCTTGGCTCCCTCGACCGCCATTCCCCAAGGCCATTGCGGGTGTTAGCCGCTGGCTGTGGCGATCCTCTAGCCTGCCCGGCAACAAAATTGGCGAGAGGAGGCTGCATGCGCACCGGCCGCCATTTTGAGTCATCCCAAAGAGTTCTGCTGCCGCGTGTGGAGACGCAGGAACTCCAGGAGAGCAAAGAATGAAGAAGCGCACCATGGAGAGCACGAAGCACTACCTCTCAGCCACAGAGCACTGCCGGGGGTGTGGGGCTAGTCCGGGACGCCAGCTAGCCTTTCCCTCCTCAGTTAAGTCTCGGGGATCCGAGAGCGGTGGGAGGAAGGACTCCGTCCAACAGGCAGCCCTTTCCCTCCTGAAGTATCTGCAAATGCACTTGAGCCGGCTGGCCAGCGTTAGTGCCCTTCCATTACATAATCTCTTTCCACAGGCCTTAACTCGTGGCCTACTGCAGCATGGCTCAGGAATGCAGGGAAGCGCAGGAGGAGCAGGCAGGGCCCTCCAGCAAATGAAGCAGAATGGATCCCTTGGCAAAAAAGGGAAAAGGGAACAGGGGCACCAGTAGCAAGTCATCCCCAGGGACTTCAGGGCCTCCAGAGGAGACCAGAGAGGCATCTCGTCCCCATAAGGCAACGGAGCCTATAGCCCCTCACCACCACAGGGATCATTCCCCCTCAGGGATCATTCCCCCCTGATCAAGGGGATCAATCTCCAAGGGGCAGTAGGTCTCCCTCTGTATAGGATTATGGGTCCAGGGATCCCTCCCCAGAGGCCTCCTGGGGCTATCCGGACTCGCCCAGCTCCTCTATCAGGGAGGAAAGGGACTCCTTCCAGAGCATCTTGCCCGAGGAAGGGGATTCCAGCTCAGGCAGGGCTAGGTGCCATGGGCACACCAGCAAACATCACCTGAGGGAGGGCAAGAGCCCAGCACTGTCAGCTGAAATGAGGGAGGTGATCTCTCTGGCCATCTCCCAGGGGATAGCGGAGGGCATCAAAGAGAGAAACTCCCGAAAATCAAGGGCTCCCAAGACCAAACATTAAGCTAAGGCCTCCACCTCTAAGGAGCCGGCCTCTCCTCCCACGTCATCTGATTCTGAACCCTCTAGCTCGGAGGAGGAAGGTGCTGAGAGCTTCATGCTTTCAGAGGACAAAGACCTACCTCCGGATAAGCCGGCCTTCACTGGCCTTTTTAAGCCATCCTTGTTTAAGTCTATACTTCACAAGGCCATGACGGTGACTGAGCTAGGCTCCACCTCCAAATCTGATTCTGCTCAGGTCTCTGCTTCATCCAAAGACCATAAGCATGGACTGTTCAAGGAAACGGTTCCTACCCAGGAACTTATTCCTGTACCTGACCTCTTTATGGATGTGGTCCAGCGTCAATGGGTCCAGCCCGGCACCCTGACCAAGCCTAGTGGGGGGGATAAATCCCTTTATTCTGTGGAAGGGAAAATGGAGGACATTTTGAAATTTCCAGAAGTGGATGCCCCAGTAGAGTCACTAACATCCAATTCTAACTTACCAACTGACCTTCTGGAAGGTCTAAAGGCCGAGGATAAGAGGTCGGAGAAGGCGTGCCATAAAACTCACATGGCGTCCGCCTGGGCCATTAAGGTGTCCACCTCTGCCTCATTTTTCATGAGGGCATCCTTGTTCTGGCTGAGACAACTCAGATTCAAGCTTCCCCCCAGAAAATCTAGGTGGCGTCATGAGCTTACCAAAATTATTACAGCTATTGAATACTCAGCTGATGCTTTGCTGAATGCTGCGAAGTTTGCCTCCAGGGGGGTTCTAGCTTCCAATATTACTTCTCACCGGCAGGCTGAGATGAAAGCCAAATGGAAGTTGGCATCGGCTCCCTTCAAGGGAGAGCACCTGTTCGGGGAGGCCCTGGACAAGTTTGTCATCAAAACCAAAGACAAATGGAAGGTCCTCCCGGCCACCTTAAAAAGGAACGAACGTAAAGGTTCTGGTTTCTTTCGTAAGCAATCCTTTCAGAACCAGGAAGCCTGCCAAATACCCTCTTCATCCTCCTACCAGAGGCCATTCCAGCAGGGGGGTGATAGACACCAAAATAGGTCCTTCTTCGGGTCCCATAGCAGACAATCACAGTCTTTCTTTCAGAAGCCATTTCGCGGGGGTAACAACAACAACCCCTGCCCATTTCACAGAGGGAAGTGACTATCACAGGGTCCCTCCCATAGGGGGTTGGCTACAGCTGTATGCCGACAGGTGGGAGGAGATAACCTCAGACACATGGGTCCTTAATACCATCAGGAGGGGCCTAGTCCTAGAATTTCTGACCTTCCCCCAGAGGAAGTTCATCCATTGTCCCACTTCCAGGAACCCAGTAAAGAGGGAGCTCATGCAAGCGGAGATACTCCATCTTCTCCAGATAGAGGCCATAGAACCAGTTCTGAGGGACCAGGAGATGCGGGGCTTCTATTCCATCCTGTTCCTGGTCCCGAAGAGCTCAGGAGGGGTGGACGGCCATCTTGGACCTGAAAAGCCTGAATCAGCATCTGGCTTACAAGAGGTTCAAGATGCAATCCCTCCACTCCATCCTGGATTGCGTGAGGAAAGGGGATCTATTGACATGGATAGATCTGAAAGAGGCCTACCTGCATGTCCCCATCCATGCTGCCCACAGGAGGTTCCTGAGGTTCTGTTCCAAAGGGAAGCATTACCAATACAAGGCGCTCCCCTTCGGGCTCTCATCAGCACCCAGAACATTTACCAAGATCCTGGTGGTGGTAGCGGCTTATCTCCGCAACCATCCCATCTGTCTGGAATGTTATTTGGACGACATAATTCATTCTGTCACACCAGAGCAGGCTCGATGCGATGTCATGCTGACCGTTCAGATGCTGCAACAACATGGATTCTCTGTCAACATGGAGAAGAGCCAGTTCCGTCCATCCACGTGCATACAGCATCTGGTGCAGTCATTGATTCCAACTCCTGCCAGGTATTCCTGTCTCCAGACCGCCTGACTAATCTGAGGAGCAGAGTGAAGCACTGCCATCAGTCCAGGTCAGTGCCGATCGTCTAGCTGTCCCAGCTCGTGGGGATCATGATCTCCTGTCTGAAGGTAGTTCCCTGGGCCCGGCTCCATGCCAGGGAACTGCAATGATTTCTTCTTCCAATGCAGAGAGCGAAAACCAGCAACTCCCACAGGCGTGTGCACCTCCCACAGGCGTGTGCACCTCCCGCAGAAGGTGATCCGATCCCTGGCTTGGTGGACATCCAAGGAGGTTGTGAAGGGCTGTCTGTTCAAAGAACCAGAAAGGGTAATTGTGACCACAGACGCTAGCCTTCTGGGGTGGGGCACCCACTGTCAGGGTCAGCTTGCCCAGGGCCAGTGGTATCAGAGGGAGGCTGCCCACAGCATCAACCGGCTAGAGCTGAGGGCAGCCTGACTCACGCTACGTTGCTTTGCATGTCTGATAAAGGGAAGTCATGTACTGTTAATGACAGAAAATGTGGCAACAAAAGCCCACATAAACCACCAGGGCAGTACCCATTCAAGGTCAAGCTCATGCTTGAGGCAGAGGCTCTGGGCAAGTGGGCGGAGCAACATCTGGCTTCTCTCAGAGCAGATCACATCTCTGAAACCAGCAACCGGGAGGCAGACTGGCTGAGCCAAGATGCATCGATCACTTGGAGTGGTGCCTATACCCGGACCTGTTCTAACAGATCGTGGAGAAATTCGGCAAACCGTCAGTAGACGTGTTTGCCACACATTCCAACACTCAACTGCCACGATTCTTCAGCCACTACCAATCACCGTTGGCGGAAGGGACGAATGCACTGAGGTGCGAGTGGCCCCCAGAACTCTTATACGCATTCCCTCCTCTGCCCCTCATACCTCAGGTAGTGGCCAAAATCCTGACCGAACGGACAGAGGTTCTGCTGGTGGCACCATTCTGGCCCAGGAGGTCCTGGTATGCAGACCTTGTCAGTCTCTCCGTTCAGAGACCGTGGCGAATTCCTCCGGACCAAGTCTCCCTCAGCCAGGGGGCCATCAGTCATCCAGACCTCCAGTGCCTACAACTAGCCATCTGCCACTTGAGAGGGACCTCCTGAGGAAACAGAACATCTCTGACAAGAAGACCCTCCACTACCAGAATATACAATGCGACCTGGGCCGCCTTTTCATTGGGGTGCAAAGCTAGAGACATTGTTGACTTTTCTGCCTCAGTCCCTCAGACCCTGGACTTCCTACAGCAGGGTCTGGATAAAGGTCTGGCACCCAGTACACTCCAGCATCAGGTTGCAGTGCTATCGACCATTTTGGCCAGGGATTCATCTCGTTCTCTAAGCCAGCACCCTCAAATTAAGAGCTTCCTGAAGGGCACAGCAAACATCAGCCCACCGACGGTCCACCAATACCCGTCCTGGGACGTCCCGTTTGTCTTAAGGGCTCTGACGGATCCCCCATTTGAGCCTCTGCGTACGTCTAGTCTACGCCACCTAACCATGAAGACTGCCTTTCTGGTGGTTATCACTTCTGCACGCAGGGTGTCCGAACTGGCAGCTCTCTCAGTCAGGGAGGACTTGTGCGTGGTCCACACTGACAGGGTTATATTGAGACTCGATCCTTCATTTACCCCTAAAATTAACTCTCTGTTCCATAGATCTCAAGAGATTATATTACCTAACTTTTGTCCTAAATCTTCTCACCCTAGAGAGCGCAAATGGCACAAGTTGGAGGTGAGGCGTGCCGTCCGCATTTATGTAAAGAGGACTAAGGGATTCCATCGTTCAGAGGCGTTCTTCATCTCTTTCCTTCCCGGGTTTCTCAGCCGCAAGGTCTCGTCTCTTTTGTAGTTCGGCAGAAGGAGGACGCGGAAGCCAAGATTAACAAACAGTAGCAGGTTTATTTAACATTAAAAAGAGGTGACAACGATTCCTGGCGGGGAAACACACGCCAAGATATTTATACAATTATACAACCAACCACTGGCTGAGAACTGGGCGGCACCGCTAAGATCGAATCTCGGCCAATCAGTAGTAACTGTGGCCGGCAACAGCCTCAGCTGCGTCCCAGCCAATCAGGGCGCAAGAGGCTGTTGCCGGTTAAAACGTAATGCATACACAATCCAACTAATGAATATTCAACACCCCTTCTCCCCAGTTCTGCGCATGCTCCCAGATGGAGCATGTGTAGTCACGAAGATAGGCGGGGCGGTGCCGGACCCGCCCTGATCTCCTTAGTTCAACAGCAGTCGTCGGCGGAGGTGGACCTGCTCGTTGTAGCTCCTCCCCAAAGGGAGTGCAGCTCCGAGGGACGTCATCTCGGCACGGCCCAGAAGGCGGGCTCAACAACACAGGTAGGCTGGGCCAGGGTGTCGCGTCCACAGATGTAGGGGAGAGCATTGGAGGAGTGTCTCGGGGAATAGGGGCATAGGCCGGTAACTCTTCGATGGCGGTTTGAGCCGACAGTTTCGCTTCCCGGCAGGGGGCACTCGGACAGGCCGGGCCTGGCTTGGAGAAGGCCTGTTGTCGCAGTTCGTCGGATTGAGCAGTGTCTGGCTGTGGATAGACGAGGCCTGGATGTGTGAAGGCCTCACACGGCAACCCCGAGTGTGCAGCATCATCTCGTCCAGAGAAATCCGGGTTGCCCGTCTCCGCTGGGAGGCGCCTCCTTAACTGATCCAAGTGGCGCCTCCACTCGGATCCATCAGCCAATCCGACCCTGAAAGAACAGGGGCCTGTCAGGGCAGTTACTTTAGCTGGGACCCACCTGGGCTCCCCAGCAAAAGAGCGAGCCCACACCAGATCCCCCTGTCTAAAGGAACGGGAAGGGAGAACCCCCAGGTTGCATGGCTGGTCCCCTGAATAGAGCGGATGGAGTCTATCCAGGGAGGTCCGCAGGCGCCGGCCCATCAAGAGCTCCGCGGGGCTTTTGTTGGTTATTGGGCAGGGGGTGGAATGCTGGCTTAATAAGTAAGCCGCCACTCTTGTCTGCCAGTCGCCCCGGTCCATACGGCCCAGTGCCTCCTTAGCTGAGCAGACCGCCTGCTCCGCCCGGCCGTTACTGGCCGGGTGGTACGGGGCTATGGGCGCGTGCCGGATCCCCTGCTCGGCCAAGAACTCCTGAAATGTGGCGGCTGTGAATTGCGGGCCGTTATCCGAAACAAGTATGTCCGGCAACCCATGGGTTGCGAACAGTCTACGTAAGGCCCGAACCGTACTCTCGGCCGTGGTGGAGGCCATCAGGACCAGTTCCACCCACCGAGAGTAGGCGTCCACCACAATTAGATAATTCTGGCCGTGGAAGGGACCGGCAAAATCTACGTGGAGGCGTGACCACGAGCTTCTCGGAACCTCCCACTCCCGAGCAGGCCCGGCTGGAGGATTGGGCCTGGAGAGTTGACATGTAGCGCAGCGGCCCACATAAGCCGCTATCTCTGAGTCCAACAAAGGCCACCAGACATAGCTGCGGGCTAAAGCCTTCATCCGCGCTATGCCCGGGTGATCCTTGTGGAGCAGAGGCAGAACTTGTGGCCGTAGTGCAGCAGGGATCACTACCCGATCTCCCCAAATGAGACACCCCCCGTGAATGGACAGGTCCGCTTGCCGAGCTTTAAAGGGCCGGAAACCCTCCGCCACTTTATCTGTGGGCCATCCCCTCAAGACCCAGGAGGAGACCTGGGAAAGGATAGGATCGGCCTTCGTGTAGGCCGCGACCTCCGCGGCTGAAATGGGTAGGCCGGAGGCCGCGATGGATAGGACAGAGAGGGCTGGCACGGGGGCGGTATCAGTCTCCGGCAGTGGGCAGCGGCTAAGAGCATCCGCATGCCCAAGCTGCTTGCCCGGACGATATTGCAGCGTATAAGAATACGCCGCAAAAAATTCCGCCCAGCGTGTCATGCGTGGGGAGAGAATGGGGGGGGTCGGCCTGTCACCTGCCAAAAGCCCAAGGAGCGGCTTATGGTCAGTGACAAGACTAAAGTGCCGACCGTAGAGGTAGTCGTGGAACCTCTTAATCCCGGACACCGCAGCCAGAGCCTCCTTGTCGATCTGGCTGTAATTGCGCTCCGCCGAGGAAAGTGTCCGGGAATAAAAGGTCACCGGGGCCTCCGAGCCATTTGGAAGGACATGGCTCAGGACTGCCCCCAGACCGTAGGGATAGGCGTCACATGCTAGTGTCAGAGGCATCCTGTCATTATATTGAACCAGGACTGCCGATGACGTCAGCACCTCTCTGACAGCCGCGAACGCATGCGCTTCGCAGCTCCCCCAGCGCCAGGCCGCGGATCGGTCGAGCAACCGATGCAGTGGCTCGACTAGTGACGCCTTATGCGGAATGAATGGCGCGTAGAAGTTAAGTAGCCCCAGGAATGCCTGTAGCTCCGCCTTGGAGGTGGTTGCAGGGGCGTTCCTGATAGCTGCGACCTTAGAAGGCGTAGGGTGGATGCCTTGGGCGTCAATTAAGAAGCCCAAGAATTCCACCCTCGGGACAGCAAACGAACATTTGCTGCGCTTTAACTTGAGACCCGCCCCCCTAAAACGCAGGAGGACCTTCCTTAGTACTTCGACGAGTCCTGAGCGGCTGGAAGCAGCGATCAGAACATCATCGAAATACGGTACTACGCCGGGAAGCCCGTGGAGCAACCACTCCATGAGGCTCTGGAAGATCCCCGGGGCCACGGAAATGCCAAATTGAAGGCGGCGGCAACGAAAAGCCCCACGGTGGGTGACGATGGTCTGCGCAGCCGCCGCATCGTCATCCACCGGGAGCTGTTGGTAAGCCTGCGCCATATCCAGTTTGGTGAATGTGCAACCCTGCCCCAATGAGTGGAGCAGGTGTTGCACCACAGGGACTGGATAGGGGTTCGCCTGAAGGGCCAGGTTGATCGTTGACTTATAGTCGGCGCAGATCCTCACCGAGCCGTCCGGCTTAACTGGGAGAACGATCGGGGTCTCCCAGGGTGAGTGGTCAATGGGCTCGATGACTCCCTGCGCCAGGAGCTTATCAAGCTCAGCGTCAACCTTGGCCCTTAAGGCAAAAGGCACCCTGCGGGCCTTCAGCCTAATTGGAGCAACCTGGGGGTCAAGACTAAGGGATATGGGGGTGCCTTTATAACAGCCAAGCTGGCCGTCAAAAACGTCCGCGAAATCAGACAGGACGCTTTCTAGGGAAGAAGAAACAACCCGGTGCACCCCCCCCAATTGAAAGACCCAGAGCAGGGAACCAATCCAGGCCTAAAAGAGCAGGGAGGGAATCCCTAACTACCAGGACGGGCAATTTTCCCTCAAAGGGGCCATAAGAGACCGAAATGGGGAAAGAGCCCAAGGTGGGAATGAAATTCCCCTGATAGTCCCTTAAAGTGGTCTTAGCAGGCAGGAGCTGGCTTTGAGAGACCATGGGGCAGAGGCGAGAGAAAAGAGCCCAGGACAACAGAGAACGAGAAGAGCCGGAGTCCACCTCCATCCGGCAGAGCTGACCTTCCAGTTGGACCGAGGTAGCGATCTTCCGGGCTCCGGCGGAGGCTTGGTTAAGAGAGCAGTCAAAGGCTTGCGATTGATCAATGGTGTAACAGTCTTCAGCCCGCCGAGCAGGCCGCGATGGTTGGCGGCGCGGCTGCGCTTGGGGTTGGACAGCGGTTTGCAGGAAGGAAGGGGCAGGCAGCGAGGCCTGGCAAACCCTAGCGATGTGCCCTTGCCCGTTGCAACGACAGCAGGTTGCGTTGCGGAAAGGGCAGGCTGTACGGGCATGGCGACCGCCACAGCCACGGCAAGGGGCGCCAGCTGTTAGAGGTGCAACCGACTGCGGTTGAGGTTTGCGTTTCGGCTGCGTCCTAAGCTGCCCCACGATTTCATCAGTTGGATCTTCCGGGGGTGGCAGGTCATCGACTAGGCTCGTTTGCGAAAAAGGGCCAACAGAGGTGTGAGTAGGCGAAGCCAGTTGTAGCCGCTCGATATCGGCCGTGGACTGCTCCGAGAGCTCCGCTGCTCTAGCAGTCTCCACGGCCTGGAGTAAGGTAATGTCTTGATGGCGGAACATACGGCTTCGCAGATTTACATCCCGCACACCACAGACAAACTGCTCCACCAGGTTTTCTTCCAAGTTGGTAAAGTCACATTGGGCAGCCGTCGTCCGCAGGGACTCTAAAAATTGGCTAATTGACTCGTTAGGTCTCTGCACCCGGCGATGGAAAGCGAAGCGGCGGACGATCTTTGAGGGTGTCGGTGCATAATGTCCTTTGAGCCTGGCCATTAGAATGTCCCAGCCTAACTTATACGCCGGCCTTGGAGTGGCCAAGGCTTGGGCGGAGGCGAACATGGAGGGTTCGCAACAAGAAAGGAAGAAACTGCATTTTTCCTCGTCGGTCTGTGCCTGGCTCCTGGACGCAATGAGATAGCACTCAAAAAGTTCCATGAATCCCTCCCAGGATTCTCCCCCCGAACCGTAGGGAGCAAACAGAGGCAAGGCAGAAGTCATCGTGACTAGATGCGGAAAGGACTTGCGGAGTGGAGAGGAGAGACCAGAAATTTTTCCTTCCATAGGTCAGCGTTCGTTGCAGAGCATCCCACCTTCGTCGCCAGTTTTGTAGTTCGGCAGAAGGAGGACGCGGAAGCCAAGATTAACAAACAGTAGCAGGTTTATTTAACATTAAAAAGAGGTGACAACGATTCCTGGCGGGGAAACACACGCCAAGATATTTATACAATTATACAACCAACCACTGGCCGAGAACTGGGCGGCATCGCTAAGATCGAATCTCGGCCAATCAGTAGTAACTGTGGCCGGCAACAGCCTCAGCTGCGTCCCAGCCAATCAGGGCGCAAGAGGCTGTTGCCGGCTAAAACGTAATGCATACACAATCCAACTAATGAATATTCAACAGTCTCACACCGTAGGTCGTGCTTGCATTAAGCTGGCATATGAGCATCAGGGCAAGTCGGCCCCATGCAAGGTTACCACACACTCTACTAGGAGCGCAGCAGCTTCAGCAGCCTGGGCGACCCAGGGATCTATTCTGGACATTTGCAGGGTGGCCACGGGGGCTTCCCCCACCGCCTTTATAAAAAACTATAAAATAGACACCTTTGCCTCAGCCGAAGCCTCCTTTGGAAGAAGAATTTTGCAAAGAGTTGCTGAAACTCCGGAGGCTCCAATTCTTACCCACTCTGGGACTCAATAGCTTGGGCATGTCCCACGCTTGGACTCTCCAAGCAGCGCACTGGAGAAGGACCGTTGGCTTACCTGAATGGTCATTCTCAGGGTGCTGCGAGGAGAGTCCAAACCCACCCAGGGGGTTTGTTACAAACTGTGACTGTATTATTGACTGTGAACTCTTACCATACGATTGTCCTTTCGTTTTTGAACTGAACATGGAGAGGCAAAGGGAGGCGTGGTCAAGAAAAACATTACTCAGTCCAAGGGCAGATAGGCTGTGTTAACCCATGCTTGGACTCTCCTCGCAGTGTCCTGAGAACAACCATTCAGGTAAGCCAATGGTCCTTTTAGGCTGTATTCTGAATTCATGTATTTGCCCTTCTAAGTTGTGATTTCTTTATATATTTGTTTTTTCTGATTCCTTCTGTTAGTGCTACAGTTTATTTAATCAAAGAGAAGCAGTTGAGGATGGAGGAGAACAAAGAAGCTTGTCCATTACTATGCAAAACAATTTTGTACGTTGTTTACTTTACTCAAAGCTTTTAAAAATGAAGCACCAAATATGACTATCCAACATCTAGAGATGATTTATCAGCCTTCAGATACATTTTAATGAACATAAAAGGTCTTTAAATGTCCTGGCATTGTATATGAGTGCATCCTTTGAGACAACTTTAATTTTTGAAGGTAAATGGTTGGCCTGCTTGACCTTTTAGCCTACCAATATGATCACAAAGTCTTCAGACATTCACTGGGCAAAAGATTTTTTTTAAAATAAATCTGTTCCAGTCTTGTAGGTTTCTCACCTTTGCCCACCCCATACCCCTTTTGCATGAAGTCACTGGCCATTATGCCAAGCTACTGCTGATATTCATGCTTCACCTAGCAAGGATATTTGAAACTTCAAAAGCTTTTTATACTGCACTTCAAAGTTAAAGACTTGGGGGGGGGAGAGAAAAAAGGAGCCCAAATAAGGAGCTTTTATGTTTTATCCTCACTGTCAATAAACTGCATTTAAAACTAAAATAAACAAGATGTTGCCTTTTGTTCTGGGCCAATTAAAGAGACAAGGGTGCTTGTAACATTCAAGTGATTCCTGTTTTTTCCACCCAGAAGATGCATTCGAGAAGGGATTTAATGAGAGTTGAAGTCCACCCCCCTAGAAATAGAGCATGAAGAATTGCAGTATGTCTGCCTCATTATTAAATATCCTAATAGTTTTTTTATATGAGCTAGTTCTTTAGTTTACAAAATAATATTGTAGAACATGACTACAAATTATCAGTTCCATACTTAAGCATACTTCAAAAAGCAACTCAATTAATAAAATAAATGTAGAACAAAAGTTTATATCAGGGTCAACTGAAAATTAAGCACAGAACTGTATGTATGTATGTATGTATGTATGTATGTATGTATGTATGTATTACATTTTTGTAACTTCCCTATAAATTAAGTAGTATTTATCTGTAATATTTTTTTCTATTATGGTTCATATATTCCTCTGGCTAGTCTGGTGCAGTGGTTAGGGTGCAGTACTGCAGGCCACTTCAGCTGACTGTTATCTGCAGTTCAGCGGTTCAAATCTCACCGGCTCAAGGTTGACTCAGCCTTCCATCCTTCCGAGGTGGGTGAAATGAGGACCCAGACTGTGGGGGCAATTTGCTGACTCAATTTGCTAAAAATCTGTAAACCGCTTAGAGAGGGCTGAAATCCCTATGAAGCGGTATATAAGTCTAATAAATAAATAAATAAATAGTCCCAAATCTATTCCATGTCATATAGAACATTTTCCTAGCTTGTGAATTCATGTTCTAAAGGTAAGTTTGGAGAGCACAGCCGTAGCTTTTTAACCCTTGTTTTAATTTATTGTTTTGTATATGTATGATGATGTGCATGTATCATTTTTAATTATATTTATGTTAATAGAAGAATGTTTAATTTTAGATGTAGTGTAACACATATTGTATAAAGTATATTCAGTCTAGCAGTTGGTTTCTTTATCAATATTTTATGCAGCAAAAAAATAGGGAGTAATAAGTAGCTTAACACTATTACCAAGATAGGTTTCTTTACTTTGTGGAGTGCCTCAACCATTAAATAGCAACAGCACTTAGACTTATATGCTAGTTCACAGGGCTTTACAGCCCTCTCTAAGCAGTTTAGAGTCAGCATTTTGCCCCCAACAATCTGGGTCCTCATTTTATTGACCTTGGAAGGATGAGTCAACCTTGAGACTGGTGAGATTTAAATTCCTGGAGTGAGCAGTGAATTAGCCTACAACACTGCATTCTAACCATTGATATCACTTATACAATATTGTTTACAAATTGAATGTGGTATAAGGTTTCTTGGATTGTAACTAGTTCAGCCATCCCCAAATTGATGCTTCCCACTGCATGAATAGAGATTTCAGGACTTGAAATGCAATATATCTGGGGATCACTAGGTTGAGGAAAAATGGCCAGTCTCATCAGACACATGTATCAGTTGAAATGCTGTAGTCTAAGAGATTTATTTATGATGCCAGGAAACTGTTTTGTTGAAACAGACTAACAGTATTGCCATTCTGAAATGCATGTTTATATTCGGGATTCAGCCTCTCAGGAAAATATAAAAATAATGATTTGTTTGACCTGGTGAAAGATGACATGTTCAGGTTGATTAAAATACTGATTTTTTAAAATTGAAAGTTCAAAAGAACAAAAATATGAATATTCCCTTGAAGTCATTGTCAGAAAAAGTAAACTCATTCAACCTTCAGCAGTTCAAAGATATTAACAATATAGGCTGATGAATAATATAATGAAACAAATATCTGTATACATAGTTATAAATGCCATATTGTAACACCATGCAGGAATTTTTCTGATGTGCCTAATTTATAGAAGTTAAATGTTCCACATTTTGTTGCCAAAAGTATCCTCAATATCCCCCAAAGCCTTCATTACTCTTGGGTGTTTTTTTTTTCTGGCTATGATGACCTAATACATTTCTATATTTTTTCCTATTCATTTGCACATTTATTCTGTCTAACTCAGTGCTGGGTTAAGTACATATTTTACTTTGGAATGCAGTGTTCTCTTCCCAGGCTTGGATGCAGAACATGTTAAGACTTTTGTTGCATGTATCCCTTTGGGAATTGGGGCTTCTGCTTGTTTGACCTCATCATTTTCAAATTAAATCCTTTTAGGGGAATTTCAGAAATAATGTTTTGTTATATAGCCTGCTGCGGAAACCTGGAAACCGAAATGTGGATGTCTAGGTCTGAATTAAAGAACTCATTAACAAGCTGAGTTTTGGAACTAAGCAGAGATGAGCAGCCTTATTTTGTCAAGGACTGGAGTTGCTTGGGGATTTTGATGGATGAATGTTAGTTGGTGCCACGCCCATCAAGCCATACCATGCCCACCAAGCTACACCCACAGAACCAGTAATTAAAAAAAATGAATTTCACCATTGATTTAAAGCCATATTTTGGCAATCTTTGGGCCCCTTCCCCTGGCTTCTTTTTAAATAACAATAATAATGAAGCTTGTCAACATTAGGAGAGACATCTTCAATGGTGACTCATCATTCTTTTTATTTGTCATTGCTATGATTCTACAGTTACTGATTTTGAAGGAAACAAATCTTGGCTATCAAACAGCAAAAAATAAAATACTAATGAAAACTCAGATTTGCTTTATATGGATGATCTGAAGCTCTAGAAAAATCAGAAATCAAAATCCAGTCATTGACAGCTATTGTAAAAAAAAAATTAAGCAAAGATATAGCAATGGAATTTGGCTTAAGAAATGTGCTATAGAGCAATAAATCAGGGTAAAATCGTGAACAGTAATGGAATTAAAACGTTGAATGACCAAAGCATCTAGATGTATCTGGGCATTTTAAATTCAAGCCTGGACAAACTTAAAAATATGATTAATAAAGAATACATCTAAAGAGTGAGAAAATTTATAAAGACAATACTGAATGGTGGAAATGCCGTCAAAGCCATCAATACCTGGGTGATATGGAATTATTAACTAGACACAAACTGAACTGGACAATTTGGACTGAAAAACAATAAAGTTAATGACTTTGGACCTTTAATTTACCTGTATTACATCTCTATGGTGAGATAAATACATTATAACTTCAAAAAGGGGGGCTGTAGGGAATTAAAACCCACCCTTCTCTTAGGAAATGAAATATTTTAGGAAATGTTCAAAAGGCAGAATATTTCCCCTAAAAAAAGAGAAGTAGAAAATCAGAAAGGTAGAAACACTGCCCACCCCCAACCTTTATCAATGATCCATTAAGGCCTGAGCCAGAGAAATATGTTTATAGGCAAGAAACAGATTCACTCTTAACCCCCCCACCTCACCTTTGTCAACGGGCTGTTAAGGCCTGAGCCAGCCTATTCTACCTAACCAAGATCTACCCCATCTCATTGCCCTTCATTGACCACCCACCAAGTTTCAACCAAACTTAACACACAACCTACAAAGTTAGCTCAGACCTTCCGCTCCTGGGAGTCTGACAACCAATCAGAATACATTTCTTACATAGGAACAGGAAACAGAGAGGTGGGGCTCCAGAATGGGCATTAAACCCAGGGACTCTCGGGTTCTCTGCCCTTTTCTGCTCAGGAACTTAAGCCAGGTGATTCTGCTCAGGAGCTCAAGCCATGTGATCCTGTCCACCATTAAACCATCTTTCCAAGTAGCTTCCATGTTTCCAGTGTCTTTTTCCCCACTTGGAACTGAACCCAGAAGGAATTTCTTCAAACAGGGCAGAGTTTACTACAATTGAAACAAACTGTCAAAGAAGAAAAATGTGCATTGCCTGATTACAGAAGAGCGAGCAAGTTTAAAATTGAAACTTAATGAATGTGCAGGGAAAAAAATATGAATATTGAGGTAACGTTAAAAAAAAGAACAGAATACTGGCAAGAAAATGCATTGTATGGTCAATTTTTGCAAACGGTTGTAGGGGGGGGGGATAAATACAGGTACAACCTGACAATGGCATACAACTGGGACATTTAAAAAAAGAAGGCTTTATTATGGTTGCTAAAGAAGTAGCTATTTGAACTAATGCAATAAAAGCCACAACTGAAAAATTGTTAAATGATTCAAGATACAAATTGTGCAAAGAGGCAGAAGAAATAGTAGATCATATTCTCAACTCATGCAAGAAGGTTGCACAATAAATTACAAACAACAGAATAACATAGTCACCAAAATGTTATCGTGTGCCAGTAATGAAAAATTGGTGGGAACATAGAATTGAAAAGCAAAATAAGCAGACTAAAATTTTACAAGATTATATCTGTTTACTGTTACTAAAAATCATTAATTAATGAGTTAATCATTAATTTTATGTTGTATAGTACATTAAATGTGTGTGTGTGTATGTGTGTGTGTGTATGTATATGTGTGTGTGTGTGTATATATATATATATATATATATATGTATGAATGTGTATATTTATGTATGTGTGTGTATGTATGTATGTATATATGTATATATATATATGTATGTATGTATGTATGTATGTATATATATATATGTGTGTGTGTGTGTGTGTGTGTGTGTGTGTGTGTGTGTGTGTATATGTATGTGTGTATGTATGTATGTTTGTATGTATCTATTAGATTTTTACAACCCCCGGTATGCCCAAATATGGGAGGAAGATCACTACTTCCATTCTCTGTCCTTCGGCTCGTCACAAGAGACCATCCAGGCAGAAACCCAATATTTTTACTGTTGCCTTCTTGTTACATTTTTGTTGTATTTGTGCTGATAAATAAATAAAGGGAGACTAGTATAGATCTATTTCAAGCTATTTAGCTCTCATCAGCTAGCCATACCCTTACTGGGATTTGAACCTGTGCCCACATTCAGCACAAATGCAACACAAATGTAACAAAGGCAACAGTAAAAATAATGGTTTTCTGTATGGATGGTCTCTTGTGATGAGCCGATAGACTGAGAAAGGAAGCAGTATGCTTCCTCCCATATTTAAGCATACCAGGGGTGTGTGTATGTATGTATGTATGTATGTATGTATATGTGTGTGTGTGTGTGTGTGTGTATGTATGTATGTATGTATGTGTGTGTGTGTGTGTGTATGTGTATATATATATATATGTATGTATGTATGTATGTATGTATGTGTGTATATATATATATATATATATATATATATATATATATATATATATATATATATATATATATATGCTATATTTATGCTGATAAATAAATAAAGGGAGACTAGTATAGATCTATTTCAAGCTATTTAGCTCTCATCAGCTAGCCATACCCAAGTTGGGAATCGAACCTGTGCTCTGTTGCCTCCCAGGCAGGGAGTTAACCATTTGAGCTACAGAGAACGACTCCTTATCAGCCAGCCAGGGTGGGAGGTATATACTTAAAGTCACAACCCCTGGTATGCCCAAGTATGGGAGGAAGGTCACAAGAGACCTTTATATATATATATATATAAAGTCACAACCCCTGGTATGCCCAAATATGGGAGGAAGGTCACACTTCCACTCTCTGTCTTCGGCTCGTCACAAGAGACCATCCAGACAGAAACCCAATATTTTTTACTGTTGCCTTTTTGTTACATTTGTTGCATGCATATATGTGTGTGTGTGTGTGTGTGTGTGTGTGTGTGTGTGTGTCCCTTTATTTATCAGCATAAATATAACATATATATATATATGTGTGTGTGTGTGTGTGTGGTTTTTTTATTTGTGCTGATAAATAAAGGGACACACACACACACACACACACACACACACACACACACACACACACACACATATATATATATATATATATATATATATATATATATATATATATATATGCATGCAGGTCTTGGCATATTCAGGTCTTTTCCCCTGTAAGATTGACAGTATCTTGGCAACATTTCAATGAGGTCACACTCGTTATCTTTGGCTTTTGCTTTGTACTTGTGGGAGCAAAGCGTGATCAGAGCTGCTGTTTTTCTATAAATATTTACACTTATATAGAATATATAAATTCTATTTATAGAAAAATGGCAGTTCCGATCACGCCTTGCTCGCACAAGGACTTGACTATGAAATAGAAGGCATATAAATGAAATAAATGTTTATTTATACATCCTTACCTTTTTATATCTGCCATTTTTCTATTGCTCATACAGGCATGAAGCTGAAGACGCCAGCCTGAAGATGACGAGTGGGACCTCGTCGAAACGTCGCCAAGATATTCTCAATCTTATATGGGAAAAGACCCGAATACACCAAAACCTGCATAGATAGATAGATAGATAGATAGATAGATAGATAGATAGGCAGGCAGGCAGGCAGGCAGGCAGGCAGGCAGGCAGGCAGGCAGGCAGGCAGGCAGGCAGGCAGGCAGGCAGACATCTACCTACCTACCTACCTACCTACCTACCTACCTATCTATCTATCTACCACCTGCATCCCAACAATTGTCCCTTCTTAAAACAATCTTATAAGAGCTAATTCCTTGCAAAATGTTTTTGAAATCAGGCTTATAATCTCATGAAATTTGGCTAAGAATCACAACTTATCCGGACACCAAATCATAAACTGAATTAAAATCTGAACTATGGAACTGAAAGCAAAACACAGAAGCTTGAAGAGGAAAACTTGGGGCTTTCCATGAAGCAGTATCTAATCTAGATAAATTGAGGGATTCAAGTAAGTAACTTAGTCTATCTGAAGCCTTTGGGGTTTCCTATTTGGGCAGCTACATAAAGAGGTAATCTGTGAGAAACTAGGAATCTGTCATAGTCAGTTCACTGGTCTTGTATTTATTCCAGGAATTGTGTTGGTACGTTTTAGTTTAATTGGACTTCAAGCCCAGTCTGTTCTAGGAAGCATGGGCCATTATGATAGTTGTAGTCCAAAATATATGAAAAGGACCAGTTGTCCTACCCTTGTTCCACATTGATTGGAAACCACTTCCCAAAATTCTGCTCCTTGATCCTTTCAAATGGAAATGCTTGGAACCCTTTTGCTTGTCAAAAATCTTGGAAAACCAAGTTCTGACCTAGCCTCTTCCACAAAATCTTCAGTATGGTTGGGGAAAGGGGAGAGTAAACCTCAAGGGAGAGCATGACAGTCCATCAGTGTAATTAAGTAGCTCTTTGGTTTCAGCCGAATTATTAAAATAATTTTCAATAGCTCAATAAGGGCTGTAACAGGGAATTGGCTAATCAGGAAATCATTATTTTTTTAAAAAAATTAAACGGACCCCTATCATTTCAGTAAGCTTAAAAATGACCTCTTCTTGAAGAATTATATTGAAGTGCTTTGATTTTACCGATCTAACTAAGGAAGAGGTATTATTATTTTTATTCTAGGGGTTGATCTTCAGAATTACTCACAGGCAGGCTGTCATTCATAGTAGCAACATAGAGAAGAGAAGTTCTTTGATCTCTGAACAGTTAAAGTTGCAAGTAGGTTCCAAAGGGAAGATAAAGTGCCATACCGTAAAATATATTTTTCTGTTATGAAAAAATGTGTGGCAGAGTTGTCTCATGGTTACCAAACTAATAGTGAAGATTATGATAAATTGGTAAAGTTTGGAAACTAATTATCTCCACTACTATTAATTACATTACACTTTGACCTTATTTTACCAATTTTATTGAAATAACAGTGGAGGAGCACACATTTTTCTCCTACAGCAATAAAAAAAATAACTAAAGTAAAAATCATTTACACATCAAGTATCTTAATTTTCTCCTGCAATTTAAACAAGAGTTCATATTTTCTCAAAATTAAATAATATTTTACAGACAAACATACATGGACACAAACATATTGTTTTTTTAATTATACAATTGGTAATTATGTGCACAAATCATACTAAACCAAAATGCAATTTACTTATTTAGGTTTAGGACAACGTTCGACTATTTGGGTTACAAGTTATGGTTTATGGTTTATCAACCAATTCTTCATGTCTCAAATATGGTTTAATGAAAAATAAGGAGGCTCTTTTTTTTTTCTTACGCTTACTCAGTTTAGCATTTGGAGTTGTACAAAGAAGAGGGGAAGAGACTTTCACATTAAAGAGTGTGTGTGTGTGTGTGTGTGTGTGTGTAAGACTAAGATATAAATTTGCAGATATAAAAAGATAAGGATGTATAAATAAATATTTATTTTATTTATATGCCTTCTATTTCATAGTCAAGTGATTGTAAATATATGTGCAAAAAAAGATAATTTGTGCACGAATATTAGACAGTATGGAGACTAGTATCTGTAACCAGTAACAAAATTACTGCACATGAATCATGACATCACACAAATGATGCAATTATATACTTGGATAATCATGTCTTAAACAAGCACATAAATCACTTCATCTGCATCATATATTATGTTACATATGTTATCATTTGCCTATCCACTAACCTACAAACATAGAATATTAGAAATCTCATTCCTCTCCTGCCATATAGCATGCACTTTTCATGATCTCTTATTCCTCTTTTCCTTAAATAGAAACATAACTTCTTGTCATTCTTACATATTTCAGGTCTCAGTAGCTGGCTTAAAACTGCCAACTTGTTCAAAATAATACTGAGGTACTATTTGCAGAATGATTCATCAAGACACTGAGTGGCCTTTCAAATTTTCATTGCTCCAGGTGGTGTTTCTAAACAAATATTTGCACAGGAACACAGCTGAAGTGTGAAGTTCAATATTACTGACAGCATATATTTTTTAAAAACCCTAGGACATTGGTACAACTGTTTGAAAGATTTAAGATGATGTGGGCATATATTTTGAAGCTGAATAAGCAGAGAGCTCTTAACTTTTATTTATTACTAAATAAGCAATCTCATTTAACATGTTAAAGAAAACTCAAAAGGTTACTGGTTTGTTAACGAAATATTGATAAAAATCATCCTATTCGCCCTATTCACATGCTTAAACAGACCAATATGTTTAGGATCCAAACATTTTTTTTTCTTAGTCACTAACAGATTCACATTAAGTCACAGTAATCTTTGTTTGGTTTGGATATAGGTTGTTTCAATCCAGCAGTGATTTGTAACAATACATGAACCCACAATATGACAACCATAATTAATATAAATTCAATCAATGTTTGGTTTTATACTGGCAATGCTTAATTCTTTAACTTCTGGTGTTCACCTTGACTGAATTTTGTTAGTTCTACATGTTATAAATCAAATTTTACATTAGGGGCTTATTTACAGCACATTAAAAGGGAAATTATCAGTTTTAGGAATTACAATAGGTTACAAGAAGGATGTCAAACTCGTATCATCATAGCAGATCACGTAGCATATTTGGACTTTTTTCCCCTTTGCTAAACTGGGCGTGGGTGTGGCCAGTGCAGGAGGCATCCAGCCCGTGGCCCATAAGTTTGACAGCCCTAAGCTAGAGAAAAAAACAAGCAGAATATTGTTTGTGACCAGATGCTAAAATGATTATAGTTTCTTCAACTTCCTCATTCTTTATGTCTGGTTCAAGAACGTACTAAATTGTAATCCACTTTGGGCTTCTGATTTTAAAAATCTTGTTTTAGGGATTGCATGTTGTATGAATCTAGTCTTGTCAATGTCTTATTTTCTTGTACAAATTATCTTTTCTTGTGCATACTGTACACCCAGAGTAATTTGACTGTGAGATGGGTGGCATATAAATAAATAAACCCATAAACCAATGGTAAACAATGCATTATCAGGAATGTGTAAAGCATGGCTTTGATGTCTACCATATCCTCAGTTACCTGATCTAAGAGAAACTTAAAGGGAGATTTTCTTATTCATTTTGGCGGTATAAAAAATTAACTTCCCATTGTTTTTACCAGTTGAATTCCTTGGACTACGTTTTACCATTTGGTAATGGTAATTCTCTAGTCAGGCTTTTGGCTTTGATTTGTTAACAAGATGTTGCTAATAGGCAAAATTCCAAATAATATTCAGGTAAATCTTTTACTGTTTTTAATTTTTATACTTTGGATGGTATTCAGCATACTTACTGTTCTCCCTCAACTGGCATGTCAAAGAAGTGCCCAGTGATGTAATGTACTATATTTTTCGGAGTATAAGACACACCTTTTTCCCCCAAAAAAGAGGCTGAAAATCTGGGTGTGTCTTATACATTAAATACAGAATTTTTGCCCCGAAGCCCCGCCCCTTCAACAAAATGGCCATGCATACCAGGGGTGGGTTCCTCCCGGTTCGCACCGGTTCGCACGAACCGGATCGTCGGTGAACCCGGAAGTAATTAACTTCCGGAACATCGGTACCACTCCTGGCCCCTGTCGCTGGGTGCCTGCAGGGTTTTTCTTTTAAAAAAACACCTCTCCGGTGATCTTGAAAACCTGCAAGGTTGCTTTGGAAGGGGACAGATGGGTAGCATTTCCCCCTGCTCCCCTCCCTGGGTGCCTGCAGCCAAGGAGCCTGCAGCCTTAAAGCAAGCCTTTGCACAGTAAAGAAAATCTCACGAGCGAGAGAAATTGCCTTTACTGCGCAAGTTGCGGAAGGTTCCGAGGCTGCAGGCAACCAGGTATGGGGTGGGGGAATGCTGCCTGTCTTCCCCCTCCCAAAGTAACCTCGCAGGTTTTCAAGATCATCTGCAGAGGCGTTTTTAAAAAGAAAACGGTCTTCTTGGGAAGGGGAATGGGCTGCACTCAGAGGAGCTGGTGGGTTGCGCTCCTGGTTCTGGGGATTCCCCCCTCCCAAAAAAAAGACCAGCTGTCCATCTCTCCAAATCTTGTGGCTTTTCAGGATTTTCTTTTTAAAAAATGCCTCTCCGGATGATCTTGAAAACCTGCAAGGTTGCTTTGGAAGGGGACAGATGGGCAGCATTTCCCCCTGCCCCCCTCCCTGGGAGCCTGCAGCCTTAAAGCAAGCCTTTGCACAGTAAAGAAAATCTCACGAGCGAGAGAAGTTGTTAATTGCCTTTACTGCGCAAGTAAGCAAGGAAGGTTTTGAGGCTGCAGGCAACCAGAGATGGGGTGGGGGAATGCTGCCTGTCTTCCCCCTCCCAAAGCAACCTCACAGGTTTTCAAGGTTGTCTGCAGAGGCGTTTTTAAAAAGAAAACAGTGTTCTTGGAAGGGGGAATGGGCTGTACTCAGAGGAGCCGGCGCTTGGGGCGCCCTGAAACAACGCATCCCCGCCGCCTCGTTCTACTCAGTAAGCGGAGACATCCCGTCTGTGCCTGCTTCTGCTGCCGCCACCTCCGCTCCCAAACGCAACTGTCAGCTGCGAGCAGGTGCCTGAAGCTGCTGCTTGCAGTTATTTAGGGCTGCAGATAGATTGTGCCTATAGCGGGAAGCTCTTCGCCCTGTGAGAGCTCCTCTCCAGCACTCCTAGTCTGGTAACATCATCAGTGCTAGAAGGGAGTGGGGTTGGGGGGGGGGAAGGAGGAGAAAGTTAGGACAAAAAAGAAAAAGATAAGGAGGGAGAGGACTGTGGAGTCCTTTGGTGTTCTCTGAACGTGGTAGTTTTTAATTATTTTAGGGAAATTTTATTTATTTATTGTTTATAGAATGTTTATTACAAGAAATGTTATTCCTTTTTGCAAATGTTTTATTTGTGATGCAATATGTTGCTTTTAAGTGTTCAGACCAGGTTTATGTGTCTCAAAGTGGCTGCTTTTCTATGGGCAGGCCAGGTTTGTTGCAAGGCAGTGTGTTTCACCCTCCTTGTTTAGGTAATTCTGAGGTGGTTGATGGTTCTGTGAGTGCCTGTCCTTTATAATTTTCCACATTGCCTTGATGGTTTTTATTCCAGTGACTTTGTCTTTCTTGGCCTTAGGCTTAGGGAAAAAAAACTGGTTTCATGGGCAGTCTTTTTTGGGGGGGGGGAATTCTTATTTTTTGGGTGTTTTCCTAGCACTGTCATAGTTTGTGTGTGTGTGTGAGTGTGGGTGGGTGTATAATGTCCCGCAGTTATCTACACATTAATAATGATCTAGTAATATTAATAATATCTAGTAATTAGTAATATCTAGTAATAACATCGTCTTGCCACTCCCACCAGGTCACATGGGTGGCAAGCCACTCCCATCCGGTCACATGGGCAGCAAGCCACTCCCACAAAGGAGGCCACACCCACAGAGTAGTTTCGAACAATTTTTGAAACCTACCCCTGATGCATACCTTTATGGAGGCTTTCAGAGAACTCCTGGGGGCTGGGAAGGGCAAAAATGAGCAGAAACAGGGGTGTTTTTTTGCCCCCCTGCCCATAATAGCACTCTATAAGCCTCCATAAGGCTATGCATGCAATTCTTTTGACAAAAAACGGGCATGTTTTTGCGAAAAATGGACCATTTTTGTTCATTTTTGCTCCCCCCACAGTCCTGACGAGCCACGTGCTAGGGCAGCGATAATGTGCTGAAGCTGACCAGGCTGTTTCTGCAAGGACACTAGCCAGATGAATACCGGATGGATACTGGGAGGCAGAGGCAGATTTCTTTTATATATTTTCTTGTTTTCCTCCTAATGTTCATCTTATGGTCAGGTGCGTCTTATAGAGCGAAAAATATGGCAAATAAGAGAAGTAAGCTGGGGTAGAAAAATGGCACTCTTCTTCAACCATCATTTAAGGATTTGTGATGCATTAAATAAATACGTTATCCTCAAACTGAAGAGGCTTACAGTCTGCAGGCAGAATATGAATTGATTCCACTTCAGTGCCTATATTCAGCTAATCCATTTGTTTGTTTTGTCTTCCAATCCTTAATATGATTCCTATAAAGAGGCCATTCTAACCTTCACCCCTAACATATCAGCTGATTACTGCTACTGGATATTTGTTTACAAATACTAAAAGGCTTTTGCTATGTTCACTAAATACACTAAAACATGAATTTTTTTTGCTCTTGATTTATTAAATAAAGAGTCATTGATTTAATTCACACATTCACACAACACATTCATACAAAACATAAAACTTACAAATTATACTGGTTGGCATATCTAATTTGGTAACCAAAATTAAACAAGCACACTAAGGTTTAGTATTAACCAAGTGTTTAACTCGTAAAATCTAATCTGATAGGATTGCTAATATTAAGAGTCAAGAATTAGAATATAGATTTGAAAAGGATTCTGTGAGATCATCTCAACAAGCTCACAAAACCCTTGGGGAAAAAACAGTCTAGTCTAGCATACCTTACAGTTCTCCTATAAAAGAGAAAAAGATACCTTATTGAAATGATTAAAAGCAGATGGTTATGCAGAAAGTTACATTTCCTTTCACCATGCAACAGCATTCACTCTTGTAATACAATAGGCAGAGTAAATTAAAATGTCTACAGCCATGAAATGGCCTCTTCTTTAAGCAGACCATATAATACTAAAACATACAGACACAAAGACAAAATTAAACTTAAATTGTGATGGTGGCATGCTTTGTATAGTATACCAGTAGTGATTGCCATCTTGTTTTGTCCCTGGTGACAAATTATCTCTCTTATAAAAACATTCAAATGATCAATTTATTTGTTATTTTGTCATTCTTTTCTTAATTTTGCCAAGTCATTTTTATCTACAAAGTATGTATTTCCATCCCTCAAAGAGGCAGCAAGTATTTGTCCAGGACCATTCGATTGATACGGGCAATCGCCCTAAAGTGTTCCTTTAGTGAATGTTTGAAGTTATGCAATAAGTACCCCCTAGCATTTAAAAACAAGTCCCTAAACTACAAATCTTGCATCACCATGGCAGTTCTTTGCCCTTACAAACAACTCAGAGATTCTGCAACATTCGTCCAGCACATTGCAGGTTGAAATGGAACTTCTAAGGGGCAGATCTGCCCTTCTGATGCTCCGTTCAGGCTTCCTCTTGCACATTTCAGGCTGAAATGGAGCTGGGCAAGGCACCCTTCAGAAGCTCCATTTTGGCCAGCAATGTGCCAGGCAAGGCCTGTGGAGGCCCATATGGAGAGTTAGAAGAGTGCATGTGGCTGAGAGGCTGGAGAGACTACTTGCTAGATCTTCACAAGGTAAATGACCCAGTGCAGCAGATTGGATAGGCGGGGGAAAGCAATTGTGGCAAACATGAGGTATTTCAGTGGGTCAGGGAGGCCTTGGGTGGTCTTAGGCATGTGGCCCATTCCATCACTAGCCCCCCCCCAATGGCTTTCCCTACCCTGAAATGCCTCATGGGCACTTAACGAGCCTCACATTCAATTAGGTGGAAGTGATCCCATTCAAGGTACGAGATTCACTCCAGTAAATCCTCAGGTTACAAATGCAATGGGCAGGCTCCAGTACATTCGTAACTTGAGGACTACTTGTTCCATTTTCCCCGAAAATACAACCTGTCCTGAAATTAAAGCATTGCCACATTTTTCGCATGGGCAAAAATATAAGCCCACTCCCGAAAATAAACCCCCTGGACAACCCCCCGCCTCCGGCCAGGCAGAACACCGCTCACCGACATAGCGGTATCCTGAAGGCACCAAGCTGCAGGAGTTGGGGGAGAGAAAGACGCTCACATTGCTTGCTGCCTTCGGGAGACCGCTAGGTTGGGGAGTGGCGTTCTACCTGGTGGGAGGGGGGAGTTGCCCAGCTGTCCCCAAAGCTGCAGCAGCAGCAGCCGCGCTCCGAGCATAACGTCTTTTCCAGTTCCAAACTCCCAAATTCGGCTGCTGAGTCTTCCAGCAGCGGCTGCTCTAGGAGTGCACACTATGGTTGTGGGCTGGCTGCTGGAAGACTCTGTAAGAGAGTCTTTTGGACAGAAAGTCTTCCAGCAGCCAGCCCACAACAATAGAGCATACTCCTAGAGCAGCCGCTGCTGGAAGACTCAGCAGCCGAGTTTAGGAGTTTGGAACTGGAGAAAACGTTATGCTTGGAGCACGATTGCCAGTTCACAAGGGAGCAGCCACCCGGCAACTCCAAAACAATAAGCCCTCCCCTATAATAAGCCCAAGGCCATATTTTGTAAGTAAAAAGAAAATAAGACCCTGTCGTATTTTCGGGGAAACACGGTACTTCTTTTAGTCTTTGGTCTTTTTAGTAACCCTATTTTATGCCCAGAATCAATTTTCATTTGATTTAAAATATGAACCAAACCTATCTTTTTGAGGTCAGGTTGAGATTCACTGGAACATTTCTGTTGTTACCATGAACTGCTGAGCTAACCTAGATCTCATCCCCACAGCATGAAGAAAACCTTCAGGCTTCTAACACCAGCCTTGATACACAATCTTTTCTTATTTTATGTTGAAAGTCTACATTCAGTCAGTATAGCAATAGCAATAGCAGTTAGACTTATATACTGCTTCATAGGGCTTTCAGCCCTCTCTAAGCGGTTTACAGAGTCAGCATATTGCCCCCAACAATCCGGGTCCTCATTTTACCCACCTCGGAAGGATGGAAGGCTGAGTCAACCTTGAGCCGGTGAGATTTGAACAGCCGAACTGCAGAACTGCAGTCAGCTGAAGTAGCCTGCAATGCTGCATTTAACCACTGCGCCACCTCGGCTCCTAAGTATACATTGCTCAAAGTTTTCATTCTCCATCTTTTAATGACTATAATGATAAAGTACAGACCATTATTCCTGGTTCAACTTTCCAAATGTTTCTTATCTCATCCCAGGTTCCTTAGGTTCACTTTTGTAGAAGTTGGAATGTGCTTCTTATATTATTATAGTCTACTATTATGCTCTCCAGGCCTGAAATTCTTAATTTTCTAAACTTGGAGTATATATCTGACATTCTTAAATCATTACCTATTTCACAATATGCATGTAGAAAACATGCTAGTAACTGACTTGCATTTCTCTATATTCAGTTTTCTATTACATAGTAGTCACTCTGATTCTAATATTCGGATGCAGATTTTGTTTTTGTATTGGTTGAAGCAAGTTTTAGCAACGAACAAAGCATTCTGTTTTGCAAAATTGAATTATTCTATTTTCTGTTTTTTATTATATATATTTAATTCAGATTTTCCAGAAATGTCCCTGTTCATCAAGTTTTCAATTATCTGTTAATAGTATATATTATTTCTGGGTATTACTATTAGTACCTCTTGCAATCTGCCATAAGATTCCTTTTTGTCTTCCACTTTACATACATATTAGGTACCCATATATGTAATGTAGATACTGAATATCCACAAATTCTAATATATACAGTTCTATTGTTCATTGAATTACAGTAATATTTCAAGTATATGTATGTTTTGCATGTCAATTTAAAGTGGTCCATTCTTGCGTACTTAAGAGGACTTATTCTTAAAACATCCTAGTTAGAATGTACAGGTGGAGATAGCATCCATACATGGGTTGACATTGTCCACCTTCTGATTGGACTGAGTCTGATTAAAGTTAGTTAAGACACACCCCTTGTTGCTAGCCTTACCCAGATTTTCGACTCAGTCCACTTTGAGGACAGTCGTGTCATCGCATATCTCCTGAAGATATTGGTTTGTTCTTTGTATTTGGCATAATTAGCTATATTCAATTGTTCCTAATTTGAATGTTTGACATCTATAGACTGAGCTGTCAGTGAGGGCTAGAGCAAGAGGGCTTGGGCCCATAGCTCGTCCTGGGAAGCCTTGGCTTGCCCTGATGACACTGACAGAGCGGGAGAGAGCGCAGCGCTCTTTGAGGGGTCACTAAGTGTCCCAGACCCTGCTTAATCGCAGCGTGCCACGGCTCACCTCAAAGAAGCTAGTTGACAGCTTCAGTACTTAGGCTTTTGAAGTGCTGTGCAGGGGGTTGGTTTACCGCGTAGCGGTGGTGCCGTTCGTTCTTGTGGCCGCTGGAGCTCTTTCCGATCGCTGTCTTCCTGAGAGGCAAGGCTGTGAGTGGCACGACTGTGAAATCGTGGCTGCACCGTTTTTGAACTGATCTGTAGCTGGAGCGAACAGAGGCAGGCGCGGCTGTCAGATCTCTGCCGCCTGCTTTCAGAACTGCTGGAAAGCCATTTGAGGAGCTGCACGGCCACCAGCACCAGCCCTTAACACCAGCCCTTAATTCTGTGCAATTGGGCTTTGAAGTTAGCGCTACCTGAGCACCTGGGGTGACCTGGACTTGCTAATGGGTAATGCGCTGTGAGGATGGCAAGCGAATGCTCCATTCGGCCAATTGACTCTCCCTGCTGCCATCTGGCCCAGAGACCATTTTAAAAAGGTGCAAACTGCTATTTTGTTTGGTTCGGAGCTTTCTAATATGGTGGAGGCTGCTGCTTCAGTCCCAGGCATGGAGGAGCCTATTAGTCCAGGCATGGTTGGCTCTGCCCAAGGGCTCTTGATTGCGGTGGAGGCTTCCACCCCCCCGGTCTAGTTCTGACAATAAGGGAAAGAAGAGATCTGACAAGGAGGCTGGCCATTCTAAAAGCAAGAAGTCGTCCAAATCAGCCTCCCGGTCTGACAAGGACTCAGATAAGGCAGACCCCAAGGCACCTTGCAGACATTCCTCTTCCTCCTCCAAAGGTATCCCAGGCCAGTGGCAACACGTCGGTCCAGTCCTTCCCTATTCTCATAGAGCAGACCCCTGGCCCATTCAGTCCCCTGTTCCCTATAAACACTTCTTGGGCTATGGGGCTCAGGCACTGACTTGCAGGGGAATATCTTGCATGGTGTTCAATTTAGGGCGGTGGGCAACAGACCTGCAATGGCTGCATTCACCCATACAGCTGTTGGGCTCCGCCCAGATATTCAATTGCCCGCAATGGCGGTCCCTGACTTCCATCATGTCATCTCTTCAGCTATTGCCCTGGGTATAGTGGCCGGCCTGCAGCAGAGGCCTGGAATTGTCCAACACCTGCCCCTGCTGCTGATCCACCTGCTCTGACGGTCCCTTCAGTGCAACAGCCTTTGTCACTGGCTAGGTCTCACAGAAGCCAGTCTCCGATTTTGGAAGATGGGGACATCAGGGACGCAAACTTCTCAGGGGATGAGGAGCCTGTCCCACAAAAACCATAATTTTCAGGTCTGTTCCAGCTGGCCCACTTTAAGACCTTATTGACTAAGGCCAAAGCATCTGCTACCTTTTCAGCATTGCCAGCTGCACAGGTACTTGCAGCAGTTTCTGCTTCAGCGCACTCCTTCTTTATTTAGCAGACAGTGGAAATGGACACTGTTCCGGGCCCAAAATTGTTTCTGGAAGTGGTGCAACGCCAGTGGGCGTCCCCTACATTGAGTCCTACACCATCATCCACAGACAAGAAATTCTATAATATGGCCAATGACTTAGGGCAGCTCCTCCAGCTTCCAAAGGTTGATGCCCCGGTAGCGGCTCTTCACTCAGTGACCAAAATTCCCAGCTCCCAAGAGGAGGTCTTCAGGTGGGAAAACAAAAGAGCTGATCTCATAATGCAGCATGGTCACCAGGCGGCTTCTTGGACGGTCCGGGCTTCTACCTCTGCATCATTCTTGTCCCATTCATGCCTGTTTTGGCTACAACCGCTTCAACAATGGCTTCCTACAATTTACTTGAGGGCCCATCAAGACCTCAATAAAATAGTGGCAGCTGTCCAATTCACAGCTGATGCCACACTTAATGCCACTCGCTTTGCCTCTAGAGCCATGGCCGCCTCAGTTGCCTCCTGCTGTCTGCTATGGCTACGCCAGTGGCAGGCGGACATGAGGCATAAGTGGCAGCTAGCATCCGCCCCTTATAGAGGGGGTCCCTATTTGGAGAGGCTCTAGAGCTGCTTCTTATCAAGGACAAGGGCAAAGAAAAAATCTTGCCATCCACTTCAAGAAAGGGGTCTTCACACGCTACTCCATATGCTAGGAGGTAGCCCTTTCGGCATAGGATTATGATCGAGGCCATGATTATGGCTCCAATGGGTATAGGGCCCAGTGGGTATCACCAGAGACAGTGCTAGTCCTTTCATTACCAGAGAGGTAACCAGGGCAAGAAGCCTTTCCGGGGGGCAGAGGCCGCAACTCCCAAAAGCCTTAGCTCCCAAGGGTTTTCTATTCCCATCGGGGGGCAGTTACAGCATCGACCGGCGGGACAAGATTACCTTGGATGAATGGTTTCGACATACCATTAGGTCTAGCTTAGCTCTAGAATTTCTCGCCACTCCCCTGAGTTTCTTTATTCGTTGCCCAATGTCCCGACAATGGGTCCAGGTGGACAGGACTCACAACATAAACTGGTTAGAACTAAGAGCCATCCACCTGGCCCTCCAGAAATTTTCTTCCCAGCATAGCTGGGCAGCACGTGCTAGTCTTGACAAACAACGTGGCCACCAAAGCCCACGTCAACCATCAGGGAGGCACAAGGTCCAAGACTCTTATGAAAGAAGCCAGGGAACTGGGCCTCTGGGCAGAGAGGCACTTGGCTTCATTGACTGCAGAACACATCTTGGGGGTGGTGAATGTTCAGGCCGACTGGCTCAGCTGGGCCAAGGTGGACAATGTGAAATGGCACGTCTACCCGCATCTCTTCCGACAGATCTCGGCCTGCTTCAGATCGCCAGTTGTGAAACTATTTGCCACTCTAGGCAATATGCAACCTGCGCTGTTATGCGAGTTTCCAGACATGGGAAGCAGAGGGGATGGACATTCTCAGGTGTCAGTGGCCCCCCAGATTTCTTTGTCTATTCACCCCTCTACCCCTGGTTCCTTGTGTGTTGCCCAAGGTGATCGCAGAATAAGCAGAAGTGATCCTAGTGGCCCCTCATTGGGCACAACATCTATGGTTTGCCAACCTGCAGACCTTGTTGGTGGACAGACCCTGGAGGATCCCTCAGACTGCAGGTGCCTTCAGCCAGGAGTCGCTGGAGCATCCGGACCCTCAGTGCTCTAGCTGACTGCCTGGCGCTTGAGCGGGACTCTCTGAGGGGGGACAATCTTTCCTCCAGGGTCATCAGCACGATTCAGGCCTCTAGCAGGCCTTCCATGGTCCACATATATGATGCTACATGGCATATTTTGTGCAAGTGGTGCAACACCAAGACCATTCATTCCCCAACTGCCTCTGTACCCCAGGTATTGGAGTTTCTCCAAGATGGGCTGGAGAAAGGGCTATCACCCAACACGCTGAGACAGCAGGTAGCAGCTCTAGCCACGATTATAACTTTGGGGGGGGGGTCACAGCCTTTATCACACTACCCGGCTGTGAAGAGGTTCCTAAAAGGGGCAGTCAACCTGAGACCACCAGTGGTTCACCACTACCCCACGTGGGACTTGCCCAAGATTTTGACTGCTATAATGGCAGCCCCCTTTGAACCCATTTGTTCTGTGGAACTGCAGTTACTTACATGGAAGGTGGCTTTCCTGGTGGCCAGGGGGATTTCAAAGCTGCAGGCTCTGTCAGTGAGGGAGGATCTTTGCATCTTCCACACCAACAGAATGGTGCTTCGATTAGATCCTTCCTTTACGCTGAAGGTCTCATCTTGGTTCCATAGGGCACAGGAAGTAGTTTTGCCCAACTTCTGCCCCTCGCCTTCTCACCCTTTGGAGAGACGTTGGCACAAGCTGGATGTGCGACAGGCCCTTAAGGTCTACATCAGTCACACATCTGATTTTAGGAAGTCTGAAGCCTTGTTCGTCTCCTTTCAGTCCGAGACCCTAGGTAGGAAGGTATCTGCCTCGACTATTGGCAGGTAGCTCCGCAGTTGTACAGCCAGGACGTACACTTCGCAACATCAGCTGGCACCTGAAGTGTGGCTACTACAGCAGTCTGGGCTACCCAGGCTTCTCTCGAAGAAATCTGCCGAGCAGCCACCTGGGCTTCACCTTCCCCATTCATTTCCAATTATGAAATATATAAATTTGCATCTGCAGATGCAGCGTTTGGCCACAGGGTCTTGCAGGCTGTTCATTCTACTGTACCTGTCCCGGATCAGTCTGATTCCCTCCTGTAAGGACATCAGGACTTGGGTATGTCCCATGTATGGATACTATCTCCATCTCTTTTAAGAAAGGGTGTTGATACCTGATACGCCTCTTCTAATAGGGTGGAGATAGCATCCATTCCCTCCCTATTCTGACTGATCTGGTTGATGTATTGTTACGTGCTATAAGAATGCGTCTACATGTTATTTGTTACAGAGGGCTCTGTGTTCAACTTGTTACTGTGAATTTGTGGTTCATTTCTCTTGTTTGAGACATTTGTTTACTAAACTGTTGGTGCGATGACATGTTGAATCTGTCTAAGTTCTTCGCCGAAAATCTGGGTAAGGCTAGCAACATAGGGCGTGTCTTAACTAACTTTAATCAGACTCAGTCCATTTAGAAGGAGGACAATGTCAACCCTTGTATGGATGCTATCTCCACCCTATTAGAAGAGGTATATCAGGTAAGTACCAACGCCCTTTTTCAGTTTGAAAGTTTCAACTTTTCCTTGTTTTATATTTCTGAAATTCCATGTTCCGTTTTTATATGTCTTTGTAAACTGTCTTTCAATATTGGCATTATCAGTACCTAGTGTCTTTGTAGCTTTCATTTGATTAAACATCATATACAGATCTATATAGTTTGTAAACAATTAATGCCGAACTAGTTTGCTACTACTGAATTTGATTTTGGAATTTCTCTTAATGAATTAGCTTCCCTCATTTATAAAGAATGCTACATGCTCTCATCTCAATTGTGGATTAATCTTAGGTTCACTCTTCTGCTTTCAAACTTTCTGGAACAATCATTCTAACAAGAACTCATGATTTCAAACTTATTGGGACTAGAAAACCTGTTTATCATATTATAGTAGTGACACCTAAAAAGGAAAGTGTGCACACACACGTGCGTGTGACTGCAAAGTATGTATCTAGCCATATAGCCTCATCTAATGAAACAGGAAAAATCATGTAGAGAAAGAGAAAAAAATTAATTAAAGTTATCTTTTGAAATATCCTAGAAAGGGAATAAAATGCATGGGAAACATAAAGTTTAAAAGGATTAGTTTGTTAAAATATATTTCATGGAAAAAAGATCCTTCCTTTAGTTTTGATACACAAAAGTGCAAAATACCATATGCCAAGCAAGTGATTAGGTATAGAAGAATTTGCTTGTTAAGCTTTTATTCTTAGCTTTCCAAAGAAATCTAACCCCTTTGGCTTGCACGCTAGTCTTCCTAGCAACCTTTCCTCTGCCCAAAATGCTACAAAACAACCCACTAAGGAAATTGACTGGGGTACTTTATGGATGACTGAGCATCTGACATTTTAAAAGAAAGCAATGACCAATTCTGAAAATCATACACTACACACCTTAGATTTACACAAATGCCTGTGTGTGTTCCATCTGGCCTCCTATGTGACAGCCTCAAGCCAAGGCCTCCCACATAGATCACCACATTTAGCTTCTTGAAAAACTGGAAGTAGTAATGAGAAGAGCCTTCAGTGTTCATCAAAGGACACTGACTCCATCAGATACTGTGGGTTGATGGTCTTGTATAAAATACCTCATTGGCTGTAGACCAAAAGCTGTAAATAGACTGTTGCTTTAAAAACTAAAACATCCTAAAAAGATCATGTTTCTTTAACAGCATTACATAAAAACTTTCAGAGAAGACACACACAATATATTGCAATCTTTTTTTTAGTCCTCTTCATTTAATTAGAATGAAATACAAGAGATTTCTATTTTCCTAGGTACAATCATACTTATGAATTTATTTATTAGCTTTTATCCTGTATTTATTACTTTTAAAAATAATTCAAGCTAGCAAATTCTTTTCTTGTTTAACAGTTAACATTTTGTCATGCTTTCTGTTCAGGAAATCATCTCGCATGCTATTTTAATATTCCATTAATCCTACAGTGTTGCTAGACGGGATACAATGACTGGATTCACACATCTCCCTAAGATATAACATGGTTTGTTTAGCATTGACTTGACTTCAGCGATATATAAAGCCACTAATATATCTAACTTAAAACAAGTTTGTTTGGTTTTGGCTTAAGGTAATATGTGAAGTCAGCCACTGGAATCTGTAAACTATGATTTATAGTTTAATGTAACATATGAACACAACCAGTGAATGCCACCAAGTCAGCCCTTGAATGTTGTGAGTTGCACAGAATCTTCAATTTTGTCTCATGAGCCCTATTTCAATACCCTTAATAATCTTACTACACTGATTAAGGTTGAAATTGTGATGTGAGATCCACAAGTAAAGAAGACTAATACGTTCAGTTTCCCTATTTTTTGCACATTCCTTTTATAGTATATCCTATTGCTTAGTTATTATTATTTTTCTGAAAAATCTCAATTTTTCAGTCCAACAGAATTCATAAGGCAGGAATTATATAATAATAAAATGTACTTGCATCAGATATCCTACCAAGACATAGCACTCCTTTGAGTCAGCACAACATCTCTTCAAATTCACTACTAATTTCTATTATCTTTTCACTAATCTCCATGTCTTTGATGCTGATAATGTGGTGATCTGATGTATATCTTTAAGCAACCCATTTTTATCTCCAATCAATCCCTATTTATATCTTTGCTCTCTCAGAGCAAAGAACGACATACTGCCTACAGTTTAGTGTCTGGGCTTCAGACCGAACACACAGATGCAACTCAATAGTTGTGTCTTCATAATTTATAATCACATAATTAACTCAACTATCTCTTTTTGAAACAATGCAATTATATTTCAATTATACAATAACATATTAGCTAAGGATATTTGCATACTACCAGTTTTCACTCCATCCCATGTCTCCAGCAATTGGTAATTGTTTTCTTTCCATATAACCTTGAAATGTAGAGAACACCATGAGCTCACTCTATTCCTCTGCAGTAAGTCAAGAAAAAAACCTGAAAAACATGTAATCTCCTACATGTCCCTTACCCATAGATTACCATTGGTTATGGGGTAAGGAAAGAGACCTTACCACCATCCATTGGAAAAAGATAAAGAAATATATTGGTTTATTTAAAAGATTTATGTAGTCATCCATAAGCAGTTCTGAACAGGTTATACTATAAGCTATAAAGTAAATGAAGAAATTGCTAGTGTTCTCACTGTATCTTTCATCATATGTATATTTGTAGATTTGTTTGGTAGTCTACCAATAATAAATAAATGGCTAAATGAAGACCAAGGTGACAGGTTTTTTAAAAAGAAAATAATATAATGGCTTGTTGGATGCCAAAGCACTCTTTCTATATAATCTTAAACCCAACAACTGCTACTACTTTTGACTTATGTAGATGAAATGAAAGCACCTTGGTAATTTTGTAATCAGGCAATTTCTCCAATAGTTGTCTGTTTTTACAGTTTTCAGATTGAGGGGGAATGATATAACCTCTATTGAAGAAGAGACAAATTCCAGAAATAGATGCTACAATTCTATGGGGGAAGGGGGAGAGAGAGGAAGTAATTGCTGGCTGAAGGCCCAGTGTAGGCAAGAGGAGAAAACAGTTGCTGCCAATGAGAAAATGAGCTGCTTCCAAGATCTGCAAAACTGCAGCAATTCAAATGAAATTATCAACCAGTTGCTATTTTGAAGAATATATGATGAGAATCAGAAATAAATTGACTCAATTCTCAGGACTATGAGATCAGTCAATTCAGAGTTGATCTTTAAAAATTGGCATTAAAATGTCATTGGTGTGTTATGTGGCCACAGTCCATTTAGCTCAGCATGATCTACCATAGGGGTAAAGCATGGGGTGAGGACTTATGAAGTAATGTGGTACAAACTTTGTACTTTTGTACTTGCATTATGATGTTGCACTCAAGTACATGTTCTTGTCAGTGGTTTGCTATGCTAAATGGGATGCTGTGAGCAGTAATCCATGTAATCCATTCTAGAGGATTTAAAGTGAAAGAATACTGACTCACAGCAATCTTTCAAGATTTCTGTTTCAACTAATTCTTCTAGCTTGGGCAAGAAAAAAAAGATAAAAAGAACAAATTCTATTAGCATTGATTTCTGACATCTTACTATTTTATAAAAGCATTCTACAAAGTTGTTTAATTAACATATATTTAGCTTTCTCCTATGAGAAAAAAACCCTCCAAATATATTTGGGAGGTCAGAAACAGCTCCTCAATTGTCAGTGAAAAATAAACTTGCCAATTTAAAAAAATTATTTTTAGAACATCTATTTTTAAATTTCTAAAATTAGTCTAGAGATAACAAAGTAGTTAAGCAAAGTCCTAGACTACTTCATTACCTTAGTTATTAGCTTGACAGACTAAGTGACTCTCCCATTAAACATCAATGACAGAAGAGTTGGAGGGTTTAAAAGGTCAATAACTACTTTGATAGGCTTCTCTTGTGTAGCTTCTGTGAGCTTAAACACTGACAAGCTAATTGCTCTTTTTTCCCTAATTAAGCAAACCCTTCTCTATTAGCCTGTTTATCATGATTGCTCATTTTCAAGACCTTTCAAGATCTAACCTAATATAAATTCATTAGTGAATCTCAGAAATGAAACCAACCTTAACTAGTTGACTTTATTCACTTGGGGATTGTGGAAAAGCAGCAGGAATTCAGCACATAAAATATAGGAGCCAAAAATAACCCACCTCATGTATCAAGCTGGAATTTGTGAAGAAAAAAAAGATGGATAAATGTTAGTTGTACAAACAAATCTAGACACAACTGGGCAACTCCATGAAGAAGATTGACCAACCAAGCCTCACTTTGACATATGGTTTTTAGAACAAAGTTTCTTTACAGGTGTTTGTTTTTTATTCAATCTTCTATGAGGAAGTAGCTTTTAGTACATGCATTAATCCAATACAAAAGAACTATATATTTTCCTAGAACTGGAGCCCAACATCGAGCTATTAAAAGTATTCCAATAGATGACTAACTAGTGAAACAGAGGTTGCCTTGTCTTAGGTAGCTAGGTAGCCAGCAGAAACTTCTGTTTGAACATATCCAGCATATCCAGATTCATTTTATTGTTATATATTTTGATATATTGTGTTATCATACTTTTAATCTATTTTCGAAATGGGGTTTACACCTACATAGAATTGGTATATGGTGGAAGTAGCATATGAATATTGTAATGATGTAAGATGGATTCAGCTTCTGTTACCCTAAAGAACGTCTCCTATGTAACTGCTATACAGAGGCATAACTAGTAAAAACCAGACTTTATCAAGGGTCATTAAAGAGGTGAATTTAGCTCCTAAATAATTTCTGATTTGCTGACCTGATCTAGAATATCATAGATAGAGCATTGTCCTTGACTGGGCAAAGCAATAGACAGTTTCCCTGTGGAAGCCAGCTTTCATTCAATCCCCACTTTCTGTAACATTGAAAATAAATTCTCAGGGGAAAAAGAAAACAGGAGGAGGAAAGGGAATGTGTAAATCTAAACAGAAGGCCCAAATAATCACTGCCTGATCATTTTCCATGCAATAAACATGTGCTAACAATTTCATACCTCTGTTTTTTTTTATAACTGAATTTTTCATTAACGCTTTCCCCATGTGCATGATTACATAGCTATTTGTGGTGTTTTAAAAGATGCTTTATGGTTCGTTTAGTTGTTATTTCTGGGCACAATTCTTTTCTATGGATGGGCAGAAGGGCTAGGAACGTAGGCTGTTTTGGAAATCCTTATGGTTGGCAACTTCGGCAGTTATCTTTTGACAAGACTTTACCTCTTTCTATAAAAATCATTGTACAGTAATTCCTGTCCGAGGAAAATCTTGAAGAAACATTTTCTGTGTTTTTGCTTTAAACATCTCAAATATTGGATTAATATTTTATAACTCCACATAGGGAAACTTCTTGATGTAGAAAGTCACAAGTTACCATTCATTCATTTAAATGCTTGCTCACTTTCCTTCTTGGGGCTTTTGTGCTTGGGACAAAATGCCTGTCCACCTAAGTCAGTATTGACCTTCTATATCATAACTCCTTGAAATGTAAAATATTTTTTTCCACTTCACATAGCCCTAATACTTTTAACTGGAAATATCACATATTATATATAATAATTTCTGCATGCACACAACTTTCTTGGCAGTCTAATAATATGCAGTCCTACTCAATATCATATGATTCCAACCATTTGCATGGCCCTTTAATATTTCAGCTAAATGGTAACATTAAGCCAATGTTAGCCTATCTCATAAAGGCCAGACTGCTTAGCAGTTGAATGGGAGACCATGAGGATCTTTTAACAATAAGTTTAACTGAAAAATTGGGGGAAAAATTGCAAAAGAGAATAAACTATTTTTAATATTGTTACTTGAATATCTCCGTAAAGTCACCAGGAGTCAGGTTTTACTTGAAAGAGAACTTGAAGGTCATTTCTGATGGAAGCCAGAAGCAAATAGACTTAGTTCAACTCTACATGCAACATTAATTCTAAATGGCTTCTTCTAAACCCATTCCACATTATGGCTCTATCTTTCCCCCACCCCTACTTACTTTGATAGGGGCAAGAATATTCAAACCGATCATACGATTCATGGGAAAGGACTTCACTTCCTTTACAATGGAGATTATGTTCTATCTTGGCAAAAAGCTATACACACAAATTGACAAAAGTAAAGCTGTTGCTTGACTTGTTAAATACTCTGCTAAGAAGAGTTAATGTGATCCTGTAAAGAAAGCTGAAGCAACAGCTCACCATAGGCAGATAAACAGGAAAGGCAGAAATCTAAATCAAATGCATGGTCACTTCTCCAGAGGTTGCACGGAATTAAATTTATACACATCAGGGAAACATGGAATTTGGACAGAATAATTGTTCCTCATGTATGGCATTCCACCATTGCAATTAAAGGACTCACACAGTTTCAATAACTCCCTATACATTATACAGCAGACAGAATGTGAAGTGTACCTGAAAGAACAAAAAACAAAACAACAGCTTGATTTGATCGATGTACAAGTGAGAGCAAATATCATAGCTGGAAATAAATTAGTAAAATCCAAAACAAAATAAAAGTGCTGAGGGTAAAGTACAAATCTACAAAGAGAGAAATTGTTTGACCTAAATCAGTTAGTCATACCTAACACAATGAATAGTGGCTGATAAGATAATTGGGTAATATAACTAAAAAAAGCATTGAGTATTGAATAAATGCAAAAATGTATGCCCATATTGCAGAGGAAATAGACTTGGAAGGGTGGCTGAATTCAGAAATTGGATAAGGCTTCTTAATTGTGCTATCCTCATTTAAGAAGAGGAAAGAAAAGATTAAAAGAAAAACAGCCCCAGATGCACATATGCACAGAAAGGATGACTGGCTGCATGAAAGATGAAACCCGAACAGTTGTTCACAAGTTGGATTTCTATTAGATGATTTATTCCATCCCTTCAGAAAAAGTTGCATGCATTGAATCACTCTAGTGTAGTTATCCTTAATCTAGTAACTTCCATAGGTTAAATAAGACCAAGCTCAGAGAAGACTTGAATCCAACTGAGGGAAAACAGGAGCTGATGTATCTTATACATGTGATCAATACTATATAGATAAGAATGATGTAATAAAGATACATAAATCTCATTCTGAAAGAAAGAAAGGAAAATAATAGCCACAGAGTTTGGACTTATAACTGTGCCCACCTGCCCCTGCCCCCCGAGTTCATTTTTGCTGGCAGAGGGCTGCAGGAGATCGTTGTGATAGAAAACAGGGCCTGGGAGGCACAGGCATCCCTGACACAACTGACGTCATGCTGGCCATGCTGGCAATGACCACCCCAGCCACCCCTATCCCAGCTCTCCAACGTCAAACACAACCCGCAATGGAATAGAGTCTGACACCCTTGAAATAGGGCAATGTGGAATGCTTAGGTTGCCAATTAGTTAGACATGCCCATTTCCCTCTCGCAATTAGCTTACTGTTATCAACTACCAACTTATTGCAATTGCTTAGCAATATTAGTTAGGGAATTATGGTCTTCTCTTTGATACTTGACTTCTATGTTTTTATTTTGTAAATTTTTAAACCTTATATTTGTTTCCAATATAAATGAATGGTGGTATTTGTTTTTCACTAACAGCCTATACTTAGATAATGACCTCACAGTTAGCATATAAGTTTAAAATTTTTTAAAAACCTGAGCCGCAAGGCTATTTGGAAACAGATGTGGATCCAGCATCTGATGAAACTGAAAAATGAAACTCTCTATATTTCTACCAGTGTTCCTTTAATGTGGCTTCTATCAACACTAAAATATTAGAAGACAAAAGGTATGGAGAAAATGATTTTCAGATTAAAACTTTCATTATGTTTCCCTTATATTATAAGCTATAAGGCTTATAGCAGTACCTTAATGGCTCATAAGATTAATGTAAAGATAACGGGATTCCCATGAACACTGGGGTTGCCCTTCCATTCTACTATGTCAATCAATATAATTTTATTTGAGTGTGGAGAAGTTACTTATTTATTCCATTGTTCTCCATTGCAATCAAAATAATACTTAATGGCTGACATGGTAGAAACATTAATACAATTTTGATACCTTACCACCAGAGGTGGGTTCCTACCAGTTCGCACCTATTTGGTAGAACCGGTTCGTCAAATCTACCGAACCGGTTAGAAGAGGTTCCACCAGTGGACCCGGAAAGCAGGCCACACCTACAGAAGAGGTTCCAAAAAATTTTGAAACCCACCACTGGTCCTTGGATATGATTATTCTACACTATCAAGCTCATATTTATAAAACTCAGTGCCTCTGTGAAAGATAAGGATGATTACTGCGTTTGTTGTGCAATCAGAACATTGCATGTGTTGAAGTTATTTTAATGCAAACCAAAGATGCCTTTTAAAAAACAAGTTTACATCATATTCTTATGCATGCCAGTGCTGTGTGTGAGGTAATTTAAGGTGCTTCTGACAAGTGTCATTGGCATCTTCATATCCGGTCACATGGGCGGCAAGCCACTCCCATCCGGTCACATGGGCAGCAAGCCACTCCCACAAAGGAGGCCACACCCACAGAGTAGATTCAAACAATTTTTGAAACCCACCACTGCTTACCACCTAAATACAATGAGGTTTTGAAAGCAAAATAAACCATGATGTTCAAAATATCAAAACAAAGTAAAAATAAAATATGTTTAAACTCCGTAGCCATTTAGAATGCTTTCTGGGATAATTTGGTTTTCAGCATCCTCCTGAACTAGGTGAATGGCTGCCACAGGAGATTGAAAAGCCAAAGCATCTAGCTTTACCTCCTTTTACTTTCTGAACTGGCTGACCAACCATACTCAATGATAGTTCTTAATGGTATTACATCTACATCAGTGGTGGGTTGCAGACGGTACGCCCCGGTATGCCTGTACCAGGGTCTGCCGGAAGCAGCAGCCACTGTACCGGGACGGTGCTTTGGTGGTCCTGTCCGCCTGCCCTCGTTCCTTACCTATATTTGAAGGAAACGGGCCATCTGCAGATGCATGCACAGCCTAAGGTGCCTGTACGATGCTCCACTGAGCAGCTGGAGCATTGCAGGCAATGGGTGCACATGCATGCGCAGTGCGTGTGCTCATGGTGCATGCCCAGCTTCCGTTGCAGGGTACTGGTTGCAACAGGAGCTGAAACCCACTACTGATCTACATGGAGAGAAGCAGAGGTGGTATTCAGCAGGTTCTGACTAGTTTTGAAGAATCGGTAGTAGAAATTTTGAGTAGTTCGGAGAACCGATAAATACCATTCCTGGCTGGTCCCACCCCTATCTATTCTCTGCCTCCCGAGTCCCAGCTGATAGGGAAGGAATGGGGATTTTGCAGTAACCTTCCCCTGCCATGCCCACCAAGCATGCCATGCCCATCAAGCCATGCCCACAGAACCGGTAGTAAAAAAAATTGAATCCCACCACTGGAGAGAAGTAATAGTGGGATATCATAAGATTCCGTCTTAGGTCCTGTAGTTTTCAATATCTTCATAAATGCCTTAAATGAGGAAATAGAAGGAGAACTCATCAAATTTGCAGATGACACTAAGCTGTCAGGAATACCTAATACCCCAGAAGGCATGCTTAGAATCCAAAAAGATCTTGACAAACTTGAACAATGGGCCTATCCAACAAAATGAAATGTGGAAAAAAGCAAGGTTTTACACATAGTCAGGAAAAACCAAAGAGATGGATATAGATTAGGCAAAACCTGACTCAAAAACACTAACTAAGTGGGACCTTGGAGTACTAATGGACTATCTCTTAAATATAAGCCAACAGAGTGCAGCTGCAGCCAAAAAAAAAAGCTAATGCAATCCTTGGTTGTATAAGCAGAGACATAGAATCAAAATCCCATGAAGTATTAATACCACTTTATAAATCTTTAATAAACCCACATCTGGAATAATGCATCTAGTTTTGGTGACATTACAAAAATGATGTTGAAACTTTGGGAAAAATGCAGAGAAGAGTAACTAAGATGATTAAAGGCCTGGAGACAAAAACATATGAAGAATGGTTGCAGGAATTAGTATGGCTAATCTAGAAAAAAAAGAAGGACTGGAGTGACATCATAATACTATTCCAATATTTGAGCAGTGCCACAAAGAAGCGGGGGTCAACTTATTTTCCAAAGCCTTAATGACCTACAGCCACTATAGTTTCTGCTATGCAATACAGCACGTACAATATACCCTCAGACTGTGTTAAACCGGTAACAATAGTTTCTAGAAGTTACCCTTTCGTGGTGGTATGGCCCGTCGGCTGCCAGCAGAGCTAATTGCAGAATCAGATGAGCAGGAGTTTGAGGGAGAGCCTGGGCCAGCCTCTGAGTCTTTGGAAGGCTCTGGTATAAGGTGACCAGATTTTCAGATTGGTAAAGAGGGACACCTTTGACCGGGGAAGGGGGAGGACTTGATTAAAAATTTTATACGGAGCAACAAAAATTTTCATACAATGCAAAAATAGTATTGTAATATTATTTTTTATTTCAACATAACTACAATTTACAAATATAAATTGTAACTGTTGCCAAACATCAAAAATTTGATCACATGACCATGAGGATGCTGCAATGGTCGCTAAGTGTGAAAATGGTCACTAAGTGTGAAAAATTGTCATCAGTCACTTTTTTCAATGCCATTGTAACTTTGGTCACTATACCACCTTTCTTGCCACAGTTCTTAAGTGAATAACTGCAGCTGATAAGTTAGTAGCATAAGTGAACCTGGTTTCCCCATTTGACTTTGTCAAAAGGTGATTATATGACCCCAGGACACTGAAACCATAATAAATATGAATCTGTTGCCAAACATCAAAATTTTGATCATGTGACGAGGATGCTGCAATGGTCGCTAAGTGTGAAAATGGTCGCTAAGTGTGAAAAATGGTCATCAGTCACTTTTTTCAATGCCATTGTAACTTTGGTCACTAAGCCCATTATACCACCTTTCTTGCCACAGTTCTTAAGTGAATAACTGCAGCTGATAAGTTAGTAGCATAAGTGAATCTGGTTTCCCCATTTGACTTTGTCAAAAGGTGACCCCAGGACACTGAAACCATCATAAATACGAATCTGTTGCCAAACATCAAAATTTTGATCGTGTGACCATGAGGATGCTGCAATGGTCGCTAAGTGTGAAAATGGTCACTAAGTGTGAAAATGGTCATCAGTCACTTTTTTCAATGCCATTGTAACTTTGGTCACTATATCACCTTTCTTGCCACAGTTCTTAAGTGAATAACTGCAGCTGGTATTTTGTATTTTGGATAGCATCTTTTTTTTAAATAGTCTAAGACAATTTAAAAAAGAATCCACACAGAATAAAAATATTTTAAAAAATCCTATGCACAATAAATAAAATATTATTTTAAAATACATTAAAAAAATAAAAGAAAAAAACCCAGTTCACTTACCAGCAGGCACAAATGAGCATTCCAAGTCAATCCAGAATGATGTAGATGTTAATACAAAGAACTGAGCAACTTAAAATGGTGAAATTAGTCAGGGAAATATTTTTCAAAGAAACTTTGCCACCATTTTGGAGCAGACTCCAACCTCCGTGCCTCTCCCCTCCAGAAAATCCAGGAAGTAACACTCGCGACCTCTCTAGCCATTTCCTGCAGCTCTATGGTACTAGATCATTTTTTCTTATAAAAGTGAGTAAAAGCGGCGTGGGGGGGAGGTCCGTTTTGTTGCTTTAATGTTTTAATATCTTCAATGAAAGTACTGAGACAGATTAGACAGGATGTCTTTTGTCTTGCCCCGGTTAGGATTTCTTAAGCAAATCCACTGGGCTTTCAACATGAAGCCAGAAAATCAGGACTTTTTAAAAACGCAGCGGGAAACGGGACAAATTGTTATAAAGCGTGATTGTCACACTGAAATCGGGACGTCTGGTCACCTTACTCTGGTAAGGAAACAGCATCAGAGATAAAGGCAGAGCTGGGACCGTCCGTTCTCTTCCACATAGAGAGGCAGCTGTCTTCAGGACCTGAGCTAAGTGAGGGGGAGGAACAGATGAGGCCCGCCCCAGATGTGCGTATGCTCAGAGAGGAAAAGAGAGGAGAGCAAAGGAAAACAAATAAGCCGGCTCTCAAGGAAAAGCAGATGTAGATGCTAGCCAGCTCCTCCCTGGCTGGAAAATAAACAGTAGGGGTGTGTGAGTAGCTGGTTGTCCCAGGCAACCATTCGCTTTTAGGATACAGCAAACAATTCAGATTTCTTGGCCAGGTCTGTTGGGACTTTTGTCTGATTGATTTTTGATTTTTGTTTATCCATGTGAATAAACGACTTTTCCTACCCTGTTTGAAAATGGGTTTGTTTTTACTTGAGAGTAAGCGGCTTATCATTACTTGCTAAGGCTGGGTCAGAACAACACACTGAATCAAGCACACTAATTATTATGATAATGATACAATACTGTAAAATAGCTAATCTGCTGTTCATTATGTTACATCAACCCAACCATATGGTAGAGTTGCCTTTATAATGGCCCAAAACTTTAAGCTAGAACAAAATGTTACATTTAGCACCTGAAGATACAGTGACAAAGGATTTTCTCAGTATTGACACTCTGTCTTTAATGACCTCTGCCAATATTAATTGGCAATTACTTTGCTTATTATGATTTTACTGATAATTTATGTTCATGCACAGACCTATATGAGAATGGTGTAGTTAAGGCACTAAATCTAGAACAGAGGACTGATGGGGGGGAGGGAGAGAACCCTACTAGACCATGCATTTCTGATTTCCAAATATTATATAGAAAACCACTTATAAGGTAGCTTTAGAATACAGAAATATAACAAATGTCACAGAAGAGGATAGAATCCATTTATACAAATGAGTGAATCTTGTTTCTGCCTATAGAAAATAAGGGATAGATAATGCACTGTAATTTTATTATTATTTTATATTACAATGCCCATACTCCTATGCCTTTGAGCATAATTGCTGTAGCTGATGGGAACTGAAGTCCAATATCTGTGGTACGTCGGCTGGCCATAAGCTAGATAAAATTTTAGGATGAAGATTGTCTCCAGCTCTGTATGCATTTCAGAGAAACTGTGCATTCTTCCCTTTTGCTGTCTGAATGTCTTCTTTTTATTCTTTCTGTTGTAATTTTTGTTCTGTTTACAATCTCAAATGTTCCCCCATTCTCCATCATTTCCCTACTTCCTGAAATCAAAAACTGTTAAATCTCCTACAAAAGCTTCTGAGGCTTACAGAATTGAGCTCCAATCATCCTATAGAGGCTTATGTTTGGCAGGATTACAGACACAATATGAAAATATCTGAATAAATAAATTTCAGGCAATTTTGATGACTTTCTGATTACAGTATGGCTAACTCTGTCATTCGTTGGAAATTTGGAGATCAGGTACATGGTGCTTCTGTCTTTTGAGGTTTTGACGCCACGGGCATTTCCTGACTTGTGCCAAGTGGAAAATTCTGCACTTTTTGTCTCTGACTTGTTGTGTGATTTAATGAAAAGAAAATTTGCTTTCCAATTCATTTCAAATTGAAGATAGTTTGGTGAAAATCTCCTGGGTGAAGTATGGTGATCATGTTCTTATTTCAAAATGAGTTATAGTCTGTCTGTGCAAATATCATGTACCTTGAGAAACAAGGGGAAGAGATAATGCCTAGGAATGATTACATAAGAGAGTGTAGGTACAGCCTGCAGGTGCATAATGTGTGGGAAAATAAGCCCTGAGGCTGTAAAGGAGATGGCAGTAGATGTGTACTTTCAGACTTGGACATTCTGATAATATAGTATTACAATAAAGTAGAAGAAGCACATAATTCCTGTCTGGTAAGCCCGAGTAAGCTAACATGGCCTGCCTTTCATTATACAACCATCTCTGAGGTTGTTTGATGCCTTTCTGCCTTTCTATGCTTCAGTGAGGCTTATACCATGCAGCAAATATCCCACTTAAGTGTGGGTCATCTCCCCAGAACTCTCATACTGTCTCCTTCATTGCAGTGGCAATTTATTGCAAACAGCCAAAACCCACAGCAATGAAATAGGAACTTTCCCCCCATTACTTACTACTTCTGGGGAAATTAATATTTGCTTGCTTATCTCTTGCCATTTTCTCACTTCTTACAGTATCATCTACCTCCCAGAAAGCAGTTTATAAACTCACATGCTGGGATTAGCAAGAGGGATCCATAGACCAAATTCCTTTGTGGTTGTGGACAGTTCACATACCCAGGAACCTGTTGATTGGCATTTATCAAAAAGTCCTAGTGTGAACAGCAAGAAAGGCTGCAGTGCAGGAAAGATTTAACACCAGTACTACCATCTGTAATGATAAACAACATTCAAAAACACAATCAAGATAAATCTGAAATAGATTCTCAAGTTCCTAAAAATGAACTTTAAAGAAAAAGAAACTTTGAAAATAGTTTTCAATGGTTGTTATTCTAGGCAGAGTCTAGACAGGCATTGTTTTGGGAAGAACAAATGGCAAGAAAAAGAGAGTGGAGGGGATGGGTGGGACTCTGGATGATTAGTTCTTCATTCCTTCAGAATTCTAAAATAGAGGAAGGAGATAAAAGAATAAATATTATGTCCAGAAATATCCAAATCCCTCTTCCCAATCTCAACATTCCCAACTCCTGTTGAATCCTGAGTGGAGTTTGGAATCATTTCTTAAACTAGAATGTAAATGGCCTACTGTAGTCATTTGTTTCCTATTTAATGCAATCTTAAAACAAGCTGCTTAAGAACCTTTGTAAATAGCAGCTATACCAGCCCTGACAATCATTTTGTTCTACCACCAGATGAGTAATAACATGAGTTAAAGGATTAGAGCTGTCCATCAAAATGTAAAGCACAGTAAAAAGCGGGACTGGATGCTTTTAGTTCTGAAAATGCAATCATCTGTACATACCAACTTTTTTATGTGGAAGAAAAAGTCTCTAAATAAAATTCTGTTTCCAATCTGGTTTCCAAGCTTGCTTAATGATGAAGCAATAGTTGCACAAGTTCACTTCCAATTATCCTTTTACCTAGAATTTGTTCTTCATCCTTTATCATTAGATATAAGTATTCTTTCAGAAACAGATAGCACATTTATAAATCAATCAAAAGTCATAACATATATTTTATAAAAAGTTAAGCTTTATTTCACAGGAGGGTCCTGGAATGGGATCTACCAAAGCCTATGTCCTATGGGTGGGAACTGACTGGCCCAGAGTTGAGCACCTTTTGAAGGACCCTTCAGCCAAAGGATGCCTCAGCTGATGCAAAGGCATCCAGCTGATAGTGTCATATAAAGGTCGACCATGTGGCAGCCCTACGGATGTTCTGAATGGGAGCCTGGCTGGCCAACTCTGGTAAAGTGAGCCGTAATGCCCCCGGGAACTGCTTGACTTTGAGCCTTGTAGGCTCTTGCAATGGCAGATCAAGCCAACAACCTATGGTGGAAGAAGTAACTCTAGTCCCCTTGGTGGAGTCCTGGAAGGAGACAAAGAGAGCCTCCAACCTTCTGAAAGAATCGCTTTGTTTGATGTAGATTCGGAGACCCTTCCAAACATCTAGCGTATGCCAAATTCTTTCCCAGTCATGAGCGGGATCTGGGCAAAAATCAGGAAGTATGATTTCCTAAGCTCGGTGGAAGATAGAATTAACCTTTGGGAGAAAGGATGGATCTAATCTGAGAACCACTATTAGGATGGAAGATACAAAGGTCCGATCTGACAGATAAGGTTCCCAGCTTTGATATGCATCTAGCTGATGTTATAGCTATGAGACAAAGTACCTTGAACATCAGGAACTGTAGACTGACTGTTCTGATAGGTTCATAGTGTTCTCTGGTGAGAGTCTGTAGAACCATAGACAGGTTCCAGGTGAGAAATCTATGGATGTGCCCTTGATAAACCTCTTAACCATAGGAAGCTGAACCAGACTCAGTCTTCTTTCCCCGGCTAGAATGGTAGATAATGCCGCCAACTGCCTTTGAATCATGTTGTGAGAGAGACCTCTGTCCAAGCCATCCTGTAGGAATTCAAGCACTTGTGGACAGGCCTCCCCGTCGGAACTGTGCTAGCTACCTGACACCATTATACAAAGGCAGACCACTTCACATTGTATAGTCTGGTTGTGGATGGACGCCTGGACACTTCTATCATATTGATTACCCTGGAGGAAAGCTTAGCATCCCTCAGGAGGCCCCGCTCAAGTGCCATGTGGTCAGCTGGAGCCACTAGGGTTCCAGATGGACTGGGACCCCCTGGTGCAGGGAGATCTTCTGGGGAATCCTCCAAGGCTTGGTTATGGAGAGATCCATGAGATCCACGTACCAAGGCCTCCTTGGCCAGTAAGGTGCGATTAGAATAACCTCCGCCCCCTCCAGTACTACCTTTCTGAGGACCCCTGAGAACAGAGGAAGGGGAGGAAAGGCATAGATAAGGCCTCTGGACCACTGGCAATGGTGTTAGTTTCCTCTGCCTCCTATGTTGGGAAACTGGATATCTAAGCATTCTGAGGAGTTGCAAACAAGTCTACCTCCGGATGACCGAACCTGTGACAAATCTGCCTGAACAGCACTGGTAATAGTTACCCCTCGCCATGATCCACTGTGGCCCTGTTGAGCCAATCTGCCTGATGGTTTGCCTATCCTGAGATGTGTTCTGAACTGATCAAAAGGATATGTCTCTCCACCCAGATTCCCAGCTGATATGGTTCAAGCCATAGGGTCTTTGAGTGGATGCCCCCTTGCCGAGTGACGAGCACTTTTGCTGCGACATTGTCCATCAATATGACCTTTGAATGGAAGTGATGAAGGGCCAGGTGGATCACTTTCAGTTTTAGCCAGTTGATCTTGTGGGCTAGGTCCTGTCCCCTGACCCTGAGCTAGTTGCAATCCCAGTAGGAGGGCCTCCCCTGCCGAATAGACTGCCGTCCATGATGAAGGTGAGTCTGTGTGGTTTTTTGAAGGTACAACCCTTGGTTAATGTGGTGGACAGCCACCAGTGGCAGAGAGCATCACCTGTCCCGGGACTCGAAGTTAGAGGCGCAGGTGCCTCTCTGCTAGAAGGGGAGGAGGAACCATTGCAATTGTCTGGCATGAAGCCATGCCCATGGTACAATGCCTATGCATGATATCATCTTTCCCAGTAGTTTGGAGAGAAGAATGACTGGAACTGTGCGTTCCTTGCGATTCTGGATAAGCAAGCACCTGAGACTATCTATGCAATCAGGAGACAGGAAAGCTTTTTCTACCTTGATGTCTATCAGGGCTCCCAAATGGAGGGTTCAATTCCAAGGGACGAGATGAAGGACATTTTGAACCTCTTGTAAGTGACGTAGGAATTTAGATCTTTGAGATCTAGAATTGACTTCCACACATATCCCAAACTCTTCAGAACCATGAAGAGGTTGGAGTAGAACCCTCTATGACTCCAAGCCTCTGGGACAACCTCAATGGCCTGGATCTACAACAAGTGTTGGATTGCAACTCTCATGAGTCCGCATTTGGTTCTGTTGGTGGAGACAGGAAAGGTTCTGAATCAATTCAGGGGTGTGAAGAAAAAGTCTAGTCTGAGGCCGAAACAGATAGTGTTCAGGACCTAGGAGTCAGATGTTATGTTGTCTCATAGGTCCATGAATAGTGTCAGGCGATCGCTTATGTAGGTCCCGGGTGCGAGTAACCCCTCTGGAAAGAATGGCTGCTGCCTCTTCCTCAAAAGGGCCACTTACCCCTGTAATGGAACCTTTGGTTATCCCTTTAGTGGTAGTTCTTGCCTTGTGAAGCAGGGATTTGAAAAGATTAGTGGGAAAGAGCCCCATAAAGGGGGGGGGGTCAGGAACCAGGCCTTCATCATCCAATAGATCAGTCTCCCTTTGGTCTTCTTCACCCCAAATGGATCCCTCGCTAATGATAGATGGTGACTGAGGTATGGATCTATGATATTGAGATGTGCTGGGGAATGCCTAAGATGTGCCTGTAAAGGCATTGCTGGTGGCATTGCTGAGTTAAGTTGCTGTAGACCCAATGAAATGTCATGTGATATGGCTTTAGGAATAATCAGTCTCAGTTGTCAGGAACCTCAGGCATGGGGCAAGGCTCAGGCCCAAGGTTAATCACTGTGTGTGCAAGAGGTGCCCGGAGGGCCAAGCAAGGCCTAGATTATTCCTGAGTCCCAGTTATGGGAGCTGTGCACTCAAAGGGGTCCTCTGAGAAGTCACCTGGGTCCCCAGAGAATAGAGAAGGAGGGGATTCCTGATCCTGGTATAGGGTATCCTGTGGAGAATCAGATACATTCCTGGCTGTTGCTTGACCAGCACTAGGCCCAGCTGCTTATTTCTCCCTTTGCTTCTCTGCCCTGGCAACTTGTTTGTCAAGTGACTTCTGCCTCTTCCTTTCATCCCTTTCCACAGTTCTGGAGATGCAATTTAAATCTGATCTGCTTCAGTCACAGCTCCTAAAATGGCCACCAGTAAACACACAGCTCTTTTGCACACTGAAAAATTGCCCCACTGGTCTACAAAGCTTTCAGGCCTTTCCATGGCGGGAAGAAGTGGCCATTCTCTGGCACACCTTGCAGAGCTGTTCTGGTGTCTGTCAGAGACAGCAGGCTGCTGAAAAAACTTTCGGACCACTTCCAAAGGGAGATCAGTTTTTCCGATCTCCACATGGCTCATTGGCCCGCTACAGCAGTGGCAGTGCTCGCAGCCACTGACTGTCTCAACAAAGAGTCACACTCATTGAGATGAAGTCTTCAGGTCTCCTCTCTCAGAATTAAGGTTAGAGGGGTCCAGGAAGGGTAAAAGTGGAATGGAGCAAAGTTAGGAATTTGGATTCAGTTGAGCCAAGAGAAAAATGTTCTCTCTTGGGCCAGACTGAGTCGAAACTGGGCCCAAGGAGGAAGAGTCACAGGGGCGTGGCTAAAGTTATGACAATCTCTAGTCAGATTAGGACATGATAATCCCATTCCTGGACCCTCCTGCAATTAATACCGGAGAACCTGTAAAGGAACCCTCTTTGTAATGTGCCACTTACTGAATTTCCATGGTAAAAATGTAAATGCCATGTCATTGTTTTTTATACCACCACTCATCCTCCCTGCTCTTCTTATCAATAGCTAGTGACTTAAACCTTGTTCCATTAGCTGCAGAAGAGAAATGTGTAAGATCTTTAATAATGTAGGATTTTGTCAAATGGCCATATCTCTTCCTTAGTTCTGGAGAATCCAGGAATCATGTCCTCAGAGACATTAAGAAGAGGATCTTGCACCGGAACAAAGAGGTCCTCCATCCATTTTAATTCCTTGACTTATGACCATTCACTTAGCAACCATTAAAAGTAACAACAGACTCCCCAAAAGGTATTTATAACCTGGATTCCAAATTCCAATGGCCGTGCCATGTTCAGCAGTTACAGGATTTCATTTTGAATACTTGACAACTAGCCTGCATTTACAAGCAATTGGCAGCCTTCCATGGTCACATGACTGCAATATTTTTCCCCAGAAACTGGCATTTACTTCCAGTTTCTAGCAAAAATTGCTTATTGCAGACAATAGGTTTACTTAACAATCCTAGGTAGTTTTTGCTTTATAACTGCTGTGTTTGCTTAACAATTGCTGCAAGAAAAGTTGTAAAATTGGTCATGGTGATGGCTTGATGATGGCATGACTTACGACTGTAATTCCAGGCTCAATTGTAATTATAGGTTGAGGACTAACTATATATATTTAGGTCTCTTTATTGTGTGTACTGAACAGTGACGTAAGTGGTGAACCAGAGCATCAAAGTTAGGTGACCTAACCAAAAGATACAATTTACTTCATAATATTAGAACCAAGATGAAGTTAACAGGAATATATTTTGAACAGAAATATTTTATTCAGATAAATATTTAGTTTAATCCTCTCCCTCTCCCAAATTTAATATTTTTTTTCAAGAAAATATTTTGCAAAAGTACATATAATGCTTATAACGTTATTTTTCCAAGGAAAAAGGTGCACAAAAATGTTTAAAATCTTGTATTACTTGAGTGGGTGGGTGTTGGTTTAGGAAAGTGATATAAAAATAGGTTGAAAAATAAGTAAAGTTGAATAAAGTTAACCTAATCTTCCCTTCTTATGACCTCATCACTGTTTAATTAAGTTACTGTTAAGAAGGTTTTTGTTCTCCTGATCTTTAAATTATAAAACGTATGTCTCTAATATAATCTCAAACTTTCTTATAAATGCTGGATTTTTCCTTTCAATACTGCTTTACAACTTATCCCATTTTCTTGTTTTCTTTAATGGAATTCTTACTTCTATGTTGCTTCTTTTTCCTTAGTTTTGATCCATTGCCTCTTATTCTGCCTCCAGGTGTTTTGGAAAATAGGTTGATCCCCTCTTTCTTGTGACACTTTCCTTAAATATTGGAACACAGCTATCATGTCACCCCTAGTTCTTTTCATTAAACTAGACATACCCAGTTCCTGCAAGCGTTCATTGTATGTTTTAGCCTCCAGTCTTATAATTGTCTTTGTTGCACTTTCCTGCAGCCTTTCCAGAATATCAACATCTTTTTATATTGTGATGACCAAAACTTAATGTTCCAAGTGTGACCAAGGCATTAGAAATTCATATTAACATTTGACGTGATCTTGATTCTATCCCTCTGTTAATGCAGCCTAGGACTTTTTGGAAGCTGCAGCTCATATTTAAGCAATTGTCCACTAGGACTCCAAGATCCCTTGAGTCAGGTACCATTTACTATGTATTTGGTACCTATGCATTTGGTTTTTAATGCACAGGTGAAAAATATAATCCATTCACCTGACTTTTAGTGGTAGATGCAAAATGTATATAAATGGGGCATGATAGCTCAACAGTTAAGGCACTGAAATTACTATCTGGAAAGCTAGTAGTCCATTTTCGAGACCTGAGCATTGTGCAACAGGGTGATCTCCCATTCCTGCCCTAGCTCCTGACCATCTAGCAGCTTGATTGCAAATGCAAGTAGATTAATAGCTATCATATTTTTTTTCCAAGGTTTTTTTATTTTTTAATACAAAGAGTTGTCTGAGTCTTTTCTTTTACATCCTCTCAATTACATATCATATTTTTTAGAGTATAAGACACACCAATGTTTTGAAGGGGCAATTTTTTTTTAAAAAGTTTTTGCACTCTGCAAACCTGCTAAAAACAGCCCGTTTTTCACAAAATGCCCCCCTTTTCTTCCAAAGAAGGGCATGAATAGCCCTTAGGAGTTTGTAGAGTGTTACTGGGGGCTGGGGGTGGGGGTGGGGCAAAAAACCCTGCCCTCCCCAGCCCCCAGGAGCGCTCTGAAAGCCTCCTACAAGCTATACACAGCCATTTTTGCAAAGGGGGAGCAGGGTTTCAGGAAGCAAAAAAATGTTGTATTCAGTGTATAAGACGCACCCAGATTTTCAGCCTCTTTTTTGAGGGAAAAAGGTGCGCCTTATACCCCGAAAAATACCGGTAGTCCTTTTTACATCATAGTTTGGTTTTCACTTTCAGCCAAATTCTTATCTTCCATTATTTTCCATCTTTATAGTTATTTTTTCTTAATACATAAACAATAACTTCAATTGCCCCTTCAGAGTTACACCAGATTTTCATTCCTTATTTTCTCCATTGGTATATTTTGCTATAAACAGCATATATCCTCTAAATCAATTTAAGCATAGAGAGCATTTCTTTCAGATTTTTCCTACCATTAACAATATACTACCATTTCTTCATTTCTTAATTAGTTACATAACAATAACAATCTTACTACCATTCTCTTTAATCTACTAATGTAACTCTTTTTCCATTTCTTCCTCTTTTAACCATTTTCTCTCTAATAGCTATCATTTCAATGAGAAGATGCCTTTCATGCACATTTGGTGTATAAACAAGCTGGCCACATGACCATGAAAAATGTCTTCAAACAATGCTAATTCCCTTGGTCAAGAAACAGAGATTCAACCATAGAGTCAAAACCTAGAGACTGGACAGAGAAAACCTTTACCTCTACCTAGATGGGAACCTCCTTTCTATCACTTTCCATGAAAATATGTATTCCAAACTTGATTCATTTATGAGTTTTACTGTAGTTTCCCTCTTATGATACTCTGATCTTTTGCCATATAGGCTTTGTATTTATCTGCAGTTAAAATGTATCTTACTTAACCCATTAAAATAAAAATGCTTCTTCTCTGGATGGATCCCAGGCTGCTGTTCAGTTTGAATAATGAGTCCTTGCCATTGTTACCAACCTTTAGTAATGATTTATTGAAATTTCAATTTATTTCTTCCTTTCACTCATTACGACAGATTTCTCCCAGGTGAGTTATTGCATGGGCTGATTTATTGGCTTGGATGGTATTCAAGGTTATTATAAAATCTAGTTTTGATATGCAGTGAAGATTCTCAAAATGCCTCTTCACTAATTGGCTGAAAATTCCTGTGACTCTCAACAGGGGTCACAAAACCCTCATTACCCCTAATTTTTATACATTTAATTCATGCAAATATTCAGCTTAAGTTCACTCTATTTTGAAGGCTCAGCAAAACTAAAATCTTTCATTAAAAATCATATAGTACTTAATGCATAAAAACCATTCCAAGAATTCCCACTACTTTTACTGAGTTTATCTATACATTATTATCACAACTCCTAAAATGAAAATGTTTACAATCTCTGTCTCTCTTGCCCTGCCATTCTCAACTTTTTATATCTTAGCAGGTGATACTAGGTTGTTGACCTAGTGAATATATTCTACAATAATGGTTGTCTTGTTTCTTGCCTCAATTTTTCAGAAAGCTTAAAAACAGCTACTTTTTGTCCTAATTCAAATGCAGTTTCAGACTTTGTGAATCCATAGATTCCTGTCCTCCGTCCAAATTTACATTATTTTTAGAAAAGAAGGTGCATACTCTTTACCTTCAATGTGCTTCATTGGAATATTGATACGCAAATATAGGGAGAGTGTTACACCTGTCATTATGTATTTTACTGCTGTACTTAAACTTGTCACTGTATGATTTTAACACCCACTCTCCAGATCATCTCACTCTTATTTCAAAGGAAAATGGATAGTTCTTTTTTTCAATTGTTTTCAGAAAGAAAAAAACCCTGATTGCAGAGGGTTTTAGAGACAAAAAAAAGCCTTTATTTAAGGAAAACATACCACTCTTTCTAATGCAGTCATCCTTCATAGAAAACTCAGGACTTATATTTTAGATTAGTGTTTCCCAATAGGGGCAGTTTTCAGATATACATATACATATACATACACTTATACTTCTAAAATTTTTGGGAGCTGAATTCTTCCATATCTAGAAATTGGCCATGTTGTAGGTGTGAGTAGGTGTTGTAGTTGTTGTTGTTACAACATTTCCCCTGCCACTGCAAGCCATGATATATGGGATTCTTCATAAGCACTAGAATTCAAATCCAAACTCTGGCAACAGGAGCCTGCACTTAGGTAAAGGTTCCCCTCGCACATATGTACTAGTCATTCCTGACTCTAGGGGAGGGTGGTCAACTCCATTTCAAAGCAGAAGAGCCAGCGCTGTCTGAAGATATCTCTGTGGTCATGTGGCCAGCCAAAGGTACACAGAACGCTGTTACCTTCCCACCAAAGGTGTCCCTATATTTTTTATGTACTTTCAAACTGCTAGGTTGGCAGAAGCTGGGGACAAGTAATGGGCGCTCACCCCATTAGGTGGCACTAGGGATTCAAACTGCCGACCTTTCAATCTACAAGCTCAGCGTCTTAGCCACTGAGCCACCGCGTCCCTGCAAGCTTGCACATAGACAATTAATAAAAACCATTTTCAGGATTTAAAACTAATTTCTCTTTGAGTGTCCCTACTTCCTCAAGGCCTATAGGTATAATCATTCATTCATGAAATACTGGTAAAGAACTAGCCATTTATAAGTAAAAAACTCCTCTTTCCTAGAGAAGGAGTAGCTGTAGAACTTAATTGTCTAAATTCTTGTTGTCTGACTAGTTCATTTGGTTATTTTATTAGGGGGGGGGGAACCCTACCTATCCCAGAATAATTTTCTTTCTTTGAAAAGTGTATCCTTTCTGAAAAAAAAGTTTTACCTGAAAGGAGGAGACTCCTCATGACTTTCCTCCTGCAGGGCTGGTACATAACAATAAATCATTCATTGACGCTGGCGGCACTGTTCTTCCCAAGAAAAACTCCTCCTGAGAATTGGGACACAGTCATTACTACCATGGGAGGGTGCTGTGGATATTCAGCACAAATCCTGGTCTGAACAGAACTCAAACGATTGATGAACCTGCTCTTAAAAGGGGCCTGGTACATTCATTCAGGAACCAACTCAGGGATGCAAAACCTAATATTTGAATGAGATTCCACATCTTCAGATCCTTTCCTTGAAGAAATAGGATGGTTGCATCACCTGATTTACAGAGGAAAATCCTCTATTTTAAAAAATAAAAGCCAAAGAAGGGAGTGTAAAAATTGCTCTTCTTTCTTGACAGCACGTGGATTAAATTGATGCACTAATTTCATTGGGAATTTGCAATGGTGCACTTTGTTTCCAAATTTATGCACAAAGGCATATTCCCTGGCACTTAGTATATACAGAGAGTCTCAATGTAACTATGAACCAGTTAAATATATTTAGCCTAGGAGATCATTTCTAGTTGTGCTTTCATATTGTTTTCACCCAGAAGTATTATATTCATGCATACTTTCAACTATATGTAGAATTGGAGGCAGGATCTAGGACAAGAGTTTGAAACCAAAGGTATTCCCTTGTAACCTACTCTTTTGTCTGTCTCCCATCTTCCTGAAAGTAAGGCATAGTCAGAGGTAGCATTCAGCCGGTTCTCTCCGGTTCAGGAGAATTGGTAGTGGCAGCTGCAGGAGGCTTTACCCACCCACCTTGATGTAATGCACAATCTTCTGTGCATGCACAGAAGGCGGTGCACAAGCACAGAAGGTGGTGCATGCACTCACATTTGCGAACCATAGGAAGCCAGGTGAATCCCACCACTGGGCATAGTTATTACAAAGCCATCCAAAGTATATAAAACTGTCAACACATACAGCATTAAAATATTTTTCTTAAAGAGTAAATCAATACAGATTGTCCTTGATGTACTACTGCAATTGGGATCAGGGTTTTTGCTAACAATGTGGTTGTTAAGGGAGTTGTGCCCAATATTATGACTTTTTTTTCGCCATGGTAATTAAAGCAAACCATTGCAGTTGTTAAGTGAATCATGCAGTCATTAAGTGAATCTGGCTTCCCCCATTGACTTGGCTTAACAGACGTCTACTGGGAAGGTTACAAATGTTTACCACATGACCCTGGGACATTGCAATCATTGTAAATACATGCTGGTTTTCAAGCACCTGAATCTTGATCATGGGGAATCTTGATCATTGGTTACTCTGCTTATGACCCTTCCACATGACCATGAGGAAGGGTCATAAGAAGAAGGTCTAGTTGTAAGTCACTTTTTTCAGTACATTGTAACTTTGAAGGACCACCTTTAAAAACACAAGCAATATGTCTGGAAAAGACAATCCCTTGAACAAACTAAATTCTCAAAATCAATCTAATTCACAACCTGGGTTTTCAGAGACTTATTGGTTATCATCAAGATAATATCTCTAGTAATGCTGTTCTGGTGGTCAAGAAATATGTGCTTCTTATATTCTGCTAAGTGACATTTTTCATTGAAGGGATCTGGAATGGGCCCACTCTGCCCATTTGTACCTGGGCCTATGCTGCATACGGGTGTCCTCAGGGGTGGGCTGCTATGGGTTCCCCCAGGTTTGGAGAATCTCCAAATCCCAGCCCTGGCTGGCCCTGTCCACCCCATGAGGCTCCGTGGACTTGACTTTCAGACTAGAATCAATTACAGAAAGAAGAACTACCACAACAAAGTTTTTTCTAGTCCTTATCTTGCAAAAGACTCATTATTTGCAAGAGAATCATTATCGTTGGATCACCCTCATCCCAGCTCTGCTAGAAGTTATCAACAAATGTGCTCAATGCTGCCTCTGTATTATGTAATAGATCGAGGAATGGATGAGACGTGAGGCGTCTGATGTAAGTTAGAATAGCGTTTATTCAAACAGAGAGTGAAAACTATATACAAGCAGAAATTCAGCACCTCGCCCCTGAAATTGATGAATGAAAGTTGTCCAGAATGCTGTCCAGAAAAAAGAGCATCACTAGTCAAGAGTTGTGAGCTATTGGTTTGGTTTTGCTTGGCTTGGCTTGGCTTGGCTCAGCTCGGCTTAGCTCAGCTTTATTTCATTTCTGCAATGCCTGATGGAAACAATCAAGATACCATGAATTGTTTTAAATGTGTGGAAAAAACAGTGTATAATATTGTTGAGCCTTCTGCTGGCTGGGAAATTCTGGTTGTTGAAATCTACACACCTTAAAGTTGCCGAGATTAAGAAACGCTGCTACACGCACTAACTTATGGCTAAATGTCTTTGTTAAAAATTGAACTAAAAAGCCCCAGCTGAAGTTCTCTGTGCTATGTACTGTAAGGTTTTATTTTTTTGCTCATGCGTGCAATAACATCCATAAACATGGTGCTAATGCATGGCCCCACTGGAGCATTTATTGCTTGCTTCAGCTGTCTTTGATCTTCCTCTGCTGGGAGCCAATGAATAAATAATACTGCTGATTATGAGCAGGAAACAATCTGATGAGGTTAGATTCCTCAGAGAGCCTTTATGGTATTTCAGTTAACTTGGAAGATGGAGCCCTGTTGTGCCTGCGTATGGAGAAAGGGATATTCGTCTGTCTATAACTGGAATCAGTTAGTTTTACAAGGCAATCCATTAAGGAGACTAGCAATGCAACATCTACATAGTAATTACAGCACTGAATCCACAGGAGTTTGGGCCTAAGTGAAGCATATGCAGAATGGCAAACTGAAGGACAAGAGTTTGGGTGGAAGTGACTGTAAACTAAAAGTAAAATGGATGATTGAATATCCGGAGTCTGGAAAACTATACCTGACCAGACATAAAAATTAGTGGGTCTTGATGCCACCTGCCAGACCTGGCAAACTCTAGATAGGATTTACATCTTGCATGGCATCTGACAAGATTGTCTATTTAATGGGGCAGAGTATCTTCCCCTGAATGTGACTGTTATTTGTCTCTTATCACAGTGAGTACAGTATCTGTCATTTGAGAGCATATACAAGAGGAAAAGCAGGCTTTTTCCAACTAATAAATACTGCACTTAATTGGGTAAATTGTCTAGATATTGATGTATAGAACACTTACTCTGTTCTTATTAATCAATGTATTTTAAAATGTAACCTATGACATATTTTGCTATTGCTATATATAGTTTCTTGAATTCCTGAAACCTTACAAAATTAACTACATATTTCTATAATGTCTACTATAGTATTATATGCTCCTATATAGTTTTATAGGGTTGACTCAGCCTTCCATCCTTCCGAGGTGGGTAAAATGAGGACCCAGATTGTTGGGGGCAATATGCTGACTCTCTGTAAACCGCTTAGAGAGGGCTGAAAGCCCTATGAAGCGGTATATAAGTCTACTGCTATTGCTATTATTACTGTTATCCATGAGCTCTATGCTATATGCTAAATAAATAAAATAAATAAATAAATAAATAAATAAATAAATAGGATGAGAAATGCAATCAATTGTCAAATGAGCCTCATTATGTATTTACATCATTATTTTATTTTATTTTAAATTATATGTAACTCAGTCCCTTTATAGCTTTGGACAGCTTACAACAAACCATTAAAGCATCCATAAAAATATTTGTTTTAAAAAAAGGTAAAACAAAAATTCTAAAGTTATAGCAACACTACTAAAAACCCTGGATAAATGAATTTCCAGTTCCCCTCAAAACTTTAATAAGAAAAAGGGTTGCTTGAACGCTTGTTCTACTGCAGGGATGGGCAATTCCCAATGGGCTACATGAGAAACTGTTGTAGAGGCTGCTGCCCACCCTTCATTGCCCTCTAGTTACCCCACTCCTGCTAACATCCACTCCCAGCACTAGCCTATCCCCTGCCAACACCAACACCACCCCACCACTACTGATAGTGCTGTCGGCTAGAGAGAGACAGCCTGTGGGCCAGATATGACCCAGAGGCTATAAAATGCCTAGATCTATTCTATAGTATGGCTCCCACCATTTAATTTAATTTAATTGATTTTTATGTCAAATGCCTCCCTGATGAGATCCACAGATATTCAGGTCCACTAAATGATATAATGACAGAATAAGGATGGAGTTCTAAGGTCCTCTTGGTAATCTTTTTGAACAATTGCGATTTGGCCCAATATATCCCAAGGGCAATGGCCTTTGAGCAGAATCTCACTACTTCCCTGGATATTTTGACTGAGAAGTCTGCAACTAAGAAGGCAACTTACATATCTGACAAGATCACTCAGCACAAAGAGAAGTGGAAGCATGCATTCTGCTTGCACAGAAGTACAGAACACAGAACAGTGAAGTCTATACTCTTGACTCAAAGGCAGTTGAGACAAATATAAAAATACTCTGCATAGAGCATGTTATTAAATCTTCCTTTCATCAGCTTTGAAGGCAAGGCATTAAATCTTATAAGCATGAGTGCTCTTCTTGAGTAGCAGATGTAAGCATATAAAGGCTTTGGGGGCTTGAAAAGGCTATGGAAAAAGTCCTTGAGATAATCTGTGAAATTTCAGATTGCTCTGCCTATCAAAAAAAAAAAGATGTATCATAACTAAATAATATTAAAAATGGCCACAAAATAAAAATCTAGGCAACATTTTCTTTTACATGAAGAAATAAAATTATCATTAGAAGTCAGCTGAGCCAATAACTCACCAGAAAAGTATTGCCTCAACAATATTTTAGATGACAAATTATCATTCAGAGTGCTACTGAAGAGCATTTCATATCTTACATATTATATTGGGTCATTTTTAAAAAAATGTTATGTGAGGTGAGTGGGTGTTTTGGGGGGTGCATATTTTACTTTGGTTTCTTTGCTGTATGGAACTCATTGTGGTCCCATTTCAATCTCTATAAATCCATGAATCAATTAATCAATTAAATTATATCCAAAGCATAGCATTTCAACTAGAGCTAAGGGGTCACAGTTGAATTCTAATACATTTTGACTGAACAGTTTCAAGGTGCATTAGGTCAGTGATAAACTATTCAGACTGGAAGAAAATTGCCTCTATACAAAATGAAAATTGGAAGAGGGTATCTTCAGAAGATTACAATATTACAAGGCATGAGGATCATATTTAATAAGTAGTTATTGTTCTGTCCAGGTAATTTAGGAATTTACAAATTCTTCTTTAGGGACTTAATGAAACAAGATTAAAAGAATATTCACCTATGTTTGCCATCAGCCACCTGTTTCCATGGTTATATCCTGAAGTAGGTATCCTGGCGAACATATATTTTGACTGAATGAAGATAGGCTGTATTTACAGTAGTCTAGAGGGTAGCAGCTTGTTGTTAAAGTAGCAATGTTTTTGAAAGGAGGAGGCATTGTGGTGCTTATCAATCCAGGAAGTATTTACATGTCAAAAAATTGAAATTCCATAGTGGCAAAACACAAAGCTCAAAGAAAATGCGTGAGCAAAGCCATGTCTATTTTGTCACCTTGCAAAAATAAACAAAACGTTGGGGCACTTATATTGAACTAAATTTGGTTCAATATGTGCTAAGTCACAGTTTATTTGGATCAATTCTATTTAATTTACCTATAAATCATGGTTTACATATCATCAAGAAACTAAATTATTGCTTAATATAATGTGTGAAAGCAGAATCACCAAGTGAAAAGCAAGGACAGTGTTAATAGATGAATCTAACTAAAGTGTATTAAGGGATGAAATAAAGTTACTATTGATATTTGTTTCTGTAGTTTTGATGGTACTCCCCCCTCAAAAAAAAATTGCACTGCCACCCAAATCTGCAAATTAAACCATAACAGATGTTGTTCTCTGCTTCTACAAATTTTCTCCAAAAATGGAAATAGATTTTGCACATTAGACTTTTGGAAATGCTACTGGGTGATCTGCATCGTGCTAGTTGTGGTAAAATATATCTCAAGTCACAAAAGAAGATGGACAGCCCATCAGAAAATATTCAGAATCAGCAGTGATTTGGAGCTAATTTCATGGATGTTTTCCAGTCCTTTCCTTTTTCTCCCATGATCTTCTGTTCCCTTCTGAACAATAGAGCTTCTGAAATTCCCTTTTTAACATCTTTCACATTGAATCAAGAATACACTAAGCATACTCCCTGCAGCTGTTGCTGGTCAAATTGCTGCTCTGAAGGGACCAGCAGATGAGGTTGCCTCCTTTGAGAAGGTCCAGGCAGAAGGTTTTAGCCCACAGTCCAGCCCACACTCAATCTTGAAATGTGAGAGGTTGGATTCCCTCCCCCATCTACCACTGGCCTAACACACATCAGAGCTTTTAAATGAACCCAGATGGCTGGCAGAAAGGCGAGGCATCCTACAAAACTGCCTGGGGGAATCTCTGCTTGCTGTCATCTTATTCTACAGGCCAAGAGCCTTCAAGATGTCTGTGTTGTTTCTTAATCTGAGATCACTCCTGTTTGAATTTTCTACCAATTTCCTTTTGGAAATGTCACACAGCCATCAGAAAGATACTCCAAGATTGATTTGACTGAGATCAAACATTTCCTTAAGTCCTAGGATGAATATTATCCTTAATAAAGAACATGCATACTCACATGCAGTGCATATATCCACTTCAGACTGCAGCTGATATACTGCATTCTATGCCTGCCATATATAGTATATTTGATTAAGCTGTTAGTTCTATCAGTGAAATAAATTAGCTGTAAGCAATATAAAAGACTGCAAAATTGAAAGTAATGTATGCCGGTCTCCTAAATTTAAATTGTGCAAACATGGTTTTCCTTTTTATTCCTGTGTAAAGATTTGCAAGCAATTACTACTTGAAAGAGGTAATTACAAAAAGGTTCATCTTTAGAAGATTATTATTGATTTATAGAAATATGTTATTTTAATAAAAACCAGATTGAGGAATATATATGATTTTCTTTTAAAACCAAGCAATAAGCTGAATGGGAAACATATAAGATTAGAGAAGGATGCTTTTCATGTGTATGCTAAATATTCAATTTCTATTCCTATCCAAGCATGACCAAGGAAGAGGATGGACACAGGGGTAAAAAAAAATCCAGCTATCTTTACTGGACCAATGAACTCTAGGCTGGCTTAGCCTGGCTGAAAGCCATTTTGATGAACAGAAAACATGAGGCTAAATTATATATATTTACAAGCATTACAGGGGGTCTAGATCTTGTGAGGATTCCTAGAGCACATAAAGACAGGCAGGGAACTTTCCCACATGTATGAAACATTAATGAGTCTACAACTATATGAATATACACGCATTCATGAAATTATGAAAGGGCACCAACATGAACATTTTAAATGTGCCTGGCTTGTTCGTGTAAACTGATTGACTCTAGTTCTCATTTAAATGTGTTAAAACATTCAGGTTGGTATTTTCTTAACCTTACTGTCAGCAGGTAGTAAAACACAGCAGATGCAAAAGTGCCTCAGACAAGAATTCAGAAGGTGTATTTCTTGAGGGGGGTTTTGGGGGGGAGGGGAGAGTATTGAGTGAAAAAAAAAGGAATTTGAAAAAATATGCCTTCTCTTTATCAATCTTATTCTTTTCCTATTCTAAATCCTTTATAGTTATCTAAATGCTTCTTTATTGTTATGAGGAATGGTGTTCATATATATATATATTCATATTTTAGGATTTAAGATAAAATTATCCTTGAAGAGGTAAGAGGTGATTTTGAGTGCGGCACTTTGGGATTAAACATCACTGAACTCAGTGGGCCTGTTTTCTAAGTAAACAATCTTTCTGGTAGGGTTACATTTCATAAAATTCAGTGATGATACGTTGTAGCCATTCTTCAGAGGATGACCTCATGTTATTACTATTCCTTTGAGTAGGGCCCATCATCATATTCACTGCTAATGCAATACTGAGGACTCATTGTTTACTGAGCCTTGCAGGCTTACACTGTTTTAGCAGCAGGATCTGTAACAAACCATGTAGCTTCAAAATGACACAGGACTCATAATGCAGTCATATAAATAGAAGTTATGTTACTATATCATAATACTGATGCAAATATGAAAGTTTGTCACCTCATTTTTCCCTTTATCCCTCCATGTGGATCAGAGGTGGTACCGGGTGATCCGCTAGTGGCAGCGGTGGGAGGCTCTGCCCACCTGCCCAGATGTCGTCACAGACACTCTGCGCATGCACAGAAGCATCCCACGCATGCTCCCGGTTCTGAACCTGTAGCAAAGGTAAGAGGATTTCATGCCTGGTATGGATCCTTAGGAAATCAACAGTGAGTATATATCCAACAAAGAAGAAAGGAGCAGGAAATTTATGGAAAGATGGGGGAATTTGCCTACCGTTTCTTGAAGAAAGAACTACCTATGTAGTTGAGTTCATGCAGTAATTTATCTTGAAGAAATGCAAAGTTACACTCAGAGATTATATTTTAATTCTTTGTATCTCCCAATAAACTCAGTCACACATTGCTTTTCATTATTAATTTATTAATCAATATTTTGTATACATTATTGGATGAACTCAGCTACACAGGTAGTCCTTGACTAATGACCAGTTTCTCAGTATCCAGCCATTCAATAAAAACTATTGCCGAGGTACTTAAAAGCTGGTTCTGAAGTTCCTGTAGCTACCTCTCCAAATCACGTAAATGTATTTTGAGTGTTTGGCAACCAGCCTAGATTTACCACTATTTACACCATTCTGCAGGTAAAAATCCCACATTTTACTTTTTTTTTTTTTTTTTTTTGCTGAAAACCAGCATTTACTTTCCACTTTTGGCAAAATCAACCCATAGTAAACAATTGGTTTACTACCATAGTTTAAAGGTGTCCCCTCTTTTCCTATCTGCCTTTTTCAGAGTCCAAGTTTTGTAGCCATAAGTAGCAATTGGAAAAATTATTGTGGTGACCAATCTTCATTTGGTTACGAGGCAGATGTCTTTACTCTTCCCAGATATTCATGCCAGACATTGCAGTTCTTCCAAGTGCTACATGCCTTCTAATCTCAGGGATCATCACCTTGTTCAATTTTACAGTCCAGGAAAATGAATTCCTTTACTGTTTCACTGGCCTCATTGTCAATCTGCAGTCTGACCTGGCTGTTCTCTGCAATTGCCATTAACTTTGTTTTCTTGATGGTAAGATGCAGTCTGATTTTTCCCCTTTTATCTTTGATTCTCAGAATTATCCACTCCAGTTATTTCATGCTTTCATCTGCATATCGGAGGTTGTTGATAGACTTACCACCCATTTTAATCCCAATGGTAGACTCCTCTAAATGTACATTTTTACTAACTGTTTCTGGGTATAGGTTGAATAGTATAGGTGAAATCAGAATGAAATCTTGTTGAGTGCCTTTTCCAATTCTGAACTATTTTGTGTCTCCATATTCCATTCTTCCTGATCAGAGTACAATGACTGAATGAAATGGATATCTTACAACAATAAATTAATCCAGAGCAATTGTAGTTTTTTGTTAAATTATGTTTAGATCTTTGATATCTTAGCCCAATCAATGAATTCAATTGTTTTCCAGGAACAGACCTCTGCTTGAATAAAATTTGAAAATTGAGCTTAAAATTATTGTTCATTTATAGTTTTTCAGATTTGGCAACATGGACTTCGGTGGGACATTTTGGGAGATGAAGTTTAAATATTGTAGAGCTGCCATTCTAAAAACCACTGATTTAAAGTTTTTAAATATGAAGAAGATGATTTATGACAACTGAAGGACGATAGATGCTTAGAATTAATTATGACCAATATTAATAAACCAGAATAAAATACTTGTTTTAATATCAGAAGTACAAAAGTAACAATGCTTGACTAATATAGTAGTTATAAGAGTTATAAGAGAACTAACCTCTCAGTAAAAATAATTAAAGGCATTTAAATGTATTTAATGCCGTGCGATTAAATATTCTTAAAAGTAGTTATACTATGGAATGAGGTAAATTCCCTTGAAACCATTAATTTACACCAGTTATTTTACAGAAAACACAGATGCTAAGTATTGAATGGAATATAGTCCAAAGGCCAGTCATGTAGATTTTTTTCTAATAAAATCAGGGGGAAAAAACCTCAGGATTTCCACCAGTAGTGAGATTCCAAAAAAAAATTACTACCAGTTCTGTGGGGATGGCTTGGTGAGCGTAGCATGGCTTGGTGGGCATGGAAAGGGAAGGATACTGTAAAATCTCCATTCCCACCTTGCTCCAGGGAACAGATACTGTAAAATCTCAATTCCTTCCCCACTTTAGAGGAAAGATACTGCAAAAACCCTGATTCCTCCCGATCAGCTGGAACTCGGGAAGCAGAGAATAGATGGAGTACTCAAAATTTCTGCTACCAGTTCTCTAGAACTGGTCAGAACCTGCTGAATATCACCTCTGGTCTCCACCCACTAAACATGGCTAATGGGACTAATGTTATTCTTGAATGTGGTTCATTGAAGTGCTTTGCAAATGTATTTATTTATGCTATGCTTAGCAGAATGGGAAGAGAGCAGAGCCAGCCTGTGGCTTAACTGTGTTAACCTTTTTCCATTTAGTTTAGTTCCTTTTGGGATATTTTCAAATAATTTGTGTAGTATTTCTGAATTACTATTAAACACCCACCCACTCCTTACTTCATTCATTCTTACAATGGTCATTACCCTCGAGGGGAAGAAAGGGGTAATTAATTTGTATATAGGCTACAAAAGTTTTAACAGTCTGAAATCTTCCAGGCTTGTTTTAAAGCTTAATTCACAAAACTGAGTCATAAATCTGAAGGCTTGAACATGTTTTTAAAAATCCTACATAAAAACTACTTTTATTAACTATTAGATCGTATCACATGACTTTTAGTTTGCTACTCGCTTGATATAGATAAAATAACTGGTTCAATAAACCATAGTTTATCCATCTGAGAGTTAGTTTTGTACCCGTGCTTTCTTTTGCATGAGCATTTGTGGGGAAAATTTATTTAACCCCAAGTTCCTTCTATCATTCACCCTCAGGATTAAAACTAAAACAACCATAGTTTATGGTTTGAAAGTGTATAGTCAGTTTCAGATTGAATTTCCTGGTTGATTGGAATCTTGACTACCTTGCAAAATATGTTCCTCAAAAATGGAGGAAGAAAAGATTGAGGGAGTGCAACAAAGGAGGTAGTATATGTGAAAGCCAGAGATTTGTAATTCAGAAGAAAGTGTTGAAGACTGAATAGCTAGCCTAACCTATCACAAGTCAGGGTTTTCTTTAACTATGGTTATGATACAAGTCATAAGGTCTGATTCCCACCTAACTAATGGCTTACAAATCAAAATGGCTGGATTTCTAGTTGGGATACTCAAAGGCTGTTGTAAAAATATATGAAAATGTGCAGACCTAGAAAATGAATTAATACAGGTTGAATAAAAAAGAATAAAATACATGTGCTTCTCTTCTGGATATTAGGTAAAATCAATCATCCCTTATCTTGTTTATATGATTTCAGCGGATCCATGATTCAATTTAAAAAACTGCTATTGAATCTCCTTGTCTCCACACCTCATCTTATATTCCCTCTATTATTTTCAAATGTCCTACTTGAAATTTGGGAACAGGACATTTTCACATGGTTTATCTGGAACAATATCATCTCTCTTCTTCGCCCATACCATGTTCATGAAAACAGATAATGTCATAGTGCTTGAAATCGCAAACCTAAATGGAATTATTCACAACTCACCCAGATTTCATAACTCCTATGTTTTGATTTAGCAAATGACATCTGACAGATGAGGGTGTGCAGTTGTTAAATCAGCTTTGTTCCTTCCTTCTTCTTTTTCAGGTTTAACCTCCAAAATGTGACTTGTTGTTTTGAATACTCTGAGAAGGGTTAAAAGAATGAAACGTAAAGCTCAAGCATCCTAGGCTGGGTTTTAGAAAAATGGAAATCTTGTCTGGCATTCTGTTTTGAAAAAGAAATAGTCCAACAGCCATCCTTCTGCTTAGGACTAATTAATTTGCATACCTAATAACTCACTTCCAGCTATTCAAATATGCAGATGAAAACAAGGGTAGCCAGAAACCAAAGCAAAACCACACATTAAGCAGCTTATGATATAATATAATTAGGCTCTGCTGCACTTTCTCTTCCAAATTCCAATTTATAAGGATTGAATTGCTAGGTACATTTTTCACATTGAGGTTTGGAAAAGTTTATTTTGACCTGGCAAATGATTTTAAAACTGAGGAAAAGCAGGTCAGCGGATGGGAGGTGGGGAGAAGAGAAGAGGAAGTATGGATGGAGCTTGTTATCTGTGCAACTCCAGCATACAAAGAAGTGGTGTGAATTTCAACATTCAGGCCTGCATTAAATCAGAGGAACTGTAGAAATGAGGAATGACATAGTTTACCCCAGTGGTCTCTGTTAAAAAGCATATCTTTGAAACGGCTGTATCAGATTCTCATAAGCCATTGGCTCCATTAAAGTCACATGTTTCATTGACTTAGGAAGGAAGGAAGTTATTAGTTGTCCTTTTCCTCGTTTCGCTCATGACATATGGCCCCTTAAAAAACAATATTGTCCTGAGGTATTCCTCAAGTCGGCACAGTGCAAAGGGGCTCGCTTTTATCTTTCTATCGAACGTACCTCTTAAGTTTATACATTCTTGATTTAAGCTCTTCCCCACGTTGATTGACAGATTGTCACCGTTTAACTCCTTGATCTGGAGAATTTAAGTATTATTTCTTTTTTTAGCTTTCTGCTACCCTGCCTATACCTTCATTCCCCTCCCCCTTCCCTTCATTGCTTCATAACCTGCATTTTCTAAGAAAGAGACCATCATGAGAAATAATGGTGGGGTTTTTTTTTTGAAAAGGCAGTGATTGTCACTGAAACCGATATGTCTGTCTGATAACAAAAACTGTCATTGCCTCACATGGAACATGCACCCTCGGGAGATGGAGGACAAAGGCGCCCTTAGAGAAGAGCTCTCAGCCATGTGCTGTCTCTGATCCCCTTGGCTCCAGTCAGAACCACAAGCTATTTTTTTCTCATATGCCACTCGAATGGATCTGTGGAAAAGTATGAAAAGTTTCCGTTTAGAGAAAGGCTTATGTTCTTTGGGGACTGGATAGTCGTTTTCCTTCTTTTCTTTTATATATACACATCCATTGAGTAAAAAATGAATTGTTGAAAGGAAAATACACATGCATGACTTTTCTGCAATAACAATTTGATACATTCTTGGCAAATGCATGGTTCGTATATATTTCCAGCTGCATTTTTGAATCACTGCCGAGTTAAATCCACTGTGAGATTCTCGGCAGAGCCTGATCATGGGCACCAGGTAGTCGTGAAATCAGGACCTTTTTAAAGAGGAGGGAAGCAGGCCAGCAAAAAGGGTTAGGTGAAAGGCACTGATACTTTTCATTCATTCATTCAGAACAGAAAAGCTATGCAGACAAACTCCAGATTTGTCTTGGTATTGGCCCACTGTTCAATGGCTCACTGTAGATAAAAAGGCAAAAAAGGAGAAAATTAACTTGAGGGAAGGGGAGAAGACAAATATATCTTAAATAAATATATCTCTTTAAAAAAAAAAAAACAAGCCTTGTAGTTCAGCATGGACCAAAAAGCAGGAGATACAGTATAAAAAAGCTGTGATTAAATCTAGGCTGCTTGGAAGTCCAAACCAGAATTAGCTTCATTGTAAGATACAGGTAGCACATTTTACCTGCTTTTATCCTCCCCACCCCCTCCTGACTTTTTCCAATCCTGTTAGAAATCCTACCTTTTTAGAATCACAAAAGAGCTGACGTAACAGGACAAATATGAAATAAATGAAATACAATCAGAATATTTTTTTTTTTTAAAGTCTCTTAAACAGATTTGGTCTTATTTGATCTGCTTTTGCTATCTTTACCTAGCATCTTGTACTCTGGCATTGAAATTATACTACAGTTAAATATCTCTATTTCTCTAATAAGGAAAGCAAGATTATGGTAATATCAATCATTTTCCTCTTCGTTACTGTCTTTCACCTTAGTCCTCCAGAGTCCTTTTCTATGTCTTTTCAAAGGGACTGTGATACACAATGCATGTTACATCTTGCAAAGAGTTGGATTAAGATTTTACATTGATAAATAGTGAGGTTGCAATTTTATAATCTTATCTGAAAGCACATCCAGATGAAGTTCATCTATAGATATTTATGTACCAAAATTCATATATGATTGACCCATGGACTGAATTGTAGCACTATAATTCTATATATTCTTATTGGGGAATAAATTCCATAGAAGGGAATATTTCTACTATGTATACATCCAATCTTATATAGTATATCTTAATAGATATTTTGTCTGTGTGTGTGTGTGTGGTTTAAGTGAATTCTCTGCTGATTGAGGCTCACTGAACAGTATATGAAAGATTTTAGATTACCAATTACTGCATTAATGGAAGCTTCCACAGAATCAAGCAGACTTTCATCAGCAGAAAAAGTCAAATAGATATTAGTTAGATATAACATAAATACTTGCTTTTATATATCTTATATTTTATACCACATATGCCCTAATGAGTCAGATAGACCAAAAGACAGGTTCTTTCTCAGAGGCATAGAAACCATTTTATCAATGTCACACTGTTTTTTTTTAATGCAAATATTCACATAAATTATATAATAATCTTCTCCAACTTGCATGAGAAAGACATAAGGTTGAGAGGCAAATGAGAGTAATGAGAATGTCATTTTTCTGTTTGGAAGGCTGATGATGAGTCATAGCCATCTCTTTCCATAACTGGACTAAATTCAAACACAAAAAATTGTCATTTTTTATGACAAGATCCAATTGACCATTGGAATTGGAATTCCATTTCATATAATTGACTCAACAAATAGCAATAGCATTTAGACTTATGTACTGCTTTACAGTCCTTTATAGCCCTCTCTAAGCAGTTTACAAAGTCAGCATATTGCCCCCAACAATCTGGGTCCTCATTTTACTGACCTCAGAAGGATGGAAGGCTGAGTCAATCTTGAGCCTGGTGAGATTCGATCTGCCAAACTGCTGGCAGCTGGTGATCAGCAGAAGTAGTCTGCAGTACTGCACTCTAACCACTGTACCACCGAGGCTCATAATCAAAAGATATTTGGTTATAAATTTTAAACCCAGGGGCAATGTAGCAAGCAATTGTACCTTATTTTCAAGAAAATGGAAATATGAAAAAGCTTATAGAGAAATCAATTTGATATTTGCTCTACTTTTATAAAAACCCTTGTCTGAAAATAAGATTTTGTCATTAACTTACAAATACAAAATCTGGGAAATAGAACCTATCATGTTATTGAGCAAAAACAATTATGTTACAGACCTTTGATAGGATAGCGATATCTGCTTCAAGAAATCATTCAGGAAAGTTGTAAGTCATTATTTAGGAAATACGAAATTTATCAAAAAGGGCAAATAATAAAATATGCATCTCCTCTACTCTCCTGTTTCCAATTCATATAGTAGATGAAAAAGATAACAATTTGCTCAGAACTTTTCAACCACAGGTGACACCATGTGATCTTCATAAAACAACTTTTCTGGAACTTTATACTGTCCCTGTTAATGGAAATAACTTCTAATGGACTCCTTGACTTACAACCACAATTGAGCCCAACATTTCTGCTTAGTAAGTGAGATATTTGTTAAGTGAATTTTGCCCCATTTTACGACCTTTCTTGCCACAGTTTTTAAATGAATCACTGCAGTGACTTTGCTTGTCAGAAGGTCACAAAAAGTGATCACATGATCATGGGACACTTCAACTATCAGAAATACGAGTCCCACAATTCTTCATAGCTGGATGCTAATGGAAAATGTGGATGTCCAGTATTTTCTTCCTAAACTGGCATGTTATTATTCTCTTCAATTTTGGTTAGCCTGCTCCTATTATTGTCTGTATGGTACTCTATGCTTATGAATTATCTAAAATGTATCCTTCCATTAAACAAAGTCAACAATTTAGAATTTTTAGAATTTAGAATTTTATTAGAATTTGTAGGCCGCCCTTTTCCCTGAGGGGACTCAGGGCGGCTCACACAAAAACTGGGAAGGGGGGGAATACAGACAGTAGGACAACATGTAATAAAATAGCAAACAACATACATTCATCATTCGGGAGGGGCAACTATCCTATCCCCAGGCCTGACGGGCGAGCCAGTTCTTCAAGGCTATGCGGAAGGCCTGGACGGTGGAGAGGGTGCGAATCTCCACGGGGAGCTCGTTCCAAAGGGTCGGGGCTACTGCTGAAAAGGCCCTCCTCCTTGTAGTTGCCAGCCGACACTGGCTGGCCGATGGAATGCGGAGGAGGCCTAATCTATGGGATCTTATCGGTCGCAGGGATGTAATTGGCAGAAGGCGGTCTCTCAAGTATCCAGATCCACTGCCATGTAGGGCTTTATGGGTGATTAATAGCACCTTGAAGCGCATCCGGAGATCAACAGGTAGCCAGCGCAGCTCGCGGAGGATAGGTGTAATGCGGGTGAATCGGGGTGCACCCGCAATCACTCGCGCGGCTGCATTCTGCACTAGCTGAATTTCTGAATTTCTGAATTTCTGAATTTCTGGAGGATAGAAATAAGTAATGTCACATTGTATTAATTTCCCACTTCCCACCCAAAGCAACTTCAGAGTTTGCCTTTTGTTCCCTTGCCAAATGCACTTTTCTATTTAATGTTGCTTCGAATGATCCTCTTTATTTGAAATAATGCACATCAGCCATTGAAAAGTTATCCTACACACAAAGGAACATCCCTTACTCAATGCTTATACTCATCCCTTACTCAATATTCATGCTCTTTAATACCTTTTAATGTTGCCTTTTTATCATGAGTTTTACAATAGTTCCGTAATAGCACAGACTTATATGTAGATATAGGTTGATATCTTAAAAGTAGATATAGGTATGATAGGTTGACGTCTGACAGAACAGGAGGTTGTTTTACTACTATTTTATTTTCTCAAGCTTCCTACTTTTCTTCGTTTTTTAAAAAACATCAGTGGTATGCTATTTAATAAAAAATGTGGATTATAGAACGTTTGCCCTTGGCACCCAAATAGCCACAAAGAAATATTGAACTGAGATATTGCAGTAGCCTGTAATCTGGACTGCCCATTTTGCAAGTTGTTGTCAAAATGTTTCAGTCTAGAGACAATTTTCTTAAATCAATATATCAATGAAGATTCAATGTCTAATAATTTAATGGCTAACTAAATCTCTGCCTAACTAATTTTGCTCTGACTAATGAAGTTGCTGGGATGATTAACATAGATTAACAAAGTTTGATCCAATTGGCATGATTCATCCTTTAGACATTTCTTAAATCAAGTGAGTGTAAACATACTTTAAAAGATAAATTACATATTAAATATTTATACTGCTCTTGGATGTGAGGTAGTTTGTCCTATTCTGAACATTGTATCATATATGTAGTCATTATGCCTGTTAAATATAAACATATAGGATGATAAGTTTAAGTTAACATTAGCTTCCAGTTTCCCATCCTACACTTCTACTAGAATTTCTAAAAGTCACAGAAAGTATACAAAAAAGCACATCCATTACCATGTCTCAAGGGAAGAAAACTTGAGAAAGGTAAGATTATAGGATTCCTTATTTCTATACAATATGAATAGCCAACATTAGTCTTGGAATATTATACTTTTTGTTGGTTTTTACATTATTTTTTATCTCAAAGGAGCCCCAGAACAATATACAAGATATAATATCAAAAATTATATAATCGATAATAAAACCTGACCAAAACATTCCCTCCAGAACTAAAACATAGTTCATTTTCCTAACATTTTGGCCTTACATGTAATAGGTCCTACTGCCAAATTCTTAACTACTTTATTCAGGAAGTAAATGAAGGACATGATGCTGTCCATTGTTATCCTAAGTTTCTTCAGCTCAAATTCCACATGGTCTACAACAGACCATGTCTGAAATAACTGATAACCAAGTCAGGGTACAACAGTATATTGCATTCACAATATTTGAGTGCAAGAGATTTGTATTATTGTAAATTCAATGGAAAAGCAAAGTGTATTATTTGAGCAAAATATTAATTACCATGAGACTTTGGGATGGGTTGGCTGGTTTTACAAACTTGTTTCTATATGTATGAATAGCTGTGCTAGCTGCAGATAATGAAATCCAGTCATATCTAGAAAGGATAAAGCTGGATATAATCTATATTCCAGAATGCTACTTTTTCAAATAACAACCCACAATTTTAAAACCTGATTTGGGGTGGTTTTCAGTGGGTAGGCGACATCTTGACTTCTAAGCTGAATTTCAGCAAGGATAGGAAAATGTCACTTGGACATATTTTTGTGCTACCATGTAAAATAAGCTATTAACGCTGATACAGCACTGTGTTGTGAGGTTCATTCTGCCTCAGATGGTTTTGTGTTTTGTAAAAAGAAAAAGAAAATTCAATGTCTCTTGTTTTAAATGAAACACATTTACCATTGTCAAATTCTGAAGAAGGCAAATTTTTCATCCTATTAATACCCTGCACCTGCTCCAATTTAATATTTTTGGTGTGTTTTAGCACATGAAAAAAAAGAAACAACATCTACTTAACAAGACTGGTCTGCTGAAGAACTGAATGAGGCAAACCATATTATGTTATATGTTAATTACATTTTGCTTTAGAGAAACATTTGTTAAAGATACAGCCAAACAATAATACGTTGCTAAATTTTATTTTCTCTCACTTCTGGATTTAACCCAAGTTTCTGGAATTTCTTTGCTTCATTATAGATAAAATTGATACTGCAAAATTGAATTGGATAAACATATTTCTCCTAGAGTCTTTTCATAGAGTCAGAGACATGTATAAAAATTGGATGAACCATTTCCTCTCTGAGTAATAAATTATTTTGAACTTCAATCTCAATGAACATTTTCATTAAATGAGACTATTGTTAATATTTGGGGGGTTTTGGGGTCACCATTCCAGGACATTTTACTCTTTCACAATAGCCAATGGGGGTTGGATTGTGTGATTGCCTGATGAAAGGGTCATATGGCAACCATCTTCTATTATCTTGACAAAGTTGACTGCATTGGCAGTGGACTCTTAACTTTAACTATTGGCACTTAAATTAATAGCAGCAGCATAATACTCATGGTTAATACAGTTAGGGCAAGAGGAGGCTAATAAGCTGAGCAGAAAGAATAAGAGACCTATTTCATAGCATTTTCAGGTAGGAGTGACTATCTTATCCTGTGTCATGATAGAACTGATCCTAGCAATTTTCCAAAACTGCCTCCTCATTTTGAGCAATTTCTTCTCATTAAAGAGACACAACTCACATTATATGAGCCATAACTTATTGGTTTTAGTTTAGTCATGTCAAGGTGGTCTTATCTGTAGCCTTTTAGCTATTGGTGACCTACAATATCTACCAGTCCTAATCAGTCAGTTTACAAAGGGCAACCTATTGCCAATTTCTATGTGTGGAGCGAACTGAACCATTGTGGTTTCCAGGCCATGGATTTTAATTCCATTGTAATGTAGTCAACAAATTATATTGTATATAGGAAGGGTACACAATCCTGTTAAAATGCCACGTTTTGAGCTGTAAAAAAAAATCAGACCACTTCAGATTTTTTCCACCTTTAATATAACATACAGGCTGTACAATTCAACTGAAAAAAAATGAACTGAAATCTTTTACAAGGAAAAGAACAAAACAAAAAAGTACAATAACCTGGTTGCATAAGTGTTGCACACCCTTGAACTAATAATTTGATGAACCACATTTTGATTTTATGACATATTCAGTCATTTTGGGGTAGAACTAGGAGACTATCAGACTACAATTATCTTGCCTTGGGAATTTTTGCCTACTTGCAAAACTCTCCAATCCTATCAGATTGTGAGGGCATTTCCTGGACATGTATTTTTTCAGGTCAGCCCACAGATATTCAATTGGATTCGGATCCAGGTTCTGGCTATGCCATTTCATAACTTTGATCTCCTTCTGGTGAAGCCATTCTTTTGTTGATTTAGAGCAGAGGTGTCAAACTCATGGTGTCATGGCAGCGTCGTATCGGGACTTTCCCCCCTCCCTTGCTAAACTAAGTGTGGGCGTGGCCAGCACATGACGCATTCAACCCGCAGGCCAGGAGTTTGACAGCCCTGATTTAGAGATATGCTTTCGATCATTGTCATGTACAATTCCTCTTTATCTTCAGAATTTTAGCAGAGATCCAAATATTTTGTGCCTAAACTGGTTTATATTAAGCTTTTATAGTTTATATGTTATATTAATGATGGAAAAATTCTGAAGTGATTTATCTTGGGCTGAATTTTTTTACATCAGGCATTTTAACAGAAAAGTGTAGACTTTCAATACCCACTGTTTAGTTAACCAAATTATGACTGAGTTCAAACAATGTTTTTGGTCTTTGCTGACTATGGAATGTGACGTCTGATATATGTTAGGGCATATTTTTAGTCTTTCCCTATTGGGCCCTAACATAACATGTAGAATAGTTGGGATAGGAATATACCGGTACGTAGAAATGTTTCATGATGATGTTTGCACTGATGTACATTAGTGTAAACTTTCGGTCCATTAGAAATGCATGATATTTGAGGGGGAAATCAAAGCAATCTCACAAGCTGTGAATTGTATTCCACAATCTACCATTATGCAATTAAAATAGTATATCTACTTCTTTTGTGGGATGCTATTAACAATCACACCAGAACTCTCTAACAGGAATAAGTTTCTTAGAAGCTACAACTCCTTCTAAGAGCTTCTTCCCTACTGTCCCATTTTATTGCTTTGTTTATTTTGGCTGAATACAACACACAAAAAGAAGAGACTTTAGATTTCTCTTCTAAATACAGTATCCATTTTCACCATTATGAAGTTTTCCTATCTAGTTTATTTTGGTATGTTCTTTTAATGCTTTCTCTTATCTATAAACATTTGTCTTTGGCTGGCAGTCCTTAAATTTCCCAATCAGATTTTATTTCATTTCATTTTCTCCTGGCTAAGAATAAACATCCTAGATTAAAATTTTTAAATTGGCCAAGTCTGGCTAGGAACTACCAACAACTTGTGTGTTTATGTGATACACTCTCTTCAATTTCACAGCTACCTGGATGGCTGTGGTTCTATAGTTAACAATAGTTAACTAAATTATGGAGTTTTCTTATTTAAACAAAATAATCAATTAATTGATCATGGATTGGTATTTTGATAATGATAAAGTATCTCCAACAGAACCATGATGTAATTTCAGATATATAGAAAGTATAATTTCAGAATTAAACTAGGGTTTTTTTAATTGTTTTTGTTAACGCGAACATATTGTATAAGGTGAAATTTCTGCATGCAGAGGGATGAAATTGTGGTTTTTCTACTACAGCTTCCCAATGTGAGATGCTTGTACCTGGTTCATTTGGCTTTATTTCCAGTGAGCAAAGGTACAATTGCACCTCATTGCACCAGAAGCCTTCTGGGATAAGCCATTTCCCAAATATTTTAATGCCTTGCAATAATCTGTTAGTTTAAAGCAGAACACAGCAGGGCTGCCAATGGCCTCCCAAATTGAATTTGACTTGTTGAAGCCGGAGTGTAAAACCATTTGACTACCAATAGCTATACTTAACATACCTTCCAGCTTCAATTACGATTGGAAGGTGGCAAAATGGGCAAGGCTATATCAGACAGATAGGTGAGCCTGTTAGTGATATATTTGTTTTACACTCACACTTTATTATAATGGGAAAACTATGCTTTGGATTGCAAAATTTGCAAACAAGCTACAAGAAATTATTTTTTAGATGATGTGTGATTCTGGGCCACAGATTATCGAGATGTGCATGAAGGAAGTATGGCACAAATGGAACAAACCATTCAAAGAACAATTAATTTTTAATTTGCTATAGATAAAACCTTTGTTGAAGAATTGCTTTTGTGTTGCTAATCCTAATAATAATTCTGCAGTGTGGATTTTAAAGTTTGTACGAGTTTTCAGTTGAAAATCAATACAATTAGAATGCTAATAAAAGAAAACGGATACAGCAGATTTAATGTCTAGCATCTTTCCCAGTCTCCAACTATTAATGAAAAAAAATCCCAATTTATTTTCTGTTAACTTCTTTTCTACAAAATACCACAGTTTTACACCACACTTGTAACATTTCTGCTAAGCCACCAAATGGAGACATTGAACAATATAATCTTGCCTGACTGGAATCAGTAGTTTTTACTGCATCAGTATTTCCAAGCAAGCAACATACTTTTATTATGTGGACTAAGAATTTCCAGACGGTGGGCAGTGTGCATAGCATTCCTAGGTGTTATTTTATTTTTAAGAAATTTCAAGGCGTCAGTAATTTCAGCAGTGTAAGTGACACTTTCTTACTTTGCATGATGAGGCACATCTGTTTTTGGTTTCTTAATTTTTGAGCATGCTTTACAGTCTAAAGGAAATGGCAGAATGGATGAAATACAGAATTTCATGCTGAATTCAAGGCATGTTGATAGGGAGAAGATAATTTTTAGTGTGGGAAATTGTTCCTGATTCTGAAAGGAGAAAGTGGGAAAATTCATTTGAAACCTGAATTTGCCAGTACTTCTTACTGATGGATCAATTACTGAAGATATTTTTTAGCCTTTTACAACTTTTTACTCAAATGTACAGCCTCTGCCTCTTGTAAAGATTCTGAGGACACAGTTTTCAGATTTATACCCTATCTTTCCTGAGGAATTCAATGGGGATAATGAGAATTTCACTCATCTTCAATCTGCACAACAATTTTGTGAGGTGGGTTAAGCTAAGAAAGGCTAAGTAATGCAGACTGATAAATCTTATATTAAGGAAACCTTTAGTCTTGGACAAAGATCTTGCAGTGGCGAGTTTTCTTTTTTTTAAAAAAATAGACTATTTAAAATTTTAAAAATTTGTAAACTGTTGCAAGAAGGATTAATTTTAAAGGATAAGTATAAAAACTAAATTGTATTGCCATCTGGCACTTTGTCAACAAAAACAAGAAGGCAGGATCAAACCCTTGCCCTTTTTAATATGTGTTGAGCTGAGTTGGCGCAGTGGTTAGGGTGCAGTACTGCAGGCCACTTCAGCTGACTGTTATCTGCAGTTCAGAGGTTCAAATCTCACCGGCTCAAAAGTTGACTCAGCCTTCCATCCTTCCGAGGTGGGTGAAATGAGAACCCAGACTGTGGGGGCGATATGCTGACTCTGTAAACCGCTTAGAGAGGGCTGAAAGCCCTATGAAGCGGTATATAAGTCTAACTGCTATTGCTATCTACATAAAAAGGAGTAGAGCTTTGTTCACATGCATACATCCACCATCCTGATATTTTTATACTCACCAGCTGCTACCTCTTGCTGTTTGAAGTAGTAAGTCTTAGTGTGTATGGAGATTCTCAGTCATTCAGATCATGGTTGTCCCAAAGATAAACTGAAGAACTAAAAAACCTCTTGGATAAAAAGCAAAATGTCTTCAAGGAAAAACAAAATCCAATTGCCTTTTGAAAAAGCACCTTTAGTAAGTTTCAGCTATGTAAAATATAAGAGAAAGTGTTATTATCTCTTACCAGGATCATTGTATTTGAGAGCCTGACCAGGGAGACCAGCTAATTCTACTTTATAAGGTTAATGTATAAGGTTACATTAACAGAATCTTAAAAGTCTGAAAATATAATTCTCCTTTCATCTTCTTTACTCCTAAGAAATTAGGGTTTCTTATGAGCTTCCTGCTTTGCTCACTATACAACTGTGGGTATGCTGTCTCTTCTCTGATTAACTTAGATTAGGCAGTCTCTGGACCTAATATTTGCCATTGTACTATATTTTTGGATTATTTTATGCTTTCCCTATACCATTATTTCTTAAACTTTTTTCTCTTAGGACTCTTCCCATTTTTTAAAAAAATACGGAGAATCCCAAAAGAGCTTTTGTATGTATAGGTTATATGTATCGATATTTTCTATATTAAAAATTAAAATTGATGCATTCAATGCTGTTGCTGCTAGTCAACATCAGGTGATTCTAGGCGACTTTTATAACAAAGTAAAAACAAGACGTTGACTGATAGCAAGAGGGGCAACATATAAATTTAATAAAATAAATGTAATATTGTATTATTTTCTAACAAAGGCTAGCAGATAATTTTGCTTTTGCAAGGGCTCTTGGGGAATCCCCATAGTTCTAGACCCACTTTTTAAGAAACATTTCCCTAGATATTTGACTGCTGCATAGTATTTTAAATTAATTTCACTCAGTACTTCTGTTTGTGGGATGTCACATAGGGTTTTTTTGTGTGCTGTAACTTCTACTTCTTTAAAATACATGTGGACTACCTTATAAGAATTACAGGTAGTCCTTACTGACCACAAATGAGACTGGCAGCGCATCACTAAGAAGTTGCAATTTTCTGTTAATTTTTCCATTGACATTGCTTCTCAGAATCTGGTTTTGAAGGTCAGAAATGGGAATCCTGTAAAGCGGGTCTCTAGGATCATCACACCAGTTGCTAAGCACCCAAATTGTGACGTGACTGTAGGGACACTATGATGGCCACAACTTCCGAGATTAGTCATAAATTTCTTTATTCAGCAATGTCATAACAATAGATCATATTTCAGGGTGGTGCTTTTCCAACTTTGTAGTAACAAGATAACAAAAGTATTTTCATGCAAGAAGCGCCACCCCTTTATATCTGCACCATGATGTGCAAAGGCCAGAGGGATGAAAAATGGCCTTCATGTAAGTAAATAATCTGATGAGAGTGGCTGAAAAAAAGATTAGGAACCCTTGGTTAAACACTCCCCACCCCCCATTCTTTGCACCCAAAGAATCCTCATAAAATATCTTAAAAACTGGTCAGTCATGTACCAAAAACAGGATCTTCAGAATGGAGAGTGAGAGGTTTATTTAATTCAAGGCAATGAAATTAATCACTTAAAAATATAATCCCAATAATTATTTTCAAGATTTTAAAATTTCATGCCCATAGGGCCAAGATTTCAGGATAATGAAATGAATAAAAATACACTAAAATATAGAAACTGTCTTAGATTAACATTTGGCTCTTTGATCTTTGAATACTTAAAAAAAAAACTTTTTTAAAAATTTCCCAGATAATATGGCAGAGGTGTTTCATTATCATTTTTGATCAAGAATGCAGCAGGAATGTCCACATTAAAAGAACCATGGAAAAAATGCCACAGACCAGAGAGAAGTTTTCTCTTCTCATACTTATGTAGGAAATTTCTGCAGAATTACACCCACAATCATAACTACTTTAATGCTCACCCTATTCATTTCCTTAGGAAATTCATTAATTTCCTTAAATAAGTGGTAATGTCACTTGTGTTTTGGGATTACAAGGGAGATTAAATGAAGGTAATCTTTGCTAGAAAAATCAGGCACTTAAATATTTGGCTCCTGCAAAACTTTCAGAAAGAGTAACCCTCAGTCTTTTCAGCTACAGTGGTTAAACTCAACAACTTAACTGAAATATTGCTCAATGAACAAAATTATTCAGCAAAAAGGAATTGATGTGAGTCGGGAATAAAAGCGTTGTTTGTTAGCACTAGCTGGCATGGGATTTTAAATATTTCATTTTCTCTGCCAACCCAAAGTTGATAACATGACTTCCTGAATATATTCCAAGCCTTGGCAGAACTACTTACTTTCTTAATATTTTATATTTAAACACTTAACTTACTTTTCTAGAGGCAAGTGGTATTTTAAGACATGCATATATAACCGTGGCAATTCTAACAGTTAACACATACAGGAAAGTTATTAATGTTTAACATGTGTCAATTGAAAGAAAAACTGTTAAGATAAATGTTGAGTGTTGCACTTCTAGAATCTTCAGTTAAACATAGCAACTATTTAACACCTTAGCTGGCTGAATGTGTTTGTTGGCATAGTCTTGTAAGAGATCTAATCTCGATTCTACTGAATTCAATGCTGTTTATACCTATTTGGTAGCCTAAAGGTTCTTAAACATTATAAAACAGTGATTCCCCTAAAATGATAAATTAATTTGTTCTTCCATTTATGAATAAAACATGATTTTATTCGAGTTAATGTTGGACAATAAATATACTACTTCCTGCAAGTAGTATTATTTTGACTCAATCGTACATCAGTACTACCAGTAAATTGGTCATTTCATATTTTCTTTAACTAACCTTTCTTTAACTAAGTTTTCCGTTTTAAAACGCTAGACATGTAAAGTGACAAAATAAAAATACTGGTCTTTACTAAAATGAGTATTTCTACAATAAAAAGTATGCCTATCCTACTGTACACTATTTTGCATGTCACTAGCCAGCACGAAATCATCTACCAACCATATCACCAGGGGTGGGCTGTTACGGGTTAACCATGGTTCGGGAGAACCCGTAGGTAACATTATGGCCAGTTTGGAGAACCTCAAATTCCCACCCCTGGGTGGCCCCTCCCAGGAATCTCCATGTGGCCCATTTGGTATGCAAGAAAAGTGCAGCGGCCATGTGGAAGTTCCAGGAGGGGGGAAATTGGGCCATCACGAATTTCCAAAAGGCTGGAAACAGGCCAGTTTCTGGCCTCTGGAAAGCCTCCAGAATCCGAGGAAGTTAGTTTTTGTCCTCCCAGAGGCTTGATGAAAGTCTTCCCGGAACCTGGGATGGTGAAAACATACCCCCCCCCACCGTAGTGTAAGAGGCCAACTAGGCCATACCCACTATGGCCTCACCCACCCAGCAACCGGGCAGAGAACCTGTTTGCTGAAAATTTTTGAAGCCCACCCCTGCACACCACTGCTCTGCTTGGTGGATAGTTTTGACAGATGGTCAGGCCTATCTTTGTAGCCATATCTCAAAACTCCTACTAAACTTTACTCTACCCTGTCCTTGCCCTACTGTAGGCTCACACAGGGAAAGCAGAAGCAAATGTTGAGCTGTTCTTTGGCAAAAATACTTTTGACGCCCTCCCTACAGTTTGAAAAACCTATAATTAATTAAATATCTTTTGCATCTAGATTTCTCCTGTGGTCTGCTTGCTGAGTATAACTTCTATCTATCTGCCCAGAGACTGAGTTTAAATTGTTTGGACATGCCTCCTTGGCTTAACTGGTTTCAGTTTCTTAACTCGTCTAGCCCAAAGATATGTATCTTTACTTCTTTTTTGGTCACTAGTAAGATTTACAGAAATTATTCCTTGTCTTCCATGACTGAAGTCTCCAACAACATCTGAGACCATCTTGTCATCATTGGTACGATCGGCCCTTCTTCAGCGGCACCAGATAGCCCGTTGGGCTCCTGGCGGTAAGACTTGGGCAGGGAGCTGGTCTTCTGATGCTTCTGCGCTTGGCTCCTGACCAGTTTAAAGCTCATTGCACAAATGGCCAGGGGATTGCTCATAGAGACCAGCGGCCACAAATGAGACAGGGAGGCTTTTTAGCTGCTATCTGATCTCGTGCCAGAATATTTTTCCACTGTCACCTTTTGACCTTTGTAGCCAGCTGCCATTTGGGGATCCAGTAACCTCCTCCGGCCGGCCGCCATTTTACATTGAGCCACCCCTTTTCCGTTGATCAGGAGTGGCCTTTATTGAAGCTGCCGCTTTATTTTATAGCCTGTAACACCGCCACTTGAGATTTCCCTGTACCGGGAAGCTGATAGACATATTGACCTTTAGTAACAGTAGGTTGGAACGGCACCACTTCACCACATGCCTGATTATTGGGCCAATCTTACTCCGAGAAGCCTGCTATTCTGAGGCTCCAGTAATGCTGACTAGAGCCCTGTGGAGCTCCTGAGGACTTCATTCACTATACTCACATCAATGCCTATCCTCGGGTTCCAAGAACCTGGTCACATCCCGGGGCTCTAGGCCATTTCCAGGTCTCCTCCACTTGCTGCAAGCATTGGGTCTGTGTCTGAGGACATAGTGAATTTCTAATTTGGCAGACAACAGAGCTGGCCTTGGGAAATCCAAAGCCAAGACCCGACGCTTATCAACTAAGAAGTCATCCAGTGCCACTGATAGGCACTCCTCTAGGTGCCAAAATGCCCTTGAAAAGTAGTTTGCAAAGGCCCAAAAGGCCTCCTTGCAGCAGACAAGTAGATCTGCAATCATTCAGGAGTCTTCTCCTTCTACGAGTAGAAAGCGATGTGATCTGTCTCCTGATGTATCTGACCCTCCAGCCATACAGCCATCCTGCTTTGAGACACATTTGCTCCATTCCACTGTTTTCCCATGACAGAGGGGACTTCAGTGGGCCTTCCCCACGCTCCGACTCCCTTAACATCTCTCTCTCCAACAGCAGCAGAGAGCCTGAAAAAAATTCAGTTTTAAGACATAGATGTATTTTTGAATTATATACTCAATATTTGGAATTCATTGTTATTATGGAAAATTATTGGTTTTGTAATTGTGTGGTACAACAAAAAAAATATGGTAGAGGGATTGATGATTGATATGCACTTTCTACTAATGAACTAAGTCATTGATATAATGGAAATACTCATCAATCTTACTCCGTATGATTAAGATTTAATGGGGCCTAGTGACTTTCTTCATATGAAATATAATGGGTTTTGTGTTGAATCCCTCTTTTTTCATGTGTGTTCTTTCTAATGTTTTATTTTTTACTTTCTTTCTTTTTCTGAATATTAACACATCAAAACAAAAAATAATTACAGAGTAGGCATGTGGAAAGCTCTGCTGTGTTGCTGTAACTTCATGCAGCAAATCCTCCTTACTAGAAATCAAGAACAATCCTCAAAATTTGATACTTATATCAATTTGCGCGTAAATCAGTATTGCTCTGAGTGAAGCTATTATACTGTAACATTTAGGGCTATCAAATGCAAGCTGCAAAAATCTCTAGGATCGCCAGATGGCAGCAAAGAGAACTTTTGAGGTCCCAATCTGTGTTCCCCTTGTAATAAAATTACCTATCATATTTTATTTAACTGTTCATCTTAAGGAGGAAGCTTGACCATTTATATTATATCATTTCACCTTAGGTGAAATTCAAAAATTTAGATTCCGACTGTGCAAAAGTAAAATTTAGAAGAAACATAATATATAAATAATATTGAAAGTTAACTGCAAATAAACATTACTGAAAGGGGAAAACGGATGTTGGGAAATAGAAAGTGATTCCGCTTTTTATGTACATCTTTTTTATTTTTAATAACAAAGCTTTAGAATATTTTAAAATGATTTTATTCAAGCAAACTGTATTTGAATATTTAAGTCAATATTTACTGTCATTTTTTTTCTTAAATGGTGATTTGGCATTCTCTTTTCCTTTTCACTTTACTGAGATTTAGTAGCAAGACGTTTTCACTAGACTAATGTCCTAATTTCTAGTATCACTCAGTTATATTGCTGCCTTGTGGATTAAACTTCAGTTTACTGCTTCATCCCCATTGACCCCAGGAGTCTGTGAAGTAGTACAGGTCAAACTTATTACATACTATTCACTACCCCAATAAACAAGAAGTGTGTTGTCACATTTGAAGTGCTGCATATTTTTCTTAGTAATTATGCCTCATTATATATTTACCATTCAGAAAATGCAGGTGTGGGCTATTGAATCCTGGCCAAAGTGAATCTGCAGAATTGGCAGCCAGTTCCTTGGTGAGTTATGCTCCACTGTCTGTCGGTTTTACAACTGTTTTCACTTGTAATTGAGCTCTGCGGTGCAATATGCAATTAGTCCTATTATAGAAGCAGCTGTATTCACTTTGACAATGGCACTCACCTCCCCCCACCCCTTGCCTTGGCTCTGTACCGTAGCCTGTTGCAGTTCTGCTGATTTGATGAGTGGAGTCATTAAAGCAGTATCTGTCTGAGCTATAGTGGACCAGGAGCGTTTTATAAATAAGATTCTTACTAACTTGAACTCTAATGCTGTTTCTTGCAACTAAATTATAAATGTGGGTAGAGGGAAGCTGTTTCATGCTACAATAAATAGTCTTGTCATGCAAAGATTTGTTTCTCTTCTGAAAACACAAGAACCTTGTGGTTTTAGCATAAATAATACCAAAAAGTACATGGTGAAAACAATGCATTCAGCCTATACAATTAATGATAGTTATACCTCAGTAATTAGACCTTCCCTCTAGTCTGGCATCACATAATCTGGCACCTTTCCTGCTTATTTTTGTTGACAAAAGATTTATGTATTTCTTCAGTTTTCTCTGGACATCCAAAAAAACCCAAGATAAATTGGGCTAAGCAATTTTAAACTAGTACAAAGTCATCTACTAAGCTCTGTGGTTGTAACTCTATGCATTAAACTTCACCTGGTTTAGAATTAGATGACTTATTTATTTATTATAGTTTATCTCACACTTATTACTTTATAAGTAATTCAAGACAGCAAACATATATAATACTCCTTCCTCTTCCTATTTTTTCTCAAAACCACAGCCTTAGAGTGGCTCAAAGTCATTCAGCTAGCTTTTATGCCTAAAGTGGACTAGAACTCACAATCTTCTGGTTTTTAGGTCAGCATCTTAACCTGACTACTATGAACTGCCTCTCCACACCAAACAGTAAAGAGAAACCTTTAAAAACAGTTAGAACAGACTTGGTATCAACAAAAAAACCCTATTCCTGCTGCAAATAATCACAGACAAAAATATATTATTCAGGGCTAAATTAAAAGTGGTACCTATCAGGGATTTCTTTACAATATATATGCCAGTTTCAGGCAAGGGATTTGGTCCTGGGACTCAGGAAAAAGTAAAGCATCTTCTCCATCAACTGCAACTCTACTCCACCCTCCAATGGCTAATGAATTTTTTCCAAAATCTGCACACCGAATGCAGTCACGGGAATATTATTTATAGCTTGGTTTTCCTTATTTTTTTTTTGCTTTCTTAATAAGGGTATCATTTTAATATCGCAACCTACATGGGACTCTGGTAGAAGTAACAATAATAGAGGCTAAGAGCCAAAGCCAAAATGTATCTGCAAATAGTTTGACTTCCAACCTCTTTTCCACCACCCACTATTCTTTGGAAACTGAGAGGAAAGAATTTCTATGATTCAATAAGAAGCTGAGGGTTAAAAATCTGAAGTTCTTTGGGACCTAGCCAAAATGGGGGGAAAAGTCAGAGAATGATCAATCGTTGGAGTGGGGAAAAAAATGCTAAGAGGGGGACATTTTTTTCTGAGGAAAAAGAACTTGGCTGAAACCACAGTGTCAAATTCTGCAGCCCTGGGCAGACTAGTCATCAACCACTGAGCCATACAATTCCACTCATTGTTGGCACTTAAACCGGGTGGCTGTCTTCTTGGCAGTTAGTCATCCAACTTCTTAGTCCATTGGTGAATCTCAAATCACTGCTCAGCAATTCCATATGTCATGGTAGCTGTGGGTTCCATTGTTTAGGAATTGCCACAACTGTTTTATATGAAGCAAAACATATTTATTACTTTAGAATAGTATTATTCTGAGGTAGCTTATAAAAGAAATTCCACAGCTTTGTGTCTCTTTTTAAACTTAAAAAAAGTTGATCTGGTAAGAGTTTCTGTCACTTATCTCAAACACCAATCCAAATAAGTTATTGCCATTAAATGAAGTTAAACACTTGCTTTGTTATTTATAGTATTTATTCAATATGTATGACTGCCCATTCCACCACTCTGGGCAGTGAATAATCATAAAAAAAAAATTTAATTCAGAAAAGTTTCATTAGAATAGGAAATAGTAAATACATTTTGTTCACTTGTTTATTGATTAATTCATATTCAATTTTTCTCTTTTTGTGAATGATGAAGGTAGCAATGTTAAAAATGTAGCATTTCTTTCTGAATATGTGAAAAATGCCATAATTTCTAATGTAATGTAGATTTAAAAAACTATTTCGGTAAAACAAATTTAATCAATGGTGTAGAGAATGTATCAACTGAGAAAAAGATCATTCTAGAGATCTCTGGAATATTCCATTTTTTTTCTAAGCCAACACTAACCTCTCCCAGGACATGCCATTCTGAGAGTGTTCAGAAATTTCTCGAAGTAAATCCTCTGGAAGCTGGAAGCAGTTCAAAGACATGGCGTTCTGGGCATGTGGTTTTATCTCAAATGAACTGATAATGTCAAACACTGTTAATGTCAAAAGTATGTCCAATTTTTATTTCTATCAATTTAATACCAAAATTTTAATAAAGCATATATATGTGTGTGTGTGTGTGTGTGTGTGTGTGTGTTATCAGTGACACAAATCATATATCATTATCTGAAGCTTACATATTTCTTATCAAAAGTTATGCCAACCAAGTCTGAAAATAAATTTTAATTTGGCCTTTTTTGTTATTGCATTTGATCCTAAATTACTTCAAGTACAAGAGGCTCAAATGAAAAAAAATAAGCAGTGTTTGGCACAAGCTTCACTGAGAAACCCAATTTTAATGAATGAAATGGATGTTGAATAAAGTAATAGAAAAAATCAAACTTAAAGAATGGTGTTCATGAATTTTTTTATAAATCAGGACCCTGCATTGCCTGCAAAAGTCAAATTATTTTAATGTATTGTCAGGTTTTTCTAACACAATGTTTTGCCAAGGTCTGGAGATGTTGGTGTGAGATCTGGGATGTAGAGTTGAACTCTCCCCCTTTTATATGCATTGGAAAAGGGGAAGATATTTTATTTTATTTTATTATCTTATGTTGATGAGTTATCCTAAAGCAGGGGTCTTCAGCCTTGGCAAAATTAAGCCTGGAAGACTTCAACTCCCATAATTCCCCAGCTAGCAAAGCTGTCCTAAAGGGAACATGCCTAAACCCTTTATTCTTTTTGAATAAAGTTAGGTTGCTTGAATTGCACTGATTCGTGGTAGCTGAACTCACTTTTGCATTTTGCTTGACCATACCACGGACATTATTTTCTTTCAATTTGTTTGTTCTTCTTTCCAGTCTAGCCTACAGCCCAGCTACCCTGGGAGGTTTTCTACGAAATGCTGATCCGTCCGAATCCTGTTTAGTTTCTGAGCTCAGGCAAAACTGGCCAGGTTGCTTCCACCTGCCGAGACCCACCTGAATGCAACACAGTTTTCATGAATATAGTCATTCTATGGATTCTTTTTCCTGCTGAGTGGAAGGATCCTCAGAGTATTGTTAGCACATACAACAGTAAGGAAGCAACTACTATGAGTTGTCATGGCAACACCAAAATGGTTGCAATTCCAAAGAAAGCTGTCTCCCTGTCAGTATTGCCCACCATGCAAAAGCAACAGTAGCAGAGAAAATATCATATTTCTATTTTAGTAGCTCAGTGGCTACTTCAAACACCAGTGTCAGAGAAGAGCACAAAGAACATATATTTGCATGCAGTCCAAAGGTGTTAATATTAATGGGTAAATGCAAATGAATAAATCAGAACCACTAAGCAGAACAATTCACCATAATGGAAAAAACTGTGGCTAAAAACTGGAATATTTTCTCAGTCTGCTGTTAACAAGAAAACTCAGTTAACACACACATTCACAACTTTGAAAGTTCACCAAAACTTAAATTTCACGTGCTCATCAATTATTTCCCCTTGAAGCTGTTTTGCTTTTAAGAAAACATATCTGCCTGGCCCTGACAGCTACATGCAAACTGAAATATATTTTCTTTAGAAAAGAAGCTCACACATTTGTGATTAGAACTTAGTAGATGCAGAATGAAACTGAGTATTGGCAACTTGTGAACGTTATGCTTGTTATGATGACAATATGCAAACTGAGGAATTTAGGTACTGATATATTGTGTTTGTGTAAATGGCATACTGGTGCATATGATGTAAAGTCTACTAACGGCCTATGGTTGCCAATACAACAATCCCTGTGTTGCTGCCATTATGTCTCTTTCATGCCCTTTTAAAGAAACGTAGTTTTAGGCCTTCACAAAACTATAAAAGAATATATTAATATGTGCCAGAGCTTGTTAAAATGATTCTTCAGAAATACTAGTTTTGCACTGATTCATACTAGGTGACCTATTAGTGATTTACCTAAATTATAATTTATTGTTTCTTTGAAGTTGAGAGAACTCAATCCAGGATATTAAATATGTTTTGCTTTTGTTTTTTTTAGAATGACATTTTTATAATTCCATTTGGCTTTGGTGTTTTATAGCCATTATGAATCAAATTGAACTAAAGAATCAAGGTTTTCATTAGGCTTCAAAACTAGCAATTCTTTATTTGAGAATGAAAAGTATACATCACAGAAATCACAAGGGCCTTAAGGATGACATTATAAAATGTCAATAACCTGTGGACCACGGTTTTGCATAAGTGCCATTTATATAAAAAGGTTGCCTTTATCTAGCGACATGACATTCCGCAGATGCATTATAGATGACCTTATGGTCTAATTATACATTGCAGTCAACATATGAGAGATGCTTCTACTTCTTTGAGGATCCTAGCTATGGAAAATATTAAAGTCTACCTCACCAAGCAGAAATAAAATTGAAAGGCAGATTTTCTTCAGACATTTTAGTTAATTCTCCCTTTATCAGTTCTAAGGAAAGTTGACTACTGGGGGCGGGGGAAACAAGGCACATGCTTTGGCTCATGCAACATCCTCTGGTTCCAAAATTTTTTAATGTGTTCAAGAAATGTAGATTCCGCATTTGCACCCCTGTTCACTCTGTTTAGTCTTCAGAGCCAGAGCACTGTGCAACCTTACTAGGGATTGGATCAGTTAGTAACAAAGTAGAAAAACCAAGAAAGTGCTTCTGTACTCATGTCCTCTTCTGGGGTGTCTATAAATATTAAGTAGTTATTGGCTGCCACGACACAGAACGTAGATCTATAATGTCCAATACAGCCTGATAGTTCTTTTTCAGTTCTCATAATCTTATTGGTGATTTTTAAGTGGCCAAGAATGTTACACAAAGAACTAATCTAAAATCCATCATCATGATAGGTGGCTAAAGAAGACTTTTGAAACAGATAATACAAACCAAAACTGCCCATGGAAAACCATGTGGTGGATTTTATTTTTTAATATTCTCATACCTTTCTGCTAACAGGCTTGCTTTTCTCTCATTGGAGTTTTTACATACTGAAGTTGTCTCAACTGATGAAATAACACAACTACTCATTGTACCTTAGCAAATGCAATTCTTATTTGATACTGACTATACAAGTCTTCAAAATGATACATTATGTTTGAAGTATAATATCACAGAAAAGTATAATATCAATGGCAGAAAAAAAACATGATTCTATAAGATATTAAGAAAAACCAGTTGAACATTTTTATTTTTTATATTAAAAAAATACATATATTGAGGATTTCCTCCCTAAAATCTTCATATATGTCTATACTCATTTCAATTAACAAGCATCATTTGTTTCTTTTCATTCAACTAACAGAATAACAGATTTGGATAGGATCTTCTAATTCAGTCCCTTGACCAAGCAAGTATGAGTACAAGTATAAATTTTTATTATGGTCAAAGACCAGCAATACTCAATAGTTTTTACAATATGTTAAAAGTACTGACATTAAGATATAATTAAAAAGTATTGACCAAGCAAGAGATCCTATACTGTTCTTGATAAATGGCTGCGCAATCCCTTCTTAACCACCTCCAGTGATGGAGCAGTCACAACTTCTGAAGACAACCTGTTCCACTGATTAATTGTTCTAACTGGCTGGAAATTTCTTTTTAGTTCTAGGTTGGATCTCTCTTTGATAAATTTCCATCTGTTACTTCTTGTCTTGATCTCAGGTGCTCTAGAGCAGTGGTCTCCAACCTTGGCAACTTTAAGACCCGTGGACTTCAACTCCCAGAGTTCCTCAGCCAGCTGGGGAACCTTCATGTGCCAAGGTTGGAGACCACTGCTCTAGAGAATAGATTGTCTGCTTCTTTGTGTCAGCCCCTCAAATATTTGAAGACATGATAGTCATCCCTGGCCTTGTCTTCGTTAAACTGGACATAACCAGTTTCTGAAACTTGTTATCAAATGTTTTAGCCTCCAGCTCCCTAATAATATTTGTTGCTCTTATCTGCACTCTTTCTAAAGTTTCAGTATCAATTTTTCAACCAAAATTGTTTGCCATATTTCAAATGTCATTTTACTAAAGAAATATATACTGGTACTAATGCTTCATGTGATCTTGATACTATTCCTCTGTTGATGCAGTTTAGGGCTGCATTAGTGTTTGGTTGGTTGTTTTTTGGTAAATGCAGGCACACTGCTGGTTCATACTTAAGTGGTTGTCCATTAGGACTTCTAGATCCCCCTCATATTTACTACTGTTGAGCCACCTATTCTATATCTGTAGGCTTGCTTTTTCTTGCCTAAATGTAAAATATAAAACCTTCCCTGAACTTTGTTGGGCTACTAGTCTGTCTAGATTTTTCTAGGTCTTGAGCCTAGAAGTGTTGGTTATTTTTCCTAGTTTGGTGTCATATGCAAAGCTAGGAGATATAGCCAACTCTTTTAAAAAATTAGGCTTAAGATCTGCTTGAAACTGCTCAGTTTGAAAAAGATATCAAAGCCAAGAAGTTTTAAACTATTGTCCACTTTAATAATGTCATCTGTAATCTATAGCAAATAAGATTATCTTTACCAGTTCATCTTCAGACACAAATGCTACCTTAGAGTTTCTGCACTGTAGCATTAAGCTGCTGGATTTCTGCGCCTAAATTATCTGGAAAAGAAGTGCATTTTGGAAATCCCTGATTTCAACCTGCCTCTCGTTTGGCCCTGAAATAATAAACTGAGAATCTCTGTGGAGAGCATTTATCATGGCTTTTGTCTGGAAGCTTTCCCAGCTATTTTATTTTCCTAGATTTGGAAAAACAAAACAGAGAAGACTACCATTTTACCATTTGTCATTTCAGCCAGAAGGGGAAAGTAGAAGAACTTTGTCGTTTTCATAGCTCAAATAAATAACAAAGACAGGGTTAAAGTTCCACTGTTACCTTCATTTCACTTTCTATTGCTGTACAATGGGGGGGAGGGAATGACTGTGCAGGTCAGTGCCAAAGGAAGTCATGTATCTCTGCCATAGTGCAGAATAATCAATTGGAGCAGAAGTGTTTGCCCACAATGAAATGAAGCACAGCAGGCAAACTGGACAGCAGCACCGTTTGAGCCAGCACAAATCAGAAAATACTACCTTTGACATTTAGCAGAAAAAGTTGGTTAGGAATAGAGTTTCTGGTGAGCTAGGGAGCAGATTATGAGTTCTGAGTTCTTGGGTCAATGACACGAATTTACATTGGAGCAAGCTGGTCATGTATGCCTCCTCATTCTCAGTATTTTGACTAAGATCAACTATTATGCTGAAGGCAGTTCTTCAAAAAGAGTGGAAGAACTAGAGTAAGACAAACCCATGATCTGATCCATGCAGCCTTTGTTGTGAGGAGGCGTCTCTAACCATTTCCAGGGCACATGTTCATATGCCACGGCATGTACAGTAATTTGTTGTCCATTTAATTTTTGCATCTCCAAACATTGCTGGATCTATTGATGCTAGGAAGTGAGAAAAGTTTGCTTCAGATTAGTGTGTCGTCCTAATCAAATAAATCTTTTAGAATTTAGAGGAGGGAGTGTAAGGTCCGTGCTTGCATTGTGGCATAGGAACACAAGGCTAAAAATATCAAGAATGGGACAAGATGCTTGACAGCAAGTTTTATCAGGTAAAAAATGAGGCTAAGCAGCAGAGACTGTTTCATAGATTTTATAGTGGGGCTATACTATGTGTATGGATAAGTAGGGAATCAAAGCATGATTTGGTAGCAAATGGCCATGCACAATACAATCACTTTTAAACATTTATTGATTCATACTTTATATATATAAGCATTGTAAATTGTGAGTATATCAAAATACATACGGTTCAAGTGAAAGAGATCTATAAAACATAGAGTCATGGGTGGGAACGACCTTTGAGGTCTTCTAGTTCAACGTCCTGCTCATAGAAGAAGTCTCACACTATCCCAGTTTATTTTTTAAAACCTTCAGTGAGGGAGCATCCACAACTCTGGGATGCAAGCTGTTCCACTGATTAATTGTTCTCATTGCCAGAATTTTTCTCCTTACTTCGAGGTTCGGTCTGTATTTAACAAGCTTCTTACCCATTACCTCTTTTCCTGCTTTCTGGTGCTATGGAGAATAAGTCAGTCCCTTCTTCTCTGTGACAAGTACTGGAAGATAGTTAACGCATCTCTCCTAATCCTTTTCTTCAATAGGCTGAACATACCTAGCTCTCTCAGCCATTGATAAAAGGATTTAACTTCCAGGCCTTTATTATCTTTGTTACTCTTCTCTGTATACTTTCCAAGATCTCAGCATCTTTTTTTAATTGTGCTGACCAAAGATAGAAGAATGAATTTCCCAATATGCTATAGTGAAATATCAAGTATTGGACATTGAACACATCAAGAATATATGAATAGAATGTTATACGTAGATCTTGATTTATAAAACATGCTTGGGAGCATCAGTCAATGGTGACTGTACATGGGCCAAACAAGGCAAGTAGATAGTTACAATAGTGAATTGAAGCACACATAGAAAGGAGCAATCTTTGCTTTGTTGCCTCCTCACATTTCTTATGCCCCTTTGGATGCTAGTAGCATCAATCTGCGGCACTAAGATATGATTTTATTATATTTATTCTCCTAAATATTCAGTTAACATATGGCATAGTCGTTAGGATAAGGCTACACAATCTGGTACTCTTCAAATTTGCAAATGCTGCATCCTGTTTTGGTTGCCACGATATAAAAAAATATGTTGAGACTCTAGAAAGAGTGCAGAGAAGAGCAACAAAGATGATTAGGGGACTGGAGGCTAAAACATATGAAGAACGGTTGCAGGAATTGAGTATGTCTAGTTTAATGAAAAGAAGGGACTAAGGGTGAAATGACAGCAGTGTTCCAATATCTCAGGAGCTGCTACAAAGAAGAGGGACTCAAGCTATTCTCCAAAGCACCTGAGGACAGGACAAGAAGCAGTGGGTGGAAACTAATCAAGAAAGGAAGCAACTTAGAACTAAGGAGAAATTTCCTGACAGAACAATTGATCAGTGGAACAATTTGCCTCCAGAAGTTATGAATGCTGTAACACTGGAAGTTTTTAAGAAGATGTTGTATGATCTTTTGTCTGAAGTGGTGGAGAGTTTCCTGCCTAAGCAGGGGGTTAGATTAGAAGACTCCAAGGCACCTCCCAACTCTATTCTTTTCTTTTCTATTCTATTCTAAATATTTAGTGGGAGAATATTTCGTCCATTAGAGCTTGCTATGAATCTTTCTGGAGAAGGACTAAGAAGAAAGTCATTAAAATATAACAAAGTATAAAGCCTTTACTGTTCACTTGAGAGAATGATTAGTCACCCAGCATTCTCCATTGACTTGCTATTGCAGGAAAACGTGAAGCTCCTGAAAGATGTGATGTAAACCTAACAAATAAATAAGTGTGCATGTGTGCATATGCACATATACTTAAATGTCTGTAAGTGCACAAATACGGAAGAATGCATGCGTCTGCATGAGTGTGTATACCTATCTCTCTGCCCGCTTCTAATGAAATGAATAGAAATAAGGTGAACATTTTAAAGTGAAAAAAATATTTTAAAATATTATATAGCAGGCCAGACCAGCAGGAACTCATTTTTCATTCATGTATGCTAATTACATGGTGCCAGATAGCAAGGGTTCTCTCCCTAAATGGAAAAATCTATTTATTTTATTTTATTTTATTATGATGGTATGAGGAAGAAGAGGGGAGGATTAGCATGCACACTAAACTATTCTGCATATCACCTAAATATGCAACATAAAATTATGCTGTCACCTGAAAGGAGAGAACTCTGGCTTTCCTCCTTGTGCACTGTTCTGATGGAAGCAATTAAAGCCTAATCCAAAGTTTAATTATGAATTCCATGATCTGTTTCTCATTATGCTAGGCCATGCCCTGGTATCTCTAAGCAGAAGCTGGTTATTCCTAGCAAAATGAGGTTGAAGGCCCTTGTGCTTTCTTCTCTTACAGCACAACCTCAGTTCAACATAATTTTCTACCTAGATGGATATTTTTAATTTTGTGAAATAAAGACCCAGGTCTGGATCTAAGCAAGGTCACACTCAGGGAAAATCCATTGATATTCCTATGACTGTAGGACTGCATAGGACTTTACAACACAAAGATGTACTGTATTTTTTATTTATCCTATCCTTTGTAATTGAATGCACAAAAACTGCATGTACAAGCCCAGACCAAGTGTTATTTGTATTTCTGTTTACTTAACCATCCAAGGGATCTAATAGCTATGATACTGAAGTGTGTAAGGATCAGTCCACTGATAGGACACCCATTGAAAAATCAGGTTTTCAATCTTGCCATTTATTCCTGAATAAAATAGTTTGGAATCAAGGAATGAAGGCAGCTCTGGAAGATCTCAAATCTCCCGGACCCCTGGGCTCTTCCCCTCTAAACAATAAAAGAGTAGTTACGTTAAACCTGAGCATTAAAAGCAACAGAAAGCCCTGCAGAGTTTTAAAGACTTTTTTTACTTTAAAAATCTTTATTATGGAGGAAATTTCACAGACAGGAGAATCACTTCATTTTAGGTGACTAGTTAAAATATCCAGTGCAAGGAGCACATGATAAAAGAAATGAAGAATGACAAGGGGTGATTGTAGCTCAAGTAAAAAAAAATGAACGCATTAGGGTGAAGAGCAATGTTAGATGGATGCTAAAGCTGTACAACTTTAAAACGGTATTTTTATAGGATGGAGCTATTTCATAGCAAGGCAGGATTTGCCAAGTTCAAAAATTATTACAAGCTATAAATTTTCATGAACTGCTTGAAAGTTCTCTTAGACAATACCAAATCCCATCTGACAAAATGTTGGGGGGGAGGAGCAGAACAAATAGGGCTATCAGACTTGGTCTGCAAAATTCAGGATACAGAAATCCAAATTTGCTATCATCTAATTATAATTAAGAGCTTTTCAGATCAGATAGTAAAGCCCTATTGCCAGAAAAAAAACCTGTTTCTTTATGTAGTTTCCATTGGATACACTATGTAACTTTGTATAGCAGATATCCATGATGGAGAACCTATGGCACGCATGCCACAGGTGGCATGCAGAGCCCTCTCTGACAGCACGGGATTTGTCGCCCCAGCTCAGCTCCACTGGTCATGCACGCATGTCCCCACCAGCCAGCTGATTTGGGAGTTTCTGTCCTGAATGTGCGGGGTTTGGGGCACATGCAGGAGATGCATGCACATGGGTGGGGGGCATGTGTTCATTTGCAGGGGGGATGGGAGAGTGGCAGGCGCAGCGTGTCCCCACATATCCATTTTTGGTCCCAGGAGAGGGGCACAAAATGGGGCACCGGGATGTCATGCATACATTTATGGGGGGTGGGGAGCATGGGGTGTCACACATGTATGTGCAGGGGGTGGGGCGCATGGGGGGTGTCACATGCACTTTTTATTATGGGTGTGGGTTTTGGCACACAACAACAAAAAGATTAGCCATCATTGGCACATATAAATAACAGATATAATATAAAACAATACAGTGTAGTGAAGCATATTGCACCAGAGGTAGTTCAAATGACAAGACAACCATTCAGGATTAATTCACAAAATCATTTGACCCAACACCTGGGAGAAGATAAGATTTTTATAGCCTTTGAAAAGGCAAGCAGGATCAGAGCCATCTGGAACTTGGGGTTAATTCCATAGAACAGGTGCAACTATAGATATAACTGGAGACAGGCAATCCCAGAAATAAACAAGTCTTCTATCTTGAAGGGATTTAGAGATCACTTTGATTTGTATCTGGAAGGCTACTGGCAACCAGCGGAGCTCACATGATGGATATGCGCCAGGGCTAGCTCAATCACATCTGCCACCTGTTTTTCAAGCAGGAGACATGAATCTAGGAGGACTCACAAAGGTCTATGCAGATCAGTACAACCCCATCTGGAATCAAAAATGGCAAATATCCATATCTTCAAAATCCATAGCTACTCAGCTTGCTCTTTTACATCTAAACTCTCCACACCACATCCAAATTTGAACAAGACTTTGACCAGCAGGTGGGATATACAATATCATCAGCATACTGATGTTACCTGACACCTGACAGCAAATGATGTAGTCCAGAGTTTCAGGTAGATATTGCACAAAAGTGGGAAGAAAACTGAGAGCAAACTCCCTTACAATAAAACTGAGAGATGGATCAGTACCAATTGGAACTAGCCGTGGAGGAAGGAAAACCACCATTCCACCAATTTTGGGTTTCAAAAGAATTTACTACTGGTTCTGTGGGGGCTGCTTGGTGGGCATAGCATGGTTTGGTGGGCATGGCAGGAGAAGGATACAGTAAGATCTCCATTCCCACTCCACTCCAGGGAAGGCTACTGCAAAATCCCCAGTTCCTCCCGATCAGCTGGGACTTGGGAGGCAGAGAATCGACTGGGGCGGGGCCAGTCAGAGGTGGTATTTACCGGTTCTCTGAACTATTCAAAATTTCCTCTATTGGTTCTCGAAAACTGGTCAGAACCTGCTGAATACCACCTCTGCAAAAAACCACGCTTCCCATGTCCAAGCCTCCTGTCTGTACAAGGGGAAAATGTTACAGGATTAGATGCTGTTCTTAGAAGTATAGTAGTCCCTGCCTTTCAGAATTTATAAAATAGAACAAAATTAATATAATTTAAATTAGCTTCATAAATATCTATGATTATAGGGCTATGCCCAGGTGTCATAGAAGTCCAGATGGTATCACAGCAGCAAACTAGATAGCTAGCCCTCTTGCCATGTACATCCATGTCACAGGCAAGTACAAAGGGTGGGCTTCAAACACATTGGTGTTTGGTCTTGATTTATTTTATATATATTGCATATAGTGTATGTATATGTACATACATATACATGCACATACACATATACATACATACACACACACACATACACAAATGTACGTACACACAAACACACACACATATACACACACACACACATCCTCCCACCATGGATAGCACTGATAGAATGGTCAAATATTAGGAAAAGCATAAAGTTATGATAATTTGGTTGACCCTCACGAACCTTGCCCCTGCTGGCAAAGGCATGACCCTGCCCAGAGGGAACCACTCTGGGAATGTTTCTTTCTTTGCAAGCTGTTGGTAAATGTGCCCGGTCCAACATCTTTCCAGCAATTGAAAATTGTTTCTCACAAGGACAATTATATGTTGCTTGTTCTAGAGTCAGCAAACCAGACAATCTCTATATCTGCACAGACAATAGAACAATAAAAAATATTGTATAACCACAAGCATTGTGAAATTAAACTTATTAGAAACGTGAACTTTCTCTTTTCTTTCTTTTCCATTTACCAGACTGGGCCACAGCAATGCGTGGCCGGGTAAAGCTAGTTTTTTTATATAAAATACACACAATGACAATTCATAAGGGGTCAAAAAGCCAAGATGCAAAGCACTTTTTAAAGTCTGCACAACCATATAAAATATACATTTGGAATTACAAGTTAAAACAGTTCAAGTGATATGAAAGAGTAAGCAAACTTAAAACATAGAAAACCTTATATCCAAGGAAAATAAAAATGTATTTATTGGGCATCGAAATGATATTAACAAGGTGCCAACTATTTTTGTAGCCAGGGATCCCGTTCTTAAAAAGCTATGAAAGTCATAAGTTAAAGTTTTCTGAATATATTTGTGTTTATTTTGTGGTTGTTTTGATTCTTGCAGTCCAGGTCTCGGACTTCTACTCTTTAATAAATTCTGAACACATTTCAAATATTTAAAAAGTGAAAAGAACTGAAGAACGTAACCTTTTTGTAGAAAGAAATAGATGGAGGAAATCTCTCTTCCTGTATGCTACTGCTAAATTAATAAGCATCTAATCAATTTAGTTTGAAAAATATGTTTATCTAGACAAAGTTTAATCTTTATTTAATGTCCTATGAGATGAAATCTATCATCTAAATTCTTCTAGGTTCATCCTTGAATAATAATTGTGTCTGAATCCCAATATTGCAAGCGATTAGGGAGCTTTGCAAAAATTATACCTTGCTTTCCTAAATCTGAAGCTTGCCATGCCTGCTTATATGTTTTCAACCTAAATCCTTTCCTCTCTACAGAAAAAAGATAAAGCCAACCATTGGGGCCTGCTTATTTAATGAGGATTTATGTCATATCAGGGGTAAGTGACATTTCCTACCTTTCAGAGAAGCACCTGTATTAATTGCATTTCCTGTTCTTGTATTGCTTTGTTCAGAAGAAAAGAAAATCATCTCAGGTGAGTTAACCTTGCTTTCGGAGGGCACCTGCAGTTATCTCAGCGCTTATTGTAAATCAAAACATGCTGAGCCTTTAAAGCAGCCAAATAAAGAGGTGCTGACAAGGGGGTATGCCAATAGGATTAGGAGCCTTTCTCACCACTTGTATTATCGGGATGCGAGACTGAGTCATGTTAAATTACAGGGGAAAGAGGTATTCCCAGATATTCTACAGATGAAGGATTCATTTGCTTGTTTGGTAAGATGAGGAATAGGAGGAGAATGTAGTATTTTGTGAATTTCCTTAAAGAGAGAGAGAGAAACAGAGACAGAAAGACAAGCACCTTCCTTTTAGCCTAAGGCTTCTATAATTGACCAAGATTTTCCAAAGAGATTTGATCCATCCAAACCCTGTTAGAACTCAAGCCTCTGGCTGAGATCACAGCTGAGGTGAATAAGAATTAGTCCTCTCTCTCCTATGCAGCAAACACAAATTCCCATCTATTAGGATAAATGGCATGTTGTTCAATTTAAGCACAGGCAAACAGAGACTGTCAGATTTGGGAAATGACAACTGTTATTTATTTATTGAGAATATTTATATAGTTTTCTTATCCTTTCCCCCCTCCCTTTCAGCCCCTATGACCCTAGCAGATCCGTCATTGCTGTAAAATATTACCACTCAAAGAAAATTGAAGCCAATAGGCACTTAATAGGAAAGTCATAGTTGCTTTATGAGGTAGAACTAAATTAAAATGCAACAAAATATGGTATAAGCATTCACTTTTTACAGGGGTCCAAAATAATTATTTTTCAAAATACCTTGAAATGCCCCTGTTACCTTACAATTAATATTTAGAAATATTGAATTAATTTAATCCCGTTAATAATCTTTTCTGTAAGATCCCTCACCAAGATTTAGTTCAAGTGATGCTATGCCACACAGTTTTTATCTGGAAAGAATTTAGCACTGCCAATTATAATAAAGACACAATCTCAAGCAATTCAGATTGCAGAATAACAGAATTGAGCTGGACTCTGGAGGCCTTCTAGTCTAAACCTCTGCTCAGGGGTTATACCATTCCAGACATATGGCTATCCAACCTCTTCTTATAAAAAAATAAAATGGAGCAACGCAATTTCTGCAGAAGAGTTTAATTGATTGAAGTGATTAATTGTTGTCACTGTCTAGAAATTTCTCCTTGGTTCTAGGTTGCTTCTCTCCTTGATTAGCTTCCGTAAATTGCTTCTTATCCCACCTAAGAATGCTTTGGAGTGTAGGTTGAAATCCTCTTCTCTGTGATAGCCCCTCAAATATTGGAAGACTATCATCATATCACCCTTAGTGCTTCTCTTTGTTGGATGAAGACCAAGGAAAATGGGCAGCAGAGTGCAGGTTTTTTAAACAATGTTTATTAGCTGACTTCCAGATGTGTGCTGAAAATTTTACAATTTCCAGTCAGCAAGGAAATGACCAGATAAGAAAGCACTACTTTAAAACATGATGGAATCCAAACTTGGCCACTTTTTTTTATTTTAGATGATTGTTTGAACATACCTATAGTTTCCCAACTACACTTTCCCTGCTACTTTGCTATGTATAGAGGACAAGATGTGAGTTAATGAACAAGTTGATCTTGCAAGTTGTCCATTGCAAATTTTGGAAGCAATTCAGTGTTTTGAAATATATAAGAACAAGGAAAATAGAAATTGGGTAAATAGCAAATGTGAAACCCTTTTCTAACCATTTTATAATTATTTAATAAATATATAAATGACTTTGCAGGCCTTTTTTAAAAAATCAACACGTAAGGGATGACATTATATGAAGAGACTGCATTTTGTATTTTGGAGAGATGCCGAAAGAAATTAAACTACTTATGTTCCTCTGAGCAGTTACCTGTTTGAACAGCTGGAGCAGAGGTAAAAATCAGCTTCAGATCAGAGCCAAAGCTGGAGAATATACACTCTGAATTATATTTTCTTTTTTCTTTTTACTTCTAACCTTCTGTTTGAAGCATGCACATGACCAACCTGTTTTCTCTTGCTGGTAATAATTTCTGTAAATTAAAGGTCGCTGCAGTATTTCAAACCTGCCAAGGGTCTGTTGTTATACAGGCCACTGTTATAAGAAATCTGGCTTTCAAATGTTAGTACTTAGTGCCAAATTATACCTGATGTAAAGATCTGAAAGTCATTTGTCAATCCACAGGCCTTCTTTTGTTGGAATTACTCAAGAGAAGAACAGGGTTTTCCTTAAGTCTTTGCTGTAGGGAAAAAAGTAGTAGTTTATTTCATTTTCCAAAATAGAGACAAAGCAAAAAATTCAAAATGCCAGTGGTTAAAATATAAGGGAAAAATATAGGGGGAAAAAAACCTAATCTCTCCTTGGCTTGTTTTTGCCGTTTATTCCTTGCCCAGTATCATAAACAAACTTGATTGCATTCTATAGCTATCCTATCCAGACTGCAAAAATCTCATGGCCATTAGAGTTGAATTTTTTTCCCTGTCTTTTTGCTCCCATACCCAGTGAATGTCCAGATATTTTGCATAAATTGGTGCTGTGTAGAAGTGTGAAAGGAAGGCAAGAACGAGATTGATAGGTAATAAAAATTGTTCTATATGTTGCTCCTACTACTTCTCTTCTCTCCCCGGATCCTGAGTTAGCCATCATTTCACGAGTAGCAGTATGCGCTATGAACTCGGAACAACCTAGTAGCGTCCATGATGTTCAATCTTGGCAGCTTTCATAGATGAAGTTATTTATGTTACAAACCCCCAATTAACCATTAGATGGCAGCAAAGAGATACAAATCACTCTGAAATTTGCTGCTATCTAGTGTTTGCTGCCCAGATAGGAATATTTAAGACAGAACACTTTTGACTGGTGAGCATTGCTATATTCCTATATTCTAAACAAAAGAGAGACAGGTGTTCTCTCCACATTAACAATGTAATAGTTGCAAGTGAAAGTAAACAATATTTTATGGGACTGAGGAAATGTTAGGGAAACATTTTGAAGTCTCAGGTCTACTGTGATAGTTGCATAAGAGGGGAAACCCAGCCCTATAATTGTTTTCTCCTGGCCACTTTTAGTTGGGACAACCTATGGAAGGACCAAAAAGTACTGGGCCTTCTCAGTGTAGAACTGAAAAGTTCTATGTATGTTCTTTTGAAATGCATTAAATTTAAAACCTGTTAGAGATTGTTATATAATCATTATTTGTTTGCTTAAATGTACAGCAGGCAGTGTGGGTTATGCTACAATTAGAGCGGCAATAATATTTTAACCATTATGAACCTTTCATGCCACACCAGCAAGGTGAATTACATACACATAATTTTTTGCTATAACAGTCGCAGCAAGTCCAATTGATCAATGAAGTAATTGGTTTATTCAAAAGCTGCTTTGTTATCAATGGAATTCTGTGCCAGTAAAATGGATAAAAATACAGTCTAAAAAATTAAATTGAACAACTAATAAACTGAATTAACAAGCCTTTTGCTACCCCTGAAAACACCTCATGTGCTTAGGAAAAGTGGAAATAAAACATTGATTATGCCCATAAACCATTAAAAATAGGTGCTGCACATCTTCTGATAAGTAATCGATAAGTGATAAATAAGGTGGCAAGTCTTCTGATAAGTAAAGACTTTCCCAATCTTCTGCACACCAGATGTATTAAGTCTAGGATTTGCATGCTAGGTTTCTACACTATATCTTGATTAGTGAATTAAGCCATCTTCTAAACCAGGGCTGTCAAACGTGCGGGCCAAATGAGGTCACACCCACACCCAGTTTAGCAAAGGGGGAAAAAGTCCTGATACGTCACATGACGCTGCTGTGACGACATGAGTTTGACATCCCTGTTCTAGACTCTACAATATACTGAATCCTGAACTGATCAAATAAGAGGAAAATAAAACTAAGTGAAGGATATTGGTTTACTTCTATCATTGAATATTAATATGCCTGTGTTCTCATAATGTCATTTCATCATCTTAGGCTACCTCTACTTTGTTGTCATTCATCTGAACTTACTAGAGTTAGTTTCCTAGAAGAGTCAATAAAGCAAGCAATGGGGAACCTAGTCTGGACTGTACTATCTTTTGTTAATTAATAGTTTGTTGTTAATCCCTTAACTATTTTGGTTAAACACAGCTGTTGGAGAAAGCTGCACATTGTCTTCTTTTCAGCATTAGAATACCAATGTGTGATTTCCTTAGTTTTGCTAAAAGATGTGTGAACTTGACCATCTTAGCATTGCAAGAATTCAGCCGTCCGAGTGTAGCAATTTGAATGGCAAACTAAAATGGATAGAAGGATAAATAAACAGGCTAATTGAAAGATTGTCCCTAGGACAAAACAGATTTAAGTTGATTACTGTAAATAAAACCATTTGGAAGAAAAAAACGATTTAAAATATAGACTAGGCTCCAAAGAACAACTTAGTCTTAAGCTAGAACTTACATGTTTGCTTTAACGGTCTCAGCTAAAGGTGCAGCACAAACTACTTCTGAAATTACCCTCTATTTCAAAAGCAATTTGTCAAATGGATCAGAGAAGGAGCTGCGTTATATCCACGCTCTGAGATCCGTGAATTCAATGAGTACTTTACAAATATTTCAGCAGAACCGATCAAAATGTTTTTCTAAACCAAGAAAATTTATGCACTTTTTGCAACTTTAATTACTCTTCCTTTAAAAAAGTATATTTTTAAAAATGGCAATTTTTTTTACTTGGATTTAATATTTTTACTATGGAGTTGTACTTTTTTTTTTCAAATGATGCATTTAAAGAAATCAGGTGTGTTTCTTTTTAATTTGGGTGTTTTGCATACTGCATTATGAATCTTACATTATTGAATGTACTTAGTAAATACATAAAGATATAATTTGCAATAAATTAAAACACATAATATGCTGCAATATCAGCAACATAATATGCATTTCCAAATTTGGAATGTTCCCTAGATCTCTAAGGGTCTTACATTTAAACTTTTTAATAACTTTCGCTCTAAAGTTTATTTAGAATTGTTTATTATTAACAGCCCATGCCATGTAGGCTCTTTCAGATATGTTTGGATTCCAACTACCACAGACCCTACCAATAATGCTAAAAAGCTGCAAAATGTTGAGAATGGAATTCAATATATATGTATAGGAGATCAGATTGAGGAACACTGGCCTACATACAGTATCCCTCAGTAAACATCATGTAAAGCCAACAGAGATATTTATCCTTTATGCTTTCCATTTGAAAGAATCATATATCATCTGTTACAGGCTGCCCTGTGTTCATCTTTCACCTGGCCTATTGTTAGCAACACGAGCTTCCTATCTTTCACTCAGTTTAAAAAAAATTTCCACCATAAACTTTGGGCAAAAATAGGACTTTCCTATTTTATGTATTTCTTAACAAATATTTTTTTTTATTTCATACAAAATGAGTTAGTATTCTCTGATAGCTGTGCTAAGCTTATATCCTTCATCCAAGACAACCAAATTCTGAGCATTTTTTCTTTATTACAACTTTCTGTTACTAAATTTTTTAACTCTCTGCCTCTGCTTAGGAGTACTATCTCTGACAATGGCTCTTGCTTCATCACACACTTTGATAGGTATTCATCACCTGCTCTCCTTAATTCATGGAACTTTTATTTTGTGCCTGACTTATCACATGCAATAAATTTTAAGCATCAAAGGTGCAATTCACTTTTTTTCTGATATCCAGTGTGAGTGTGACCACGTGCCCTGCTTTACAGAATATCATCCTCTTTGTTGACATTTCCTCTTTGAACAGGGGTCCAACCTAATTCCTGATTAAAACCTTCAGCATCATTTTATGGATGGCAGACTATCTAGTCATAATCTTTCCGGATGTGAGAGCGATCTGGCTGCGACATCTGTCACCCCATTGATAGCCAGGGTTGATTCAGCTGATCTGGCTGGCTAGGCGGGTGTCCCCTTCCTCCCTCACCGCTCTATGTGCATCCCTCTCGAAGCTGCGTGCTCGGTGGAAGAGGACAACCATCCCAGATAGGAGTGTACTGATCTTCAGTCAAGGGTATACGATAGCTGCGCTCCCCTGTTAGAACCTCCAAACAAGTTCAAGATCTTTCCTGTTATTCTGAGATGATATAGTTTTTTTTCCAAATTTGCATAATTACAGACATTGGTGTACTTTAAGAAATAAAGTGAGCTTTTGACTTTATTCGGTGAAGCAAAAATGCTGAGAGGTCTTTTTACAACCAAATGTATTTGTAGTTCTGTGGATTTGATCAGTCCTATTACTGACTTTTGGAGTGTCTGAATCAAAGTTGATTCTTCGTTGACTTCATGGTCTCCGTATAATTTCCTTGGCAGCTTTAACGAAGTGGTTTGTTTTTGTTTTCTTTTTTGACTTTCCAATCTAGCCAGGTATCCCTGTGTTGTTTCTCAACAAGTACCAGGTTTTTGACTTTCCAGTGGCTGTATCCAAAGCTTCTTTTGAAGAATGTGGGTATTATTTGAAATCAATAGTGAGGATCTTGAATCTGTCTCTATTGCCATCTAAATAAAATTGCACATTTGCTATTGCTTCCTTCACATTGTCACAAGAAATTGTCTCCTGGTAACGTGGGAAGAAGAGGGGAGGAGCTGACATCTTGCTTAATCATACCACACAGATAAATGGTTCCTAATGTTTCAATATTATATTTGGGATTTTTGTTTCCGCTCTAGTCTTTCCATCCATTCTCTCCTGTATTTCTCCCTGCTGGCAATATTTTGTAATACAATGGAAAGTTCAATGGGAGATTTACTGGACAATTTATAACTAAGTTATCAGTACAAGATAGATTGGGTACTTTTCTTGGGTGGAAGACAGATGCCCTGAGCATTTTGTGATTGATACATCCAAGGGTGGTGGAAGGGTAGGAAACAGTTGTAAATCAGCTAATAAGCAAAGGCTAAGCAGCATACACAAATATTAAGGCAATGCAGTGGTAAGAAATCCCATTGCTAAATGAAATTATATACACCTAGAATTATTTTGTATTATTAAGGCTGTTTTTTAGGGTCTCTCAGCACGGGTCTTTTCTTATGTACCTTTCTGAGTTTTCAGCTAGAAATGCACAGGCTCACTGGCTTTAAAGAAAAAGGTTTATTCTGTTTGACTGACAGAACTAGCATTTAGCATGATTAATAATGGCAATTTTTGTACTTTGCTTTATCTAAGTACATGGGACTAACCACCTTTCTAAATGCCTTAATAGAATCATTGTTTCACAGGTGGAAATCTTACAGCCTCTGGTATGAATGACAGGACCCTGCATGATTGATAGAAATTTCTTAGATATCTGCTTTCCCCTGTTTGATTATAGCCTTCTCAAAGTTGGTTCCCTTTGGCTGACTGCCTTCAACCTCCAGAATTCCCAATTAGTATAGCATACTCCCTGGAGAGTATTAAATTCTGGAAAGTTGTCTGGTTATTAGTAGTTAATAACCAGACAACTTTCAAGAATTTAATACTCTATTAAATTAAATTATTTGATATTTAATTTATACTCTTTTCTTTTTTCCCATGGAACACTGTAAAGGCTTAATTATAACATAGTATATTAACAAATTTTAAAAAGTAAAATTATTAGCCATATAATTTAAAATGATCCGGTTATAGAAGATCCAGTTAATTATTTGTTGCCATGGCATAGAAAATTGACTTTTGATATGCCTAAATTTAGTACTTTTAATAGTTATAGGCTTTATGTTTTCTTTAATAGTATGCGATTGTGGCCATATAAATTGAGAGCAAACTCCATTCCTTACTAGCACTAATGATGTTACCTAGTTTGGGTAATGAATATCTGCCATAAAACAATTGAGCTCAAAGAGCAGCAATGGCCCACCCATATAAATTTATGGATTGTTTCATTAAAGAATATGTCTAATGTATCTCCTGGCCCAAAGACTGCAATGAAGTTTTAATTGAATACTAATACAAGAATTCAATATTTATCACAGAAGAAAGCTACATAAAGACAGCTAGCAGGCACTGACCATAAGCAGTGAGAGATTTTTATGCTATAATAACTGCCTGAAAAGATGGATGGCCATTTGGAGATATTAAGATAGTTCACTTCTTTCTTTTCAGTGAGCTATAAATGGTAAATGGTGAGAAATTTAATATGCAATGTAAAAAGAAGAAACTAGCTATCTATGTTGTCTGTGCAAAGGACTGGAAAATACACTAAGAAAGTGCACAGTAGTGCCCTGGGAATGTTAATAATCTGTTGACCTTATAAGATACATACAAGGATTCATTTAATATATAGTTATAAACCTTAAACCTCAAATCTGTTTTATTGTCAGGTTTCACCAAGTACAATAATTAAACAAAGAAAGTTTTTTTTTGTATATTTTTAAAGCATGTTTAAAAAAACATTTCAACATTTAATGAACACTTGGAACATAAATATTTGTGCATTAATATACTTAGTATTATAGAAAGATATTATTTTAATAGAAATAATAGTACAGCTTATCACATTGATGAAATGACTTGAATATTCTCTTCATTCTGCTGCCTAGTTGTAAGTTACTGACAGGCAGCTTCAAGAATCTTAATTCTACCTCTTATAATATTTTTTATTTTAAAACTGAGTTTAACACAAGACCTGTATAAATATAGCATACTTGGACTGCAAACCAAAAACATTGGTTCAGTGATACAAATGATTTATGGATTACATACTGTATGTTTATGTAATCTTTGCCAACCTTGGCACCAGTTACTTTATCAGCTAGCATGGTATGTCTTCCCAGAATACCAAATGACACATAGGTTGAGACATTCTGAAAACCAATTTCTAGAGGGCAACCAGGCTGAAGAAAATTAGTTTATGTCTTAGCATTATTTATGAACCTAGCCTTTGAGCTTTATTTGTGGTTTAAACAAATCATGATTTATGAAGCAATTGTTTCTATTCACTGAAATTACTTCTAGAGCATTGAAAGCACATAGATTGGTTGTGATCCAGGGGTGAAATTAAGCAAGTTCTGACAAGTTCTGGAGAACTGGTAACGGAAATTTTGAGTAGTTTAGAGAACTGGCAAATACCACCTCTGGCTGATCCCAGAGTGGGGTGGGAATGGAGATTTTGCAATATCCTTCCCTCAGGAGTGGGGAGGGAATGGGGATTTTGCAGTATGCTTCCTCTGTCATGCCCACCTAGCCATGCCCACCAAGCCACGCCCACAGAACCGGTAGTAAAAAAAATGATTTTCCCCACTGTTTTGAGCATACTTTCGTAAGTTTAGATCCTGGATTTCTTTTTGATCAACTCTGAATTTGATTTGATTTAGAAATCAATTATACAAAGCACATGAATATTTTAAAATGAAATGCTAATTTTCATCTCAAAAGAACAAAGCAAAACAATGAATAAAAATCTAGGAACTGCCTCAGCCGGTGATTTTGGAAGTTCTGAAAGGCAGTGAATGGTTATTATTGAATATATTTTTCTTGCTTTTTAATTACCATCAAGGGGGTATCCTTCTGAGATGACGATATATCTTTATGGCAACTATGCACATTTGCCAATGAGGAGAGATGATAGAAATCCCACCGTTTTCCCTAGCAACGAAATATTTACTTCAATACCCAAAGATTTTTGCATGCAAAATTGTTTTCTTTTGTTCTCTAACAAACAACAAACTCCCACATTGTACCACAGACTTTAAACTAGTAACTTAATGTGAAATTCACAATAAATTAGTTAATTAATTGAAAATAGAAAAAGGAGAGATTGTTTGAAAAAATTGAAAGACTTGTTTAGGTCCTAGTTAGCATTTTTAATGTTTTTTTTATAGTGACATGTCATTTTTAGTTTTCATTTAGTTTTCATGTAAATGATATGATCATTTAATGCATTTTATTCCAGTAATGCTCTCCTTTCAATAACCTATATTCTTTGTCATGATAACATTTTTTATATCTGCCTCTTTCAATACAATATACTTTTTTCTCTGAAACCACAGTTCCTTTATCTTTAGCAATAAAAAAAACAAATTAGACAATTTGTTTTCAATTGTATTTGAAAACTTACTCTAAAAGGCGTAATCTTTCAATAAAATGTTAATACTCGGCAATTTCCTTTAAGTGTGCAACAGTAATAGTGAAGGAGCTAAAATCAAGTAATATGGTATTACATTAGATGCAACTGAATTATTTTTTAACATACAATAAAATAACCAATGTAGATTCTTGCACCCCCTCCAATTCATACTCTCGAGTGAAAAAGCTATCACACTTCTTAAAACTGTCTAGATTACTATTCCACTATTAATTTTTTTCTTGCTCTTCAGATGAAATTTTTGAAAAATTACATGAACAGAGCAAGGAGAAAAAGTATTAGCAATGCTCTTCTGAATGCTCTTAACTGTAAAACAAGGGTAATATTTCTGTTCTAGTGGTTATGTTCTTTTTTACATCTGTTTCCATAGTCTCATTTAAAAAGCCAAGGATTATTCAAAAGGACCTATATGGAGGTGGGAAGTGATGGAAATGACATGCTGGGTTTGAAATAGGAAACTTATTCTTAGCAACTCACCACTAACTTAAGGAATATTTGGAGATAATTTAGACAAATCTAGAGAGGCAAATTAAGTGAAAACAATACAATATCTTGGCCACCAGTCAAAGCCCTATGATCCTCATATGATTTTTAACTTTCTGAGAAAGATTTTGTCAAAACCTACAGTACCATTTTCGCACATTAGCTTGAAAATGCATCCTTTTGATTTTAGAGAAGTTTGCTTTCACATTCCTTTACAATGACCAACAGAAAGGGTGTGAACATACGTATTGAAATGTCTATATGCATTAGAATTATATAAATCCTGGTCCAAATGCCAAAGCCTCTGAGCAATCCAGAAGATTATGAAGATCCAGAAGTTGACCAAATTGATCCTTTGAAAGATCAACCCAGACTTGTCTCAATGTACTTAATAAATCTTCAGCGAAGATTAAACTACAGGCTAGCAGATGATATGAATCCACGCATTGTGCCTTAGTATTAACACAACTTTTCACAAGACGAAGCAAACAAGAATGTATTTTCCCATCCTGTGAGATCTGGATTGCCTTTAAACTCCTGCTTTAGTTTCTTTCGTTAAAAGATTGATGGACAGGGCAGAGCAGTATATTCACCTATGACTCTCACATCTTTTCATCCTCGAAGGCTTAAACACAACAAGATGTGATCCATTCAAGAATCATTCTGTGATTATTGGAGTCTTGAAAGAAAAATAGCAAGCCCCAGCACTTTTAATAAACTAGAGAAGGAATAAAGCTGAAATCAGGTACTTGGAAAGCAAGATAGTATATGTTCTAGCCCTTCCTTAGGCATGAACACCAGCGGGGTAACTTTAAGCCAGTCACTTTCTTTGATCCCAACTAATCTCATGGGGTGGTGGTTATGGAGAAAATAGGAGGCAGAAGGAATATTAGGTATGTTCACCACCTAGAATTAATAAAGGTGGGATTAAACAAATCTTTAAAATAAATAGAGATACTTCTAGCAAAATGCAATAATGTAACTTCAAAGGATGTATATGCAGCCATCAGAACTTCAATTTTTTTTTGTTAAGTATCTTTTTGGGAGGACAGATGTAACTTCAATTGCTAACCAGTCATTAAACAAGGACTGCTGTTTTGGAATGTGCTTTCCAGAAGCACATAGTCATTCCTTCTAGTTGTAGCAGTTAGATAGAATATATTATTATTATACAATTGTATCACAGTGGCCAGTTGTTTCGCCGGATTTGGCATTGGTTACTAGTCGGGCCCCACCCAGGGGCCTAGGACGTCATAACGTATTTTCGTAATATGCGTGCAGATCCAAGCAGTGCAGCTTTTTGCATTTGACTGATGGTGATTTTGTCAATTTTTAACTCTTTTAAATGTAATTCCAGTACTTTTGGAATAGCACCCAGTGTGCTAATTACCACTGGAATTACCACTGCTGGTTTGTGCCATAATCGTTGAATTTCAATTTTTAAGTCCTGATATTTTGCGATTTTTTCATGTTCCTTCTCGGCGACCCTGCTATCACCTGTTATTGCAATGTCTATGATTGTGACCTTATTTTTCTCAACCAGTGTGATGTCTGGTGTATTATGAGCCAGTATTTTGTCCGTTTGTATACAGAAATCCCACAAGATCTTGACCATCTGATTTTCGGTGACTTTTTCAGGCTGATGTTCCCACCAGTTTGTTGCTGTTTTAATATTATAATTTTTGCACAAATTCCAATGGATCATTTGTGCTACTGAATTGTGCCACAATTTATAATCAGTCTGCGCGATTTTTTTACAGCAGCTGAGTATGTGATCAACAGTTTCAACAGCTTCTTTGCAAAGTCTGCATTTGGCATCATCAGAGGATTTTTCGATTTTGGCCTTAATGGCATTTGTGCGGATAGCTTGTTCTTGCGCAGCCAGGATTAGTGACTCTGTTTCTTTCTTTAATGTACCTGTTGTTAACCATAACCAAGTTTGTTCACTGTCCACTTTATCTTTTATTTTTTCCAGAAATTGGCCATGCAGTGCTTTGTTCTGCCAACTCTCCATTCTTGATTTTATCACATCTTTTCTGTATTCTTGTTTCGTCTGTTGGGCCTTCAGTAAATTTTTGTTCTTTACTTCGATTAATAGATGTTCTTGACTTTCTTTTAAATAATCAGCCAGTGCATGTTTTTCTTCTTCAACTGTTTGCTTCACTTGTAATAATCCTCTGCCACCTGATTTTTGAGGCAGGTACAGTCTATCAGTATCACCACGTGGGTGTAAACTGTAGTGCATTGTCATTAGTTTCCTGGTTTTTCGGTCCAAAATGTCCAAATCAGTTTGTGTCCAGTTAACTATACTAGCTGTGTATCTTATAACTGGTATTGCCCAGGTATTTATGGTCTTGATTGTATTTCCACCATTCAATTTAGATTTCAAAATTTTCCTAATTGTTGGTGTACTCTCGCCTGACTATAGTTTTTACTTCTCCATGCCACTGAATTACTGCTGGTTTGTGCCATAGTCGATTTTTAAGTCCTGGTATTTTGCGATTTTTTCAAGTTCTTTCTCGGCGACCCTGCTATCACCTGGTATTGCGATGTCTATGATTGTGACCTTATTTTTCTCAATCAGTGTGACGTCTGATGATGATGATGATTATTATTATTATTATTTAGTTCTGCCTTATTTTATCACCAAAGCTTTGATATAAATATTGCTTGCTATTTGCATTATATTAAAATAACTGTTCTCACAATTGGTATTTATGGTTCCACAAATTCCTTGGAATGCTACTGGTTCCAGGAATAGTTTACTATTTTCCAGAGACCCTCCTCTTAAGGATTTGGGAGGACATATTTTGAATTGTAAGAGATGCTGCAAAATGAACTTGAAATGTTTTGCATGCAAAACAGACCTTTTACCACTGACCACATGCTACCTATAAATCTTGTTTTAAATGTTTTCTTCAACAAACATCTGCAAGTCCTTTGAATTTTGTCCAGCTTGTAAAATCAGTTATTTCAATGTACTTTTCTTCTCTTTTGCTCCATAAAGCAACTGATAGAAGGCAATTAAAAATAACAATTTTGTATGAAACAGTTGCAATAGCAACAGCACTTAGACTTATATACTTTAGTGCTTTATAGCAATCTGTGAGCAGTGCACAGTATCCACATATTGCCATCAACAATCTGGGTCCTCATTTTACCAAACTCAGAAGGATGGCAGGCTGAGTCAATCTCAAGCCCAGCCAGGAACAAATTCCAGGCTGTGGGCAGAATGTGCCTGCAATACTGCATTCTAACCACCAGGGATCTGACGCTGTGGGTTGGTCTTTACACAGGACTGGACTATCCTCAGAAAAAAATATCCTACCCAAACTGTCATAAGTTCTTATTGTCCTCAGGTACAGTGGCATCTTTAAAGTAACATACAAATGTCACTCCAAGTAGCTTTTTTATGTACACTAGGAATGGTGACATTATGTCCTTCATCCTTAATCATGGCAATACCTTGGTTGACCTAATCATAACCATATCATAGGCTTATTCCCGAGTTTCTATGGTAGTAGTACTCCCAGATTCTTTTTAGAGCAGGAGTGTCACACTTGATTTTATTGAGGGCTTCATCAGAATTGTGTTTGAACTTCAGGGGCCCGGGGGAGGGGCATGGCCAGATTGGGTGTAGCCAACTCGATGTCACTCATGTCAGGAGCACCTGTGGTGGCCCAAGCGCTTTGTCAGTGAAAACAGAGCAGAGGTTTTTGAGTGGCAGAGGGTTGCAGGAGGCCGTTGCAGCCGGGCCCTCCCAAGGTCTGTTTTCACTTGTGGAAGCACTGCAGGCCAGTCCATCACTGTTTACAGGGTGGCCCCACAAAAGGTATTTAAGACTGGCCTTATATTTGATAATAGGGTGACACTGAATTACTGTTTTATAGAAACTCAGGACTCAGACTGTGAAACCCCAGGGGGTAGTCGCTCATGATTTAGTTATGGTGCAAGCGGGTATAGAATTTTTACTGCAACATGCACATCAAATAAAATACTTCAAGTCTCTGTGATCTAGACAAGATTTACATTTCTTTATAAACTTCAAGTTTGTCCACACGTGCATTTCAACTGTATCCCATGCTTTGAATTCTCATATTCTTTTAATGTTTATTAGAACTACATATAAAATTCCAACTACGATACATATAGCACCACAGTAAAGAAGTAATAAGAGTTTAATATTTGGAATTTATTTATTATTAAATTTGTATGCCATCTATACATAGAGTATGCCATTCTATAAAGCAACTCTAGTATCTTAGTTTACATTATCTCCTATATAAATCACTAAAAAGAAATTAATCTTTAGGAATTCTGTATTTGCTTTTCATTGTAGTAACGATCTCAAGACTTCTATTTTGTTTGATCACTTACTCCCAAGCTCATCAATATAATTTCTCCCCAATATACATGTTCGATAGATTTGCAGTTAGCATCGATTATGGATTTGTACTTATATACCAAGAACTGTACAAGTAAAGCAATTCACAGCAATTTGTAATATTTTCTATTATCAAAAGTTTTGAGTCTTGTGGCATTTGTCTTTCACTGCAAAATTAAGACCAGAAAAACTGGTTCCAGAACAGTTTATTGGGGACACCACTTTTCCTTCATTACACAAAATTAAAATTATTATTCCCTCTTCTATGCAGCATTCTGTATTCAATTTATAGTTGTCCAACATATTTCAGCTTTCATCATATATTTTTCAATCAACAGCTCTTATTCTTGTTATGTCCCATCTGCATGTTTATAAATCATTTGTGATGTTTTAAGATTACTTGGTATATGCGTGTTACCCAAAGCTAATAATTTCAATGGGTAAGTTATTTAAAATTATGAAGAAAAAAGAAACCTGTAGTACCAATACATACAGGTAAAAAGGTTAAGTATGGCCTTAAATTTAAGTCTTAAATGATTCTACCATTCTTCATGATTCTATCAATCTTCTTTGTAGTCATTATATTTTGCAATAACCAATTTTTAGTACATTTATGAGGGAGGGATCAATATAAGCCAGATATTACAAAAAAAAAGTTATGTATTTACTTGGACATGCTTCCACTGAAGTAAAATTCCTTTGTGCAGGGGATATTTTAAGGTTTCGTAGACATTTAATTCAATGAGTCCTTTCCTTGTTGAGTCATACATGTTCCTAGTTCACCTACAGTTCAAGTGTATTGACATTCTGCTCTTTTCTAATTTTTAAAAAGAGTCAAAGAAAGAATGGTTTGTAGAGTGCTGGGTATGATTATAAGCTAGAAAAGTTTTCTAAGTTGCCACCTTGGTTCTGATAGCAGAAGTCAACCAGACAATTAGAGGGCTGTGTTAAAAGTACCAGTGATAGGAGTGAACTTTAAATGCTGTATACTATTTGTGTGAAATTAAACCCACTCAATTGTTTCATGTATAGATGAGACAGTCGGACATATAATATAAACCTACATGATCACAACTTATCACTTCTCTGGATATCTGAAAAAGATTTTTGTTAAGCTTAATTTTCAATTTGAAACCACCTTCCTTCCATTCATGGATGATAAACCAATCCATCTTCCTATGTATCTTCTACGTTTCTACATGTTGACAACTTTAAGAAGTGTAGACTTTGACTCCCAGCATGCTGGTTAGGAAATTCTGGGAGTCGAAGCCCATACATCTTAAAAGTTACATAGGCTAAGAACACTGTTCTACATGAGTACTTCCTTGAAAAAATTATAAAGGGCCATCTTGGCATTTAAATCCTTTTTACTTTATTGTTTATAACTTTATATATTATTTGTAATTAAAATTGCATATAGTGAAAAGTATTAAAAAGTTTAAAACATTTATAGGTTCTCAAAACAATGGCAACTTTTGCTTTATATTTATAAAATGACTCATGAGTTTAAGTAATAAATTCATGACTAACCTACTAAAGTAATCATTTGTTTTCTTTTTCAGCAGTGTAAAATATATAAATATATTTATAGTGTCTGAATATTTCTTCTGAAATGTTTAACTGAACAAGGTTAAATAAGTGTTTTTGGTTATTAATACTAGGTTATTCGTGTTCCTTTGCTTGATGTAGTCCCCACTATTATGACTGCATGGCAAAATAAGAAATGTTTGTCTCTTGTCTCAATCATAAAAACTAGCAATTTCATATATTAATTCAGCATCGTTTTGTTTGACTTCATTTCCACTAAAAGCAGCAGCTTTGTTTTGCAGCAAAAATGGGTTATAAATCAAAATATTAATAGCAAATTATATTGCACTACAACTAGAAAGTAAACATGGAAAATAAATTTACTTTCAACAATACATATATAGCTAAAGCATGATGTGGGATTAGCATCCACTTCAATTTTGTCTTCTAATATAATAGTTTGTTCTGAAAATATATTAAATACAAAATTTCAGTTCATGAAATTTGAACATTTTTTTAAAAATTTCTTTATTTATTAATAGATAACATTAATAGATAACATTAATATATCAACATTGTATGGCATTTATGATAGCTAGCATTTTACTTTTGACACTGTTAGTTATTCAAAAGTAAATTTTCTCTTAGTTCCGCGGAGATTTCTGATTTTTTAGGCCAAAAAAACCTGTAGAAGCTATTAGAAGCTATGCAGTTTCCATCTTGTAGCAATGCTTTTCCAGTTCTGCTCTGAAAAAGTAAGACATTTAGAGTATTAAATTATGAAAAATAGTTACCTGATATTTTTTATTATCAAAAAATGTATTGAAATCAGGTTAAGTTTATAAATTGGTTTAAATCAATTAAATATTTTTCGTTCTTATGAGTTACTCAATTACATTTATAATAGTTCCCCAAGCAGATATATGGCTGAATGCAAACTTGAACTTCAATATCATCTCCAGGTTGGGGGCAACATGCCTCCAAGAACCAGCTGCAAGAGAACAATGGCAGGAGGGAACTATGCCTCCATCTCCTCGAAACTTATTTGGATGGTTAATGAGAAATGAGGCTCTATCCTATTTCTTATGAACCAAAATTCCACATAGTTGATTTCATTTAAACTAAAGCACAACTTATATACCATATGTACTGTATTTTATTCTCTTAAGCTGGTAAATTATTATTTTTTATTAATCATAACTTACCGTATCATCAAATACAAATGAAGTATCTTAAACGACCATTTTCAAACTATCTTTTATGAAGTTAGCATTTATTATCCACATAAAATTAAAGTTTAGGAAATGTATTTTATCTATAACAGAAATTTTTGTAATGCTAAAAAAGAAAAGAGGGAATACTGCTTATTTTATAACACAACATCAATGTTAAAAATTATATCTAAACAAAATTAATGTTTTATCAGTAATATATTGTTCCATTATCATGTGCTGTAATAAAGCAGAAGTTGAATTTATTTTCAATGCTTTGAGATATAATTTTTGTTTTAGGGGTAATCTGTATATGTTTTCATTACTAATATAGACTGAATGTTTTAATATACCTTAACTGGTTAGAGAAATCATCTTCTACATTATCATCATCCCAATTATCTTCCCACACATGTGCATCTTCATCTTCATCTAAACCAGCCCAGTCTAAAACAAAGCAATGAACAATGTTTTAATATATAATTCATGAATTTAGACAACATTGGATATATCTCAGTAATTTATAAATCAAAATATTTCATTCCTTTTTAATTTCCAACAGGTTTAAGTTTCATGAATAACATTTTTAGGAATGGTATGTGATGCATTTTTGTTTTTCAAGTAATGTTATCAAAAACTATCAGGTTCCATCATGAACAGATGTACTTGGTACTTAGATCTGGGCCAGAGCCAAAAATCATGGTTTGTAAAAATGACTGCAGTCAAATACTACAAATTAATTATCGAAAGATCTTCTCAAAACCTGGCTCATAATTTACAGCCACCAATATTCCCAATTTGTGAGTTTGGACCACCCTTGTTTAATCAATAAGAAATGAACAAGCTGAGTGAGAATCGAATAACCCATTTAACAAGATGGGGCAAGGAAAATGAAATGAAGTAATAAAAGAATGGACACCAGATTTTGCCTAAATAAAGATCGCTTATGAGCGCCTAATTTACATTAGGCAAAACTAAGGATTTAGAGTTCTGGCAGATGGCAAGGAACAATAAGAGGTCAGTTACTCCACAGATACTGCTCCAATATCAATGGAACTGTAATAGCTGGGAATTTAATGCCTATGTAAATTGCACATCAGACCTCATCGGTTTTGCAAAATAAATGGGAGCTCAGTCTTAAATAGTATGCTTTCCTTCTAGCTGGCTTTCGTACTATCAGCATAAATATATAAATCTGAGATGCAAAATGAGAAAAGCTGATAAGTGAACAATTTTCTAGCACACATCAGATTTGGTAGTAACTGCTATTGGTTACTAAAATCAAAATAGTCTATTCAAATGTTAGCTCCACTATTCCCATGTATCACAAAGCAGAGTGATAGCGTTCCTAGTGATAGCGTTATTTGATGCAAAACAATATGAATTTGCTGAGTCAATTCACCAGATTTGCAGAGAAATCATTACAACTTTTTCCAGTGGTGCTTTTCAAAAGACAGAAGTTTAAGACATTGACGTTTTTCTTACTAAGTCATTTCATCATCAGTGAATGCACATTTGTGCAAGAAAAAACCCTATATAGTATAAATCTTTTTATATTTTGAAAAATGCACTGGTTTGGTACAGACATACTCATATATAATTCTGTTTTTCAAATTATGAAGGAAGTCTCATTAAACAGGCACTCGCTTTCCAGTGTTACTCTTCTTTTAACTTTATCACGGCTCAGATTCTTAGCACCGGTTAACCATATTTCGTACTTAAGAAAATTGATTATAAACCAGAATTAGAGATTAATTTCAAATTGTATTTAACGTCTGTAGTTTAAAAAAATATTACAATCTTAACTGAAATTAAGGACTTGATTTTTAAAAAATGTATTTAAATGAAATGCTTAATCCTCTAAACAAGGATCGGAGAGCTTCACAAAAGGGATATACCAAAGAGAATTTCCTCTAATGTCTAAGTAAAGCAGTAAGGAACATTGTAAAAGATCTCAAAGATACCCAATATTGATTATCAATTTTAAGTTACTGTTGTTTTGATAAAATCCATTACACTTTGATTCAAACATTACACTTTGTTTAATGATGTCTAAATAAAAAAAAATCAGAATTATGGTTTTATATATAATTATAATTTAATAATTAATCCCAATTGTACATCTGTGGAAATAAGAAATAAATCCCAGTAAGTTTTTCTGCATCAGGAAACACTGTAAGTAGTAGGAGCAGCCAGTATAGAAGTTAAATTTACCTCAAAAAAGCCGAATGCAGTTAATATTATTCTCCATATAATATTTAACAATCTTCTATGACATTAAAAATTTCAATTTAGTAATAAATTTTAAGGTCATTTGATTATATTTTAATAAACTGAGGGTTCTGTTCTTTTAAAGTTATCACAGTGAAGTCTAACAGGTGTATATTTGATTAACTTCTACAATTCTAGCTTTAGCTTAACTGGACTACTGAAAAGAAGTGGAAATTAAAAACATGCTAATGAATACAATGAAAATAAAATGCTTTATAGCATACAACTGTAATTGAAATATTTGTCTCAGAGTGTATTGCCTATTTAATGTATATTTGAATGCAGTTGATTAAGTCATATCTTCAGGAAAAAATGTATTTTATTGAAAAATATATTTGTAAAAAAAGGCGCCTTCAAGAAAATGGATAGTGATTTGTGGTGACACATGCTTATTACATTACAGCATATTACACACTAATTTTGTAGAAAAAAAAAACCCAAGAATTTTTCAATATGGAAAAATTTTCCTAACAACTTTGGATAACACAATGACGCATAGTGATGAAGGATTTATCAAAATATAAGACCAGGGGCATGTCAGTATGTTCTGTATAACTTTCAGCATTCTGAATATGATTTGTATAGAAATATTGTCACCCCACAGATTTTTATTCACTATTAAAACTGCTTCACAACAAATTGAACTAAATTGGTTTAAAATGAATAGAACATTCATCTTTTCAAAAATAAGATAGAAAGACTCTTATTTATGTAGCATATTCCAAAGATCCTTTTTCAATAAGCAACTGGCCCTCCTTGGTTGTTGCATTGAAAATGTTTTGCTTCTCATTCAGGAAGCTGCTTTAGTCCTGAAGTGAAAACTTTTCAAAGAAAAAAAAAACAAGGAAGTCGAGTTGCCTTTTGGAAAAGCATCATTAGGATAACCATAACCTGCATGATTAAGAATATCTTTAATTATTAATACAGCAGTATGCACTGATACACAATGTGTATAGCTCTGTGTGAGAGGGAGGGGGGAAGAGGTTTATTTTAAAATGAAATTGTTTAAACTTCTGTAATATTTAAAAAAAAGTTTTTGAAAATGACTTAAGGATGAAGTTGTTGTAGCATAACCGAATACCCATAAAAGCAGGGCAAATCAATTTCAGATTGCTGAATGCAGAATTGAGTAACAATTAATTCCTAGAATGTAAGAAACTTTAAACTATTTTAGAGTGTTTTGATTATATATTAACATAAGTTTTCACTGCAAAACTTGATTATAGCTTCCATATATCAATTGCTAATTGATTTAATTTGCATTAAAATTATTGCATCTGAAACTTATCACTTCTAATAAAGTGAAGGCTTCCTTATTACTAAATAGATAACAAACCTCAGTTTATACATAAAACAAATACTTTATACCCAATGAATACAATCAAAACCATAATATATAAGGGACACAAATCAGAGCAAAGTAAATTTATTTTAATCCAAAAGCACCTCCGCAATTAAACATTTTAATAAATTCACAGCATTAGGGTAAGACTTCTATACTTACATTGTTTTAGTTTCCTAGTATAATTTATCTTGATTGCTTATTTAGTATTCTATGACTATCACTGTGTTGTATCTTATGATTTATGATGTATTTTTATGACAATTATGATTATGATCTATCACTTATAACTTTTATGCATACTGAGAGCTTATGCACTGAAGAGAAATTTCTTGGTGTATAATCACATTTGGCCACTAAAGAATTCTATTCATGATTTTGCTGCATTAATTTACGGCAAATAGGTGTGGTTCTTAAGTTTATTCATTATTAACTTTCATGTTACTATTCAAATCGAAAGTTTTGAAACCACAAGTGTTATAAGCATGAATCACCCACTTACACTCCATCATTTAGGTCAATCAAGACATCATTTGGTGTGCAGCATAAATGGCTTGCTCAAAACATCTGCACTCGATCTAATCAATAGTTATGAGGCGTCTTCCCCTCATACCTTTTGAACCCAGTTTCCGCAAATGAACACCCATCTAATTTTTTTAGCAACCTAAAGAAAGCCACGCATACACGTGTTTCTAAAAATCGATTTTTCCAGATGGAATGAACTTATTCCCAGAATCCCCAGCCAGGTCGAAGAACTTCAAATTACGCCTCCGCTTCAGAAAGAACGCGGCTTTCTTTCGCCCCACGGAAAGTCTGACTTCTTTTCTGACAAGGGAAAAGGGGGTGCGAGGCCGAACCTCCTTGTACAATGCCTGGAGCCTCTCTAAGGATACCGCGTGGGGGGAGGGGGAAGGCTCCTCGCAGGGAACGAGGAAGGGACAGTGGAAAAGAGGCCGGCTTTGGGGGGGAGGGGTCCCGCCATCTGGAACCATGCATATCATCCAGCTGTGTCGACTGGGGATGATAGGAATTGTAGTTTCACCTTTGGAAGGCCAAGGAGTCTGGACTGGGAGGCTTTCATGTTTTTCCGCACCCAGACCAACGATTCGCAGCCGCAGACGAGCCGCTGCGAGAAACCCGCGTTGCTTCTTTCTCTCCGCCTCCCCCCGTCCCCGTTTCTTAACCTACCTTCCGCAGGAAACTCCTCGAACTCGTCGTCTTCTTCCAAAAGCCCCAAATCTACGGGTTTATTTTTCTCCGACATGTCGGTTAAATTTTGGCCTGGTCCTGCCGCTCTAGAATACTCCAAGGAGTCCCACTCTACTGCTCCACGCTGAGAATGACGGGATAGACACGCAGACAACGGGCAGCGCATGCGCCTTCGGCGCGAATAGGGCGCAGGCAGCTCGTCACTTCCCCCCTTCCCCCTCCCTTGCGCAGCCTTGAGAACTTTCTCAATTTTCTTGGAGGAGAAAAAAAAGGGAAGAAAGGAACCAGGAAGAAGGCAAATAGATCATTAAATAGATGGATGAACCATCTCTGCTTTTCTTCATTTGCAGCATAGATTCTTCTCTTTCTCTTTCTATACACTTAATAATTCTGAAATAGGTTTTGTTTAGAATTGCTCAAAAGCTTTATTCCGGGATTACTTACAATTCTTTTTAGTAACACTTTTACAGCAGAGTTACTACCAATATTTATATCGGGACATTTTGATTATTGAGTTTATAAGACGATTCCAAAAATATAGGAATGAATACATTAGAAGTTGGTATGATTAGAAGTCACACAGCAAATTTAATCTGAAATCTAAGATTTTATTGCAATCTGTTATTCTACATATATTTATATAAAGTGGGAATATATATGTATATGTGTGTGTTTTTAATTATCAGTTGAATATTCTTTAATTCTCTTAAATTCATTTTTAATTAGCTTCAAAGATAGGTGGCTACTGTATGTAGACATGTATATTTTAAATATACAAATAAAAATATGCCTCCGTTTTTATTTTATTTTTTAAAAAAGTAATATAGAAGTATTTCTGAAAGAAAACTTAGACTAAGATGAAACTTCCTTGGGAAGGCAGGGGAAGGAGAAAGGAATAGGAGAGAGGGCAAGGAGGGAGGGAGGAGAGAAACGAGTGGGGAGAGAAGTAGAGAGGAAGGGGAAGTAGAGTAGGGAAGGATGACAGAGGGAAGAAAGCAGGTAGGGAGGAGGAGGAGAGAGAAGGAGAAGAAAGTGATGCATAAGGATAAATATGGTGTATGGGCAGCAGAAGAGCCAAACAATTGTGTTTTGGGAGCTGATGGTAAGATGAATTGATGTAAACACTTAATAATACAAAATGTTTTTTGGTTATGTAATAGTATGTGATTATATGTTGTGAAAATGGAAAAATAATTTTTTTACAAAAAAAAGATGAAACTTCTCAGTTTAAATCTTTTTACCACTTATCTATTTTTGCTCTTTCCTGTTCTTTTTTTAAAACTCAGTTGACAACTTAGTTTTGGTATCAGTAAGGTTGTCCTGTAGACTGAGATGCAACAAACTTGCAAATCTTGGCTCCCTAGTACAAAGACAAGTACCTGATTAGTATGAGTCACAAAAAAGTAGGGCATTTTCTAGATGAATTGTTCTTCCTTAATCACCTGATTAAATTTCACCTGTTTTATGGAGTGTATGTTGAAAGAAGCACGTAACTGACAGAATAAGTAAATAACTTTATAAGTTCTATTAATAGCAAATAGCTTCTAGAGACATTAGTATTGCAACTAAAAGGTATTATAGCAATAGCAATAGCAGTAGACTTATATACCGCTTCATAGGGCTTTCAGCCCTCTCTAAGCGGTTTACAGAGAGTCAGCATATTGCCCCCAACAATCCGGGTCCTCATTTTACCCACCTCGGAAGGATGGAAGGCTGAGTCAACCCTGAGCCGGTGAGATTTGAACCGCTGAACTGCTGATCTAGCAGTAGCCTGCAGTGCTGCATTTAACCACTGCGCCACCTCGGCTCATTATGTACCTATTCTGACCCATTCTCCTTAAAAAATGTTTGAAAATAACAGAGGAAAACTAGAAGATAATGAAGATTCATACTAGGCTACTTCATATCATCTTATGAATAAATTTAAGTTTATGAGTACATTTGGCCATAAAAGTTCCTAATGGAACTCTAGGTTTAGTTTCCAGATTATGAGAACAATGCAGTTTTACTCACAGTGTATTTAGGATTATAGTTTTTTATATTGCCTTTTACATCTTCCAAATTTTGAAATTCAGTGCAGAAAATAAAATCCTGTCAACAGGGTTAAATCCCTTTTTGTGGTTTTATTTAATTTCCTTTATATAAAATCTAGGGCTATTATTTAAATTCCTAACCAAGAAGAGCTCCAAATATGGCTTCCTAACTTTTCCTCTTCTAGATTTTGCATGTTAGTTACCAATCTTGCTGAGCAATTACTAACTATAAAGAATGACTTTTTTCTTGATAGTTATGTGCTGTATACATTTTGACAATAAATTGCATCTCTCAATGATTAAAACTTAGAAAGTTATATTCCCCCTTCACTAATTGGAATCCCATATTTAGCTAGTATTATCCTCTTACTTTGGAATTGTCAGAAACGTGTGTATCTGTGTGTGTGTGTGTATGTGTGTGTGTGTGTGTGTCACAACAGCTTCATGTAGTGTATGTGGGGGTACATTTATGTGTGTGTGTGCTTATATATACATACATAATTTGCCACAAGTCTTTCGTGCCTGGGCATATCTCAACCAAACCCCAAAGCTCTGCTCAAAACCATTCTGTTATAATTATAGTTTCTACTTCGGGAATCATCACATTTCTTCTTGTGGAAAGCCTGTTGGATTTAAATCAAGTTTTTGTGTGTATTTCATCTACAAAATTTCCTTTTTGAACATTGTTAATTCAATTATAGCTACATCTAGAACTATTACAAGCTATAAATTGATCTCACTGACATCCTACTGTACACTAATCATATGAAACATTTCACATTTTTAGCAAACCATGAATGTAAGAGTTGCCAGAACCACGGGAGCACTAGTTTTTTTTTTCCTTATGGGCTATGTAAATTGCTATAACACACTGTTCAGAGAAGTACAATGGGCCAGACTGCAAATAGCAGATATGCAGCTAAGTGTGAGAAGTACTCTCTCTTGCAAGAGGAAATGTTTTGGGGAGAGGGGAGGAAGCACTGGCCCATTCTGGATTCCCATTTCTTCTCTACCAACTTAATTATTTGGATGATTATTACCAGTAGTGTATGATATGCTGTCTAAGTTATTTTCTTTCAGTAAACATGTCACTCCTAGCCCATTCCAGAAGCCTAGTGTCCACTCATTTATTTTTCACAGCTTTTCTTGCCTTACTACCTGAAACTTCTTTTGCCAGCTATAGGCAGATCACCCACAAAAGTTACCCAATTTTCTCTCTCATCCTCAAAGTTCATTTTTCAGTAGTGAAATATTTTATATATTTTAGAGTTACTGAACTAGCTAGCTAGTTACTGAACTGTCTTCAATTCCTGATGTCTTTGGGTCCAGTAAGATACTCTTTCCTTATGAGGAAAGGCTCTTATTATGAAAGGCTCTTAAATCTCAGCTTCAATTGCATTTGAGAAGTAACTAAATTATTATAAGGCTACTGCCAATTGCAGGTTTTATGTTTGCAAGCTATTGGCAGTTATAGGAACTTCACTTTCTACTCTCGCAAAAATGCGAGTTGCAGTAAAGAATAAGACCTCAGACTCCATTGCTGCTTAGTTTTGTTGCTATTAGTTGCGAAGTCATGTCCGACCCATAGCGACCCCCTGGACAACATTCCTCCAGGCCTTCCTGTCATCTACCTTCCCCCAGGGTCCATTTAATCTCACTCCTGCTGCTTCGGTGACTCCATCCAGCCACCTCATTCTCTGTCGTCCCCATCTTCTTTTGCCTTCAATTTTTCCCAGCGGTAGGCTCTTCTCCAGTGAGTCCTTCTTTCTCATTAGGTGGCCAAAGTATTTGAGTTTCACCTTAGTATAATACCTATTAAACACATTTTTCAGCTTCTGTCTCTATTTAAAGAAGAAATTAGCCATGAAAAAAAATTAATATTTATCAACTGTTTAATCAATGAAAACTGATTCTTCTGTTAGGTCACATATCAATATGTGGGCATGTATCCAGCAGATTGATTATTTTTTTTATTGCTGAATTGGCAAAATTATGTATAATAACATTTTTTATATGTAACTGTAATTTTTCATTACGGTTTCTCTTCGGCTTTTGCAATCAGATTGCCGATAAAAGAAGTGGCAGATGAGGTCATCAAATGTCAAATACATATCACTCTCACTTTTCATAAATGTATTCTACAGTTATGGAACCAGAGGGTAACTGATTGGACCTGTGGTGCCTGCAGGGAGCAAAATTTATCATTTTAAAATGAAGTTATATTCTGTAGGAGTTGTTGAATTGAGCATTTGACAAAAGAAGAAAACATATTTTGTAGTAACTTTCAGGAAGTTTCAGAAAGGTTAAAACTAATTTCAGCTATAGAATAACAATAATGATCATAAAGCTGCATCCCTAATAGTGTAATATTTGCATGTGGCAGTCTGAATTTCTTGCCATATTTTTCACTTTTTAAAAAATAACTGAATAGTATTGAAGCCTTAAACAGAAACTACATTAAATGAATAAATTGAGAATAAGAGAGAATGATTAAAAGTTTCAAAAGGGTTTGTGGCATGCTTAACAGAAACTGTAAAATCACATATATTCAATTTAATTTTGCATTCTGCTGGTGATTCAGACTAATATAGAGTTCAGAGTGTACATGGCAGAACAAGTTTGTGCCTGTGGAGTCTCTGATGTGTTTTCTCACTAGGCACTTACTTCGCTTGCCATATAATAGTATTTCCAAGTTGCTGGTTCTTTTCCTTGAACACCAAGCGGCTGATTCATGAGTCAATGACTAGCACAGCTGGCTTGCAATGTGTCCTAGATTTAGAAGGGGAGAAATATGCAAGACCCACAGTAGGAATGTTTTAGACAAGTTGTAACTTGTTCTGTAGATGGTCAGAGGTTAGGAAACAGTGAACATTAAATCCCCTAGATCTTTACATTCAAATCTGAATAAGTAGGATCATATGCTAATTTTATAAATAGCAATAATAGAAAATCACAAACTTATGATAGCCTTCATAGCTTGCTACTTGACCCCTTTTAAAATGTGCAGTTGGCAGAACAGTTAGAAGTTGATCTAATACTATAGCATTCTTTGCCTGGTTACAAATGATTTATTGAAACATTCTTGTTCAGACAGCATATTGGTTCATTGATGGCCCTTAAGGAAATTTCTGTACTATGCTCCTAATTATTTGTAGTTTGGTCTTTTCTGTTTATATAAATCATACAGTTGTATGAACTACCAGAAATAATGATAATACTTTGACATTATATCAATTGGTGCAATTATCAAATAAATAATATGATACATTTCCACCTCTGAGAATGTCTCTTACACGAATCCTTGCTTTACCTGTAGAGAGTGATTTAAAATGCTTTTAACTCTATCCACCTTTATTCCTCATTTTAAATTATCTGTTACTTTCTCCCCAAGTTGCATTTTTGTTTTTTGAAGGAAATGATGCATTGTAATTAAGAGATAAAACAGGAGAAGAGATTTAATGAAATCCAGATACTTTGATTTCATCCAAATCATGTTTTCTAAAAACAGAGGCAATCTGAAAAGTAAGACGTTAGGACTGTCCTTGTTGCCCTATAATTGGAGTGCTATATCATCAATCAGTTTTAGAGAACAATGTTTTGACCATCTATAGAGTTACAATTTGTCTAAAACATTCCCAGTGTGGATCTTCATATTTCTCCTTTTCTAGTTCTAGAACACATTGCAAATAGAAAATAGTTTTTTTGTGTTACAAAGACTAACACAATAACTTGGCTGACAATTTAACTGAAAGAACTTAGCAGTCTACAGATAATTTAGATTAATCTTCTGTGACAGTATAGTTCTTTAAACTTGTTTCTTAATTGGGTTATTCCAAGTCCATTGAACCTTGAATTTGCTAATCTTTTTGCTGGAGGAAATTGATTTGGAAAAGGCAATACTAAACTATATTGACCAGAAAAATGTAATAAAATTGGTAAAATCACAATACTTTATATTTGCAAATTATGCGTGTACTTTTATTTCAAGACACTGTGGTAATACATGATAGAATTGGACACATATCTCAACAGAATTTATTTAATGTTAATCTATTCATTTTGAGATAAATGAAAATTTTAAACAATTTAGACACACCAGATTGGATTCTCAAGTGCCATGTTAGCTTTATCAATCAAGTAAAAATTGTGCACTTGAATATAACAGTACATGGTTTCAATGTGATCCTCTTTGGTTGAATTAATTGGAAATCTCTCCCATTCTATTATCTTATAAATTCTTGAACAATGTAGATTGAATCACACATATCATGTTATTACTTGCAGAATGATGGATATAAGAGCATTTGACTGAGGAATAATCCATTTTACTAAAGGATCAGACTTTCTGGAAATAATAGTAAAACCAACAGAATAGATCAGTCTTTAAAAATTGTCCTCATTCATAATTTAACTATGGACAACTTGGTATATAAAATCTGACTAGATTGTGGGGAGCATTCCCACTTGAAAATGTGCCCACCAGTTTTGCACTTGGCATTAGCGAAAATAATGAAGAGTGGAGAAAATGGCTAGAGTCATCTGTAAATTATTGATGGTTCATATAAATTCTGTACCACAGAAAGTTGTATCCTTCAGTTAATTTGGATTTCTGGCTGTGGTACCACCTTCCCTGCAACACAACATCATTCATCCCTGATCAAATACAGCATTTGGCTCTTCACTGCCAATATGGTAATGGAATCCAGCAGATCAGGGATGAATGATCTGCTGGATTCCATTACCATATTGGCAGTGAAGAGCCAAATGCTGTTAGTCTTCAAGGATTTCAATTTGCTAATAGGTTACATTGCATCTAGGGTAATACAGGCCTACCTCAAGTCATCAAAGCTCAAGGCATATCAGTGTTCATACTTTGAATGTGATTTTTGGATCATGATTTTCTGAGGAGTTTCAGGAAATGAAGTAAGACAAGTGGAGAGCAAGTCTAATTAAACACAAGTAAAAAACCTGTATTGGGATTACAGGAAGCCATTATTGGACTAGCAGTCTTGGACAATTTTGCCCATTATTCAACTTTCCCTTTTTTAGGGGAGGCTGTTGAGGATCTGGTCAGGAAATAGTTCTAAAAGCTGAATAAAAAAGACTTTCTGGACTCATTTTAGTCAGGATTCAGTTCAGGATTCAATATGAAAACAACATTGGTTACACATGTCAGACCTTGTGAGCTTTATTTATTTTAGTATCCTCTATGGTGTTGGAGTAAGGACATTCCCATTTTTCGGGGACATGGCAGTTCTGAATGATTCTTTGTTCTCAGCATTGCAAGATTGGTTGAAAAATGGATGGTTTGATGAACTAAAGAACAGAAAGTAAGAAGTGGATGTGCCTTAAAAATAAAATATACTTTATAATGTATTTTAATTATATTACACTAATGTTAAATTACAGAAAATAAAAATTTTGCGTGGGAAAGGCAAGAAAGTCAATGTTATAATCACTATCTAATAAACTAAAAACATTTCTCTAAGCAGCATCTACAGATATAGTCCCTTACATATAAAAATATATTACGCTTTCTCTTTTGAAATCATTTTTTCCGTCCCCATAAAGTACTATGTACATTGACGGTTTGTTAATATTTGATAACCACTATCACCATTGTATTCATCTTATGAACTTCCTGTTCTCCATAATTTATAATGTAAATATATTTAACTGGGCCTTTGGGAGTAAAACATATTTTAGTAAACAAAGACGAACTTCTTTTCCCTTTATTATATTTTAATGGTACTAAGAAAATACTATGAGTGTATGAGTATAGTCTATGAGACTATATTGAATTGCTAGATGTTAATCTTTGAAAGTTAGCAGTTCTTAGTATTCACATTGGATGGGTTACTCTTGACTTTAGTCAATCAAGCCCTTGCTTCTAGCATTTCCTACAATTTCCTTATTTTCCCAACAGAGACGGGCCTTTTTTCATGGTAGCATCACCCTTTCTATCTATCTATCTAGCCCATCCATCCATTGTCTTTGATCCATAGTATGCTTTGTATTTAACAAAAGGCACTTTGAGAAGGATAAATGGATGTGAAATAAAAAGGTCAAATGAAGTCTTGAGGCATCCTGCAGATTTATTTTCATTTTTATGAATCAAGACTATTGCATCAAGTAGTTGGAATAAAATATTGTGAGAGAATTGAAATACATGCAAGAATGGATAAAAGTGTGAGGGTGTAAATAGGATTTCACTAATAATTTTATATTCTACAAAACTAACCAACATTTTCTGAATTTTCCAAATGGCATAACAATGTGACATGATTTAATTTTAATATACTCATGCAGGTTTCCCAGGCAGACACAATAAATATTGTTAAATCATTGCTATTTTAAGATTTTAAGATTCATTGATTTCATTAGGATTTCTGATTATTTTTAGCCAGCTACACAGAAAGAACTGTTTACCAGATTTCATTTTTAGCTATCTTCAGCATTGATAGCTTGTACATAATATGAAAGACTAAGTTACACATTTCAAAAGAATTAAAAATGAAAATTGTATTCAATAGTTTAATCAAATTCAATATTTTAAAAAAATAAACTATGGGTTTACACAGATTCACACGGATTTGGGTGCAAATGCAAATTTATTTTCCTTCTACTTATCAAGCACTAGACTTTATTTAACAGATTAACAGTGTTTCAAGGGACCTTTAGGCCATCTAGTCCACCCCTCTGCCCAAGCAGGAGACCCTACACCATTTTTGACAATTGGCAGTTCAGTCTCTTCTTGAAAGCTACCAGTCTTGAAAGCTACCAGTCTTGAAAGCTGCCACAATTTCTGAAGGCAAGCTGTTCCATTGGTTGATGGTTCTCACTGTCAGAAAATTTCTCTTTATTTCCAGGTTGAATCTCCCCTTGATTAAGGTGACCAGACGTCCCGATTTCAGCGGGACAGTCACAATTTCTAACAATTTGTCCCATGTCCCGGGGCGTTTTAAAAAAGTCCCGATTTTCTGGCTTCATGTTGAAAGCCCGGTGGATTTGCTTAAGAAATTCTAACCGGGGCAAGACAAAAGTCTAATCCCTCTCTCTGTCTCAGTACTTTCATTGAAGATATTAAACGTTAAAGCAACAAAACGGACCCCCGCCTCCGCCATTTTACCTCATTTTATAAGAAAAAAATGACCCAGTACCATAGAGGTCCAGGAAATACTTGGCTAGAGAAGTCACGAGTGTTCCTTCCTGGATTTTCCGGAGGGGAGGGGCACAGAGGTTGGAGGTCGGCTCGTGTGGAAAAAATGGTGGTGAAACTATTTTTAAAAATTCTGTGCACAATACTTTGAAATGTTTTACTTCAATTTATTCTGTGTGGATTCTTTTTTTAAATTGTCTTAGGCTATTTAAAAAAAGATTCTATCCAAAATACAAAATACCAACTGCAGTTATTCACTTAAGAACTGTGGCAAGAAAGGTGGTATAATGGGCTTAGTGACCAAAGTTACAATGGCATTGAAAAAAGTGACTGATTACCATTTTTCACACTTGGAGACCATTTTCACACTTAGCGACCGTTGCAGCATCCTCATGGTAATGCGATCAAAATTTTGATGTTTGGCAACAGATTCGTATTTATGATGGTTTCAGCGTCCTGGGGTCATGTAATCACCTTTTGACAAAGTCAAATGGGGAAACCAGATTCACTTATGTTACTAACTTATCAGCTGCAGTTATTCACTTAAGAACTGTGGCAAGAAAGGTGGTATAGCGACCAAAGTTACAATGGCATTGAAAAAAGTGATGACCATTTTCACACTTAGCGACCATTTTCACACTTAGCTACTGTTGCAGCATCCTCATGGTCACGTGATCAAAATTTTGATGTTTGGCCACAGTTACAATTTATATTTGTAAATTGTAGTTATGTTGAAATAAAAAAAAATTACAATACTATTTTTGCGTTGTATGAAAATTTTTGTTGCTCCGTATAAAATTTTTAATCAAGCCCCCCCCCCCCGGTCAAAGGTGTCCCTCTTTATCAATCTGAAAATCTGGTCACCTTATCCTTGATCCATTATTCCATTAATCCATCCTTTATTCCTTGTCTGGCCCTCAGGTGCTTTGGAAAATAGGTTGAACCACTCCTCTAAAATATTGGAACACTGCTATTTTGCCTCTCCTGGTCCTTCCCTTCACTAGATTAGCTATTCTCAGTTCCTGCAACTATTCATTATATGTTTTAGCCTCCAGTTCCCTAATCATCTTGGTTGCTCTTCTCTGCATTCTTTATAGAGTCTCAACATTGTTTATTGTAGTGGTGACTAAAACTGGATGCAGTATTCTAGGTGTGGTCTTCCTAAAACTTTAGAGTGTTATAAGTATCTCATTTGATTAGGGATTGATACACATAACTTCTCTGTTTAAAATTAAGTTATAACACTAATTAACTAATTCTGAGATATACTGGGAATAACTAGGAATCCTAAATAAAAGTGGAGATCCTTGTCCACTCCAAAATGCACATCTAATGGTTAAAGGTACATGGCCCAGTCTATTACTGCATATAGATGAGCATCAAAATAAAAATATTATTTTGGCTGAATTTATGAAGGATCCATTTTGTTCTAGAATCAGAACAATTAAATGTTCTGCAAGGAATACTTTCAAGAAATACATTTATCTTTGTGATGCAATCTTATTAATCATTGATGTCATCATCCTCATCTTTATCATTATTAATGTTGCTGCTATTCATTTTAGTCATTAGGCATTTCAAAGTAGTCAGAATAAATTTCTGTTTATCACTCCTTTTTGGAAGTTATGCATTTATTTTATTGTTTTACGCACATGTGTATATTATTCCATCTTGGACTACGTGTTCCAATTCACATCCATGGCTTTCTAGAATGCATGCTGAAACACATGACAATAAAATTAAAAATACAGATACCGACACATAAAACATTTATATTTTATCTTGAAGCCCTGAAATCCCAAGTTACTCTCTATTCATTTTTTGTCAGTAAAATGTCTCATCAGGATAGAAAGGCAAACGAGAAAAGAAAATAAATATGCCAGTATTGTATGTGAAAGTAAGGAGAAGAAATCAGTGTTTCACGTTATTTGAAAATGTAATACTGTTTCTTGGGGGTGCGGGGGAAATGCAATGCAACTGGGAGATTGAGTAAAAAAAGAGCTGAAAGCTACTAAAAACTTGTTATGCAATGAAGAACTTTCACAGCTCCTGCATTCTTTTGTTGAAAACAGATAGTTGCCAATATGCCACAAAGAAGCATTTACCAATGTTTAAAAGACCTTGCCCATTATAGGTAGTGTTAAATTTTGAATACAGCTTTTATTGCTAAGGGGACACATTTTTACCAATATAGCTCCCCATCAGATGTGCTTTTATCCTCATATTTGTATGGCTTTTAATTAGGTAACATTAGCAAATATAGGTAATAATGGTTTTTTTGTAAACATTTTTTTAAAACATTTTTTTACAGGTACCTGGGTAAATATTTCTTGTGAACTCCATTATTGTTGAGCTTTAGTTTCATGAAAGTATGAGTAGTATATCCGATGTGAAGCTTAACACATTACTTTTGTTTTTCTTCTTATCAATAATTGAAAAATATCTGAATATCTTTGTTCAAAACACTGACTTTTAGAGTTAAGTTTGTTGCCTAGGCAGGATTAGAAGATTAACCAAGGAGTTAATATTTTCAACTAAAGACACCTTTTAAATAGTAGAAGATTAAAGTACAAAGGGGAAAAAAACATACTAATGTCTCACCATAGTTTCTTCTGTAAAATAAAGAACTACCATATTACCCAACTGATTCTTCCATAGTGAGAAAAAAGAATACTTTTGGTTGAAACAATAATTTTACTTCTTGCCAAATTCTGCTTGAGTTAAGTGCATTTTAAGGAAGTGGTGCCTATTTAGACTTGAAAGTTCTAGTGAAGCAATTGACTCATTCTTTGCACATATTTGGTAGCTCTCAAGGATCTGGCATCAAAAGCAATCATTAATTCCAACATTCGTAACTTCTTTACCAAACAGCAACTGTAGCGGAAAACATTACACAACAGGATGTTCTGCAACCACTGAAGGATGGTGTTTCACTTTGGTAGTATTTGAAATGAATCAAGAAATAAATTATAAGCTGGGCAGCCCAATTCATAACCCACTAAAGTTGGAGTTATACGATATAACCAAATTTAATTCCACTGGTGTATGTAAATGGGATAGTAGTCACTAAAATTAAACTTCCACAGATGCCATAACTCAGTTATGGTACATCACACTATGACGGAAATCCTGCAAACTTTTTTTGCTCACATATAGTCTTACTACCTGGATACCCATGCTTTGCTATGAAACTATATGATCAGGCTTGATAAATTGACATGTAAAGCCATCAGGCTGGATGAGTCAAGTGCACGCCATGCCAACGCCTGGTCTAGCGAGGGGGAGGGAAGTAGAACGTCTAACTCCTTAGCATTGATGCATGTTAGTATAATACTGTGTAAGGAATACTGATGATCTGGTGGTCATTTTGAAAATTCCTTTTTTAGCGAGCACCTAGAAGCCAAGAGGTACATACATGCCAAATTTCAAGTTCGTAGGCTCTGGAAATTTCATGATGAGTGAGTGGTATTTGCCTTATATATATATAGATTGTGATTCAGATGGAACCCCTCACATCATAGCAGAAAATTTCCTAGCTTTCTTAATTATATCAATCAGGAAGGAATACCCTTCAACGAGAATGGACAGAGAATATTCTTGGTAACTGGCACACAATGAAAGAACTCCTTTCTTCAAGAAATTCCCAGAGAGAACCAATTTTTTTTTACTAAAGCATTAAATGAATCAATCTGCACATTATAGACACAAAATAAAAGCAGGCCATGAAAACATTCCACAACAAACTAATACCGCAGCCATACAAATGATCCATATTTACTGCTGAATAGATGTTATCTCCCTCAACACCTGAAGTGGTAAAAGAGGAAGTTAAGAAGAGAGTTGTTACATTCATGTTTTAACATTCTACAAAATACAGCTCTTGTACAAAATACTGTAAGCTATTAGTTGTATTATAATTGTAACACGTGTAATAGTGGAAGACCATATTCTCTGTGTATAAAATATCCTACATCTCCAAATAGGACTTGAAACTAAAAATGTAATATTGAATAACCAGTATGACTGTGGAATAAATATGAATTCCTCATATGAAGGTTCTAGGTTAAGCTAAAGCAGCAAAATGAATCATGCTATGTTCTTCAGCTAATAATTTGTAGGAAAACATCAATAATTGCTTTGAAATCCTGAACCTCTTTGATAAAAAGAGTGGATTGCAGAATGAAATCAATAAGTTGTTAAAGGTAAATATAAACCATCACCACCAAAAAAACCAGAAAGCAAACTGTATATCAAAATAAATGCTAGGAACTGTCAAGAAGAGGAAAGAAGCCAAGAAAGACAAAATTTCAAGAAGGAACTTAACAATGCATTTCAGAAAATTGTTAGAAGAGACAAAAATTAGTATTACAACAGCTATAAAGTCTCTGAAAATAGGAACAGACATGAAAAAGAGAAGAAGTCTTCCAAAAGATATCCAAAAAAAAAGGAGTTTCCAATCTTGAATGCCAGCAGAAAGATAGCAACTTAGTCTGAGATAAATACATATGGAAGCATTATACTGAATTTTTTTTTTACCACAGAGGCAAGAAAGCGAATGGATCATCAAACAAATCAATTTAGAGTTCCCACTAAATATGCAAATGATTTCCACTAATTATATCTCTTTTTGGACTTACCATACAAAGATGTGGTTTATTGGAAAGGGCTATAATGCTGGGGAAAGTAGAAGATGATGGCAGCAAGGTGCACATTGGAAGATGTGAAGGGCCAAGTTTGGAGTCATTCTAGTTATGTGATTGTTAAGAGTTGGCATGACTTGATAGAATTCATCATTTATTTTTTTGTTCCACTCTGTATTTTTTATTAGAGGTACAGTAGATAATAATACTACATATATAGATCAATGCAGATGCATCAAGAACTAGTCACAGTCATGTCACGATGGTGAAACATACTTTGAAACTTGACACAAGCTTTGCTCCTATTGTCTTTGTATGCAAGGCATATGATTTTTGATACACATTTTGTTACTTGTCCCATTCTGCAAATATCTGCAAACTAATGGCTTAAAAGCAGAGGAATATGTGTTTTGCTTATAAATACTCATGAATGACTGAAGGTTATAACTCACTGCCAGAATTGAATGTTACTATATTTAATACAGATTTCACATACAGACACACACACACACACACACACACACACACACACACGGAAAGGGGAGGAGGGGGGGAGGGAAGGAAAGAAAGAAAGAAAGAAAGAGAGATTTTCTGTCTAGAACTGAGTTATTTTGAATTTAGAATTTATGGCTGATCCCTGAGAACTGTAGCTTTTTGATAGAGTTCGATAATACAAGAATACTTATTACTAAAAGTGTATTGATTGGATCACGTCCAGTATATTGATTTAATTAGACTTCAATTGTGTCAATTAACACTGAATCATTTACTCCAAATGATGGCTTTATTATTATCATTTGATTAAAAAAATGTTGAATTATTATTATTCGATTCAAAACAGTGTATAATGCACTATTTGGGCTAAGTTAATGATACAAACAGACAAACAGATAAACCCAACAAGAGTTTTAGTGGTATATAAAGGCGATACAAAGTTTAAGGAAGCAATCACCATATTAAAATCTCAATTTGACATGTTGATCTCTGACCAGGTAGCCACTAGTTTGTTATATGCAAAATACAATACTTTTTGTAACGCAAACAAACCTGGCAGATGGTTAGCTTATCAGATTAGGAAAAAAAGCAAAATTTGAAATATATCTAAACTGACTTACAGAGGGAAGGAGGTGTTTCAACAGGATGAGATTCAAAAGGCATTTCGGGATTTTTTTACAGAGTTGTATAAAGGGGATAAAATTAATGGTTTAGATATAGACAGATATTTAGATAAAGAGAAAATACCCTCAGTTAAAGAAGAGCACAGGCAAAAATTGAACCAACCAATAACCTCGGGGAAAATTATACAGGTAATTAAGCAGTTAAAGTTAGGGAAGGCACCAGGTACAGATGGTTTGACAGCGGTTTACTATAAAAATTTACAGTTAGAAATGGTAGAACCTCTTAGAGAATTATTTAATAAGATTCAAACAGAAGGTAAGGTGCCTCCATCTTGGAAGACAGCGTTTATATCCTTGATACCCAAAGAAGATCAAGATACTACCCAACCAAAAAATTATAGACCTATCTCATTACTTAATGTAGATTATAAAATTTTTACTAAAATACTAGCAAATAGGTTAATGCTGGTTATTCAACAATTGATACACACCGACCAAACAGGTTTTATACAGGGGAGACAGATGAAAAGTAATGTTAGATTAATTATTAATGCATTAGAATATCTGGGAAAGAACAACCAAATTCCTGCTGCGTTCATATTTTTGGATGCTGAGAAAGCCTTTGATCGAGTTAATTGACAATTTCTGTTGAAGATATTGCAAAAAATGCAGATAGGAGATAATTTTTTACAGTCAATTAAAGCAATATACCAACAGCAAACAGCACAAATCATAGTCAATTGAAGTTTAACAGACTCTTTTCAAATTGGAAAAGGTACAAGACAGGGCTGTCCTTTGTCTCCACTATTGTTTATTATAACTTTGGAAGTATTGTTGAATAAAATACGGGGCTTGGATGGTCTAAAAGGGATTAAGATTAGGCAGCAAGAATACAGAGTGCGTGCTTTTGCGGATGATTTGGTCATAATATTGGAACCACAGGAATCCAGTATGGTTTTAATAAATACGATTAATCAATATGGTCAAGGGTCTGGTTTTAAAATAAACTTAGGAAAAACAAAAATATTAGCTATAAATATGAATACTAAACAAAAGGAAGAATTAGGAGGAATGTTAGGATGTGAGGTAGTCAAAAAGGTCAAATCTTGGAGTTAATATTTTAACTTCAAATGGGAAACTATATAAACATAATTATGAACCACTTTGGCATAGTATACAGATAGAGATGAAAAAATGGGAGAAATTGCACTTATCTTTGCTAGGTAGAATAGCGGCAGTGAAAATGAACATCTTACCAAAATTTTTATTTCTTTTCCAAATGTTACCTATACTTAAAAAAGATGCGAATCTTTTAGAATGGCAGAAGGGTATCAACAAATTTGTATAGGCAGGAAAGAAGCCAAGGGTAAAGCTGAAAATAATGCAAGATGCACGCGAGAGAGGAGGCTTGAAACTACCTAACCTAAAACTATATATGATGCAGTGGCGCTATCTGTGATTAGTGATTGGACTCATTTAACTAATGATAGAATATTGAATATTGAGGGACACGATCTGGTATATGGTTGGCATGCTTACCTGTTATTCAACAAAAAATTGGACAAGAACTTTAAAAGTCATATTTTAAGAAATGCTTTACTGTGGGTCTGGAAAAAATACCAATATAAACTAAATGACAAGATACCCATGTGGGCAATTCCTAGACATGCAATTGAAAATATGAATATAGCACAAAAACAGGATAGAATTACTTACAGACAGCTTCTCATTTTGGAAAGGGGGGTACTACAACTAAAAACCTTAGAGGTATTAAAAGAGGAGAAGGCAGTTCAAACATGGTTCCAGTATGGGCAATTACAGGCCAGGTGGAAAATAGATCAAAAAATTGGTTTCATCCAAGTTGAGGATAATTTGTTTAAACAAATAAGAGATCAAAGCTTAATGCATATAAAGAGGATATATAATGTATTAATACAGATGGATTCGGAAACAGAATTAGTTAAAGATTGCATGATAAAGTGGGCTCAAAATATTGAAGAACCAATAATGTTGGATACATGGGAAAGAATCTGGGTAAGAAATGTGAAATTTACACAAGCTCATAACCTGAGAGAAAATTTCTATAAGATGTTCTATAGATGGCATTTAGATCCTAAAAAGCTGGCTTCTATGTATCCGAATTTACAGCCTAAATGTTGGAGATGTGGTTCTCTCGATGCTACATATTTTCATATATGGTGGACCTGCCAAAAGGTTAAGGCATTTTGGATAAAAATATGGTGGATTATGCAAAATATCTTTAAAAGAAGGATAACGTTTACTCCTCAGTTATTTTTACTAGGTATAAGTACTGACTTTACAGTGGTAGAGACTAACTTGATTCTGCACCTAATAACGGCAGCAAGACTGTTGGTGGCGCAATACTGGAAGAAGGAAGACTTGCCTACAACTCAAGAATGGACATTGAAAGTTACAAATTTAGCCGAGATGGCTAAAATATCGGCATACCTTAAAGATCATTCAAATGAGAGATATAAACGAGACTGGAAAAAATGGATTGACTATATACAAAACAAATACGGGACCAAGAAATTCCAGATAGCCTATGCTTAAGATCAGGAATGGTTTAAATTGTTCAAAGTTAGCTTAGCAAGAAGAAGCTAAGATCAATGTAGAGATGTTATTAACTTTTTTTTTCATTTCTTTTTTCTCAATATATTTTAGACTGTGTTTGTTAAAAATCTATACCGTGTACGGGTTCTGGGAAGTCGGGGGGGGGAAGGAGGTGGGGGGTTGGGGAGAGGGTGGGGGAGGGAGGGATATATACTAGGTTAGATACGATGTGTTAGATTTCAGTATACTGTTTTTCTTTAATTTCTCTGTAAAAATAGGATAAGTTAAGTACATTGACATATAGTAGAAATACACCAAGGGGGGGAGGAGTGGGATAGAAGAAAGATGGGTAGAGAGGGATGGGAGAGAGGGTGGGAGGGAAGGAAGGGAGGGAGTGGATCGGGAGAGAGGAGTGGTAGAGGGGGAGGGGAAGTAGGCTAGAGGGGGATGATGGAGGGAAGATAGAAAGTTGGAGGAGGGTGGAAGAAAGAGATGTATGGAGAGTGGAAGAGGTGTATGGAGAGTGGAAGAAGTATATTGGGTTTCTATTTTGGGGGGTATTGTTGACAAGAGGAATTGCTGCGATTATTGTTTAATGTTGTATGGCGTTGGCTATGCACAGTATATATGTGAATGTATGAAAATGAAAAAATGGAAAATAAAAAACATTATCTCCCAAAAAGAGTTTTAGTGGTATATAGATTTGATGTTCTTATTTAGCAATTGTTTGAAAATGTTTAAAAGTGAACGCTAACTAACTTGAGCCACTTTGGAGACACACATTCACAGATTTCTTCTCTCTGTTTCAGTTAATCATTCTTCTAATTCAGCCCTTTCCCTTGAAACGGATTGTTCCTCACATCCTCTCCCTGCTGCTTTAGAGAATCATTTGTTTGTTGCATCCTCTGGATGCATACTGTTTTGAGGCATACTGAGCCCTTGGGAAGTCTGAAACTCATGAAATCTGATGCTTTGGACATGAGCCTTGGGAGAAGATGGGTCCTGAAAAAATAGTCTATTCCCCACCCCAGTCTCTTAAGAGTCTCTGCTTCTTTCAGAGACCTGTCTCTTATGTCATTTTCCCCACCCCCCCCCGCACAGCCCTCTCTTTCTCAGCAGCAAACACTTGGGCATCAAGGGAATAGTGGGAAGAGGCAATCCCTTTGCTTAGCCTGCAGCTGCCTCAACTTCAAAAGTTGCCTCAGGCCTCCATCGAAGATTGCTTTTCCAGCACCCATAGGACAGACTTTATAAGAGCATCACATCCATCATACTTAATGTTTTCATCTTAACATTAACAGGCAGACATAAACCCAAAGTCCAAGTATTCACTTGCACATTCAACATCAAGGAACATTGTTGCTGTTTTACTGGCAACTGAAATTATTTAACCACAAACAATTCTTGGGACAGATGCCCAGAAATCAAACACTGCCATTTTTGGTGCACAAGATTGATAGTTATCTAGTAAAGCAAGCAGCTCCCCAGCCGTGTGTGTGTGTGTGTGTGTGTGTGTGTGTGTGTGTGTACACGTTTAGGGTTTGCCAGATCTGAGAACGAGCTGAAACTGGCTACATACCTGAGGCAGCTGTTACACTAGTGGCGCCTGGATTCTTCTTTCTCAGACACAGGGCTGGCTCCCCTCATCTTTCTCCTCCCTCTCTCTGCCCCACAAATCTTTCCCTTTGCCTTTTCATTGCAGGTTTCCCAGGATCCCAGCCTAGTCTTACAGTCTGGCATTCGAGGGCTGTCTACCTGGGTGATGATCACATGGTCACCCTGCCTGAAGGCTTTAGAAAAACCAAGCTTTATCACTCTTATCTTTTCTTTCTTTCTCTCTCCCTCCCTCTTTTTGATTTCTGATTGAGATTAGGCATTGCCATGGCAACTGGAGAAAGTGACAGGGGCGCTCCAAGCATGCTTCTTTCTTTTCCTTTTCTCTTCTCACTGGTGCCTAAGGCTTGATCTTTTACTTCTGGCTCCATCAACAGACAATTGTCAACTTGACCTGCTAGGGCTCCATTAATGAAGACAAGGGCTCAATGCCTTTGTGAACACAATCTCTGATTCCTAGGGATGGAAAAGGTGGAAAAGCTAAATCAGATGAGAAGAGTCCCCAACTCACAGTCAAACTGTTTATTGAAATAAAGTGAAGTTTATTGAAATGAAGATATTTCTAAACAGTCGGAGAAAGTACAAAGAAGCTGAAGACATATTAAAAAAGGATTTTCAGTAACCAGAACAGAAATCTGAACTCCCCCCCCCTCACTTTTTAAAAATAATCTTCCAGGAGGAACTGCAATGATTAATATTTAAAATTATGAAAAGTATCCATCATTTTGTAGCCTTGACAGTTACTCAGATTGAGTCTCCCATTTCCAACTTGATGTCTGTTATAGCATAGATGATAGATAGATAGAAGATAGATAGATAGATAGATAGATAGATAGATAGATAGATAATAGTTAGATAGATAGATGGATGGATGGATGGACAGACAGACAGATGGATACTGTTTTTAAAGTTGCCAAAAGTAAGGTTCTGATTCATTTTCAGCTCTATCTTTGAAATATTTTCAAAAAGATCCTTCCAAATTATATACGTATATCTAGGAAAATACTAATATATAATGTTGAATGGTACAGTATAATACATTGATTTATAAATGTTTTAATAACTAAGATGATGGTGGGCTGTTTCTTTTTTAAAAAAAAACCAAACCTTTGCATAGTTACAAAACCTACCGACCCAAACAATGGGCCCAATTTTTTTCATGGGCTCATTCTGACTCATTTTATTAAATGTTCCATTACATCCCTTGTAGGAAAAGAGAATAAAAAAGCTTTAACAGAGCTGAACAACTGTTACTGATAGCAGCTTCTAAAATACAGGCAAAAATTAAAGCCAATCACCAAGCATGAGAAATAGTTAAGAGCAAATCAATAGGTAGTTTATAATTACAGCATACCAATTCTGATTTGACTCACTCCTTCTATTCCCTCTAAGAAACCTATTGATCATTATTTATTTTCCAGAGGAACACTACTTTCCAGCTTTTATATGCTATTTAATTAGTTATTCTTAACTTTCAACCTGTTTCTTAATTGCAGAAAACAAAGAACGGGAGGGAGGGGGTGGCAAAACTATATCATTTAAACATTTCTAAATTGGTTATTTATGAATAGTAGCAAACCAACTACAGATTGTTCAAGATTAAGGTTTTTAAAAAATAGTAAAAAAAAAAATCTGTCTGTGCACGCACTCTCCCTCCTCTGCCACCATCCTGTAAGGGTGCTGTATTGGTCCTTTCATTCAACCAAGTTATCTGTCAAGAAGAATTTAAGTTTCATATTTTTGTCTGTCAGTTGTCAAAAGGACTGTCGACTAAGAGCTTACACTATGCTTTGCCAAGAGGCCTATAGCTTAGAGTGACAATACAACCTTAGATTTGTGCTTCTAGGCCTCAGATAATCCTCTCACTTTCCTCCTCAGCAGCTCAGTTATGATCAGTCTTAAGTTGCATATTTCTGGAGGTTTTTATCCAGATTTTGCTGATAAATGCTATCAGCAAGAATGAAATGAAATACAGCCATATTTAGCTCTTGTTACCAGTCCAGACCTGGCTGGAGACATTTCTACATTCTATAGAGACAGGATTCATATTAAACAGTTTAATGCCTATATTCCCAGAAACGAGAACCAGGAATGCTAATACTGTTTTTTTTATTAAAAAAAATCTTCCTTGTCCTGTTGCCAAGCTGGAAATGAGCATGTGCCACTGTGCAAATAAGTTTATAAAAAAAAAGAACTTTAGTTTTCATTTTCTTATATACATGTAAGCTATCTGACATGTATTTTTTTCAAAATTATGTTTATGCTTTGGAAAGCCACTCACATTACAGGATTTTAACATTTATGTAGTGTTGCAATAAGGAAGAGGGAAGTGGTACAGTTTGAAAATACACTTATTTTAAAGGAGTCTGCATTGTGTTAGATCTCCATTTTGCATTTGTTCCTGAACAAAGCACAGAAAAGCGATTGCTAGCACACCTCATTTATGTCAGTCTGAGCAACTATTATCAACCACTGATTCAAATTAATTAGAAACATAGTTTTACATTTGTCATATAAAGCAGACTTGCTTCCTTCTCCTTAACTTTTAGGTACGTACTGTATAGTTTTGCAAGTAAAATTATATATGGGTTCTGTCTTTTTAAAAGCTGTTGTAGGCAAATCTATTAATAGCAACTACCAAGGATAACTTGCTTTGTGTAGGGATTGCAGTATACAACCTGGACACCATTGTTATTCTGACCCATAGTTTCACAATTTGTGCCACTCTTGTAAAATTTATCGTTATACAACACAATTTCTTGTCATTAGTTTGTATGTACCATTAAACACATAGCATTAAACTTTAAAAAGAATAGATCTGTTTTTTGCTTTCCTGTGTACCTCATCTGTTTTGGTAAAAGATGATGTCTATTCCAAAGTAAGTTCCATTGTAAGGGCAGGAGTTAGGTGTCTTGGATTGAAGGGGAAATTATGAGCATCTAAAATCAATAAACTAATTAAAATTAGAGAACAAATGATTCCCACTCTGGGAATAATCTGATTGCAATACTGCCTATCATTTGCACTTCTTGGCATTTCATTCATCTCTGTTGTTCACATCACAGATCCTCAGATTCTGAATTGCAAAAGTGCTTTATCAAGCAAGTTGATGAAGAAAAAAGTTTGGGGGTAGGAGAAGAAGAAAAAAAATTGCCTGATTTTGGAGTTGTTTATTCCATGTTTATTCCATCTTCAGTGTTTTTTTTTTTTTACAATTATAGAACGCTATCAAACATGTTGATTGAGTCTTACCAGCCATAGAATAATGTTAGTGGCAATAAGGAATAATCCGAAGCTTGCTAGGAAAAAGAAGCAAGCAAATGTTCTCCATTTTTAGAAATATAAATTCTAAATATTCATCTTAAAAACTCCATGCCGTGAAGACATGCAGTTTCATTATATGATATCACTTTATTTTGCCCAATAACCAAATTAAACAAATAAGATAATTTAAATTAGCATAAAATGCTGCAAAATGACAAAATTAATTCATCTAAGTCAGGAGTATCAAATTCAATTTCATTGAGGGCCGCATCACGGTTATGTTTGATCTTGGGGATGTGGGGGTATGGCCTGAGTGGGTGTGGCCATCTTGACATCACTCATGTTGGGGGCATCTGTGGTGGCTGAGCACTGCCAGTGAAAATGGGCTACAGAGCTCTGTTTTCATTTGTGACAGCCTCCTGCCACCCTCTGCCAGCGAAAACAGAGCTTGAGGGTTTGCAGGCCCCTGAGCTCTGTTTTTGCTGACAGTGGGCGGCAGTAGGCCATCGCGGCTGAAAACGGAGTCCGGGAGGCCATGCAAGCCCTCTTAAGCTCCGTTTTTGCTGGCAGAGGCACTGTAGGCCGATCCTTTGCTGTTTCTAAGGCGGCCCTGTGGACCAGATCTAAGCACCCAGCAGGCCAGATCTGGTCCATGAATATTGGGTTTGACATCCCTGATCTAAGCCCACAATTAAAAGGAGCAAGGAAAATACTTTGTTCTAATCAAGAGGCTGTGATTCATTTTTCATCACATATCATACAGGCTAATTCATAGAATTTGGCCATCACCATAATTCTTGGTAGCACTAGAACCACTATACAATTTGGAACAAGGAGGTATAATACATCTTTACAGTGCTTAGGAGGTCATGTTCTATTGATTCAACCTTGTAAGTTGCAAGAGTAAACTTTTTTTATAATACAGAATTTTTCAATAGTTCCCAAATAGAACTGCTGCAGCTAACAGCAATTCTTGTCAGCATGAAGGCTTTTCTATATTTGGAAATTCTTATATTGAACAAATAATTTACTGGTTTATATAGAACTACTGGTTCCATCTAAATTAAAGTAACCTGGTGATACATCCAATTATGGTCCATATCTGTTATCTTTAATATTGACTTTGGTGTACACCAACCCTAGTGCCAAGATGGACCCTGTAGAGAAGCCATACAACTGGAGCTTAGTTTCCAAAAGGTAACTGCAGGAAGATTGGCAGAAATATATAAAATCAATCCAGCCCAAGAAACTCAAGATCAGTTTTAACTAATAGCTAAAGATTATAAAACAGAACCTCATTTCTAATCTAAAAGATTAAACACTTAATATTTTATTGTATAATAACATTTGGAAATACAGCAATTTTGAAATATTTGTTGTGTATTTTAACTAGATTACTATGAATTCGTGGTTCACACAAGGCATGACATTTAATGTATATAGAGTGTAAAGCCAGCCAATACTTTTCTGTAGATGCAGATAATAGTTTACCACGTTTAAGTGTATACTTGATAGCTAATGTACATAAAAGTTAACTGGTGCAAAGCACAAGGTACTGTAAATTGAAGACAGCTTATAATTCCAAAATTTCTTATTCTATGGATTTTTTTAATATTAGAAATTATAGTGACCAATCATATAAACGAATTTCAAAAAGATAACTGCTTAGCAGTTGCTGAAAAAAATTACAATGAGGTAGAAATCACTTCTTCTAGCTAATTTTCTACTGAATAACAAAATAGAAAGATATCTTCATGGACAAATTAAAAAAAGGACAAAAAGGATTGGAGGGGATGATATTGTCTAATACCATCTAAATGATATTCCCTGGTCAGGAAATGCTCACAAAACCAGCATAAGGTTAAGTTTATTCTCCATGTGGATTGTTGGTTATCAAAATAGAATTAGCATTGGCCAGGAAGAAAACTTGCATATGCTTAAAGAAGATCAAACGAATGAACTAAGCATGTGTTATAAGCTAGAGTTAGAATTGGAGGATAACAAGGGGAAATTCCTGGAAGAAGAAAGATTTATTGGTTTATTTTGATTTTTCTTTCTGTCTTCTTTCCTTGCTTCCTTCCTTGCTTCCTTCCTTCCTTCCTTCCCTCCCTCCCTCTTTCTTTCTTTCTTTCTTTCCTGTCCATCTTACCACAATGTAACTCTTGGTGGCTTAAAATCATAAATTAAAAATATGTATATAATAAAAACAAATAAGTTAATAAGGAGAAATTTCCTGACAGTTACAACAATTAATTGGTGGAACAACTTGCTTCCAGAAGTTGTGAATGATCCAACACTGGAAGTTTTTAGGAAGAGATTGGACAACTCTTTGTCTGAAATGATATAGGGTTTACTGCCTGAGTAGTGGCTGGATTTAATATTACAAGATTGAATAATGTAAAATAAATAAGTACATAAAAATTTGAATAATCCTTGCTCTATAGTTACATGCAACAGGAGAAAGGGCATGCTTGCTCTTGGTTTCAAAATGCCAATATGGTAAACATGTTTTATATTATTACAGCGAAGGTAATTCAACATATTTTTATGAATGCCTATGAATTCTTAGCAATTTCAATTAAAATAAATATTCTGTAGAAAATTAAAAATCTTTCTTCAGTTCTCTATCAGCCAATTCCTCTGTCAAGATACACACAAGAAGTATGTAAGTCAATTTATTAACTGTTTTTTTTCTATAATTGAATTTTCATTTCTGAAATTCAATAAATACATCTTCAGACTTCTTTCCAGTGTAAATCAGTGTTTATTTACACTATTTCAATTATCGACCTTTGCAAAAGCTACAGGTTCATTTAATTCAGAAAGGATTTATTTATAAACTGCAAGCATTCAATTAAATACACAGTGGGACATTGTTAAATTATAGCAATGAATAGAATTTAAAGGTGCAGGTTTTTAATTGTTAAATATTTCTCATATTCTTTAAACTGTGGAAAGTTTTTAAAAAGACAAATTGGCATAATGGCATGGTGAATTTTAATTATGTAATCTTCACAACTATCACATAGAGATTGCCCAAATCCATAGAATATTGTAACAGCCTGTCAGATATGTGAAAAAAACACCCTAATATAGATTAAGATGCTTGCAAGGAAATAGTTTTTTTTCACATTTCTGTCTTTTCCATTAGTGCTTATTTCATCTTCAGATTTGCAACCTCTATAGTTCATTCTGTTTATGTATTTTGTTTAAAGTATCTGTGCAGTGGTATATTTAAGAGTCATACAGTAGCTTATTATTACTAATAAAGCAAAGCCACAATTTCACAGTTTTTGAAAATCTGAATAAAATCTTTTGGTTAAAGTGAGGAATATGTTTAATGATGCCATTAATGCTCGGCCCACAAGTACTTTATTTCAGACTAGCAGAATTTATTCCCTATGAATACAAACCTCAAGAGACATTGGTAAGTTTAATGATAATAGTATGAAAACATTTTCTAAAAAAAAAAAAGATTGCCCCAATCTCTTCTTTCTCCCAAGGATTCACGAAGATATATTTCTTTCTTAACAAAACTTATATGGTATCCACAGAATGAAAACAGCAATACTTGCAATCTGCACACATTTCATTTACGCATATTAAAAAAATACTCTATTACACATTGCAATAAGAACATTGGATAATATTTTGGAAAATACTATCATCACAGAGACCACAAGAGCAACTCCAGTGAATGAAAACAACTGAACAATAGATTTGTGGACATTTGATGATATAGACATGGATATTTGCTCATGACTTAGCTATTTTTTAGGGGAAAAAATCATTTCATTGTCCTACACATTTATCCCCAAATCATAGGTTTCTTTGCATATTTTATTCAGATGTAAATATTATCATACTCTGATGTTAAATGGCTAAAATTTAATTTTTGGGTATGAATTTCTGGATATGACTTTCTGATCAAATTCATTTAACATGGATAACAAGAAAAAAGAATTGTTTCACTGTGCTTATTTCTATGAGAGTTCTGAATAAGAATTGTGATTTTTTTAAAAAAAAAAAGGTTGCATGTTTAATATACTGTTCCTCTCAAATCAATACACAGGTATTGATTCTGGAGGAAAAAGCAAAATAATGTTCAATATGATAATCTCTATCATACGGCCTATTCTGTGTAGAATAATTACCTTTCTTGATAACTTCATATTCCTTAACACCTCAACTGCTCTGAAAAGGTCCAGACAAGTAGATTTAATATTATTTTAAGACTTTTAAGATTACTTGTTGGCTGTTCTCTTTCTCTCCCTGAGTCATTTCCATAAAAGAAAAAAAAAAGGATTTCCCTTTATACCAATTAAAGATCAGCTCTTACCTCTTCTTTGTTCCCCCTTAAGAAGTTAACCCCTGCTGAGATTTTCCCCAAGGCGGCTGCAAAGCCACACAGGTGAGCCTGCAGCAGCTTTAATGAGAATAAGGCAGCCCTGATTTTCCAAGAGATAAACACAAATCTTTTATTCCCACCAACCAAGAAAGAAAACACAGCTGACCAAGACTGTCTTCAAAAAAGTTTCACTAATTGCTCTTAAAGAGCACACATGTATACACTTTAGGTAGACACAGGTACACATGCTCTTCATAGCAAATATAATACTGAAAACATGCTTTGCACTTTTCTTCCTTTTTTGATAATAGTTATCACAATGCAAGACATTAGGAGTCTGAATAAAGCTATATGTCATCATATCAATCTTTTGAGGATTCCTCAGCCCTTATCTAAGGAAACCTCCACCTTCTATTGCCTGCCTGGCTTTTTGACTTCCACAGTTGATTATAGATAGCAAAGAGGCCAACAATATACCAATATATTGTTACTGCTTGTTATTTATCATGAGTATTTTTAAAGACAAGTAAGAGTGAGAAGAAAAAAAGATAATCTGCGAAGTTGTTAGAAATAAAAAATAAGATCCAACAATAATGGTTGATTGTGTTTCCAAGTATTTTCAGTGCTATTAGACATGCTTAGTACGAACCATTTGATGGTTTAACCTGACATAAGTACAAACAAGATTCAAGCAACCATGCAAGAGACCAATGTATGCAACAAAAACTCTGGCTTTTTGTTCTTTTGTTAGAATAGTGCCTACTTACTATTAAAAAGAGAAATTATTTCAGAACAGAACAGGAAAAAAAACATTGCCTCTTTATCAGTGGAATGCTTGTGAAAGTGAAAAAAAAAGCTTATTTGATAATTGGAGGGGAATGAAAAAAATTAAGTGATACCATTTTCTTTCTGTTGTGAGTTGACAGATGATATATCCCCATCTATACCAATTTATTTTATCTGCCTGGGGAATTCTGGGAGTTGAAGTCCATAAAGTTTCCATGTTTGAAAAACACTAGTCTTCCCAAATCCAAGTCCCACCTTTAGCTAAACATATATGATGATGAATAGCAAGGACATGAGTTCTTTAGCAGAATTTATCTGAAACAACTTGTCAAGTTTTATTCTTTCAAATGTTTAGACCTCTTGCTTCTAGTATTCTTGGTAGCTCATGTGTTGGGTGATGTGTTGTAGGCAAAAGCTTATGCCCAACTTTTGTTCATTTTTAGCCGTCTCTTTGATTGTTTTTTAATGTTTTATAATAAATTAATAGTAAATCAGTAATTATTAACTTTTTTTTAGCTTTGAACAATATCTAAAGTCATTTGTTTGAGATGGATGGCTATGTAAAGTTGAAAAAAATAGAATACCTGGAATAGTAGGAGCTGAGGACTCGACATGATTATTTTGGAAATCACCTGTACTTGAGTTAAAAACATAAGCCATTTGATATTAGGAGATGCAAATAATATTCAAAATATTTTTAACTATGTAGCTTTTCTTGATAATTACAGCAAATTTAATTTCATTTAATATTTCCGCTAATTTATATTTAGTTCATAAACCTGTCAATTCCATTCTCCCCCCAATGAAAACATAGTGTGCCTCTGTGACTGTCTATGTCTGTGCCTGTGTAGTTTGATCTGCCTTTTTTTTTCTTGTGAATGAGTCTTATGGACCATATCTTATAGATAAATACTGGCTACTTTGAGAAGAATAGTATAAAGTAATTGAATGCTAGTGTTTTCATTGCCTTTACAAAAACAGTATGCTTGACTGCCACTTATAATTAGGTTAGTTTTTAGCATATTAACTTAAATTATTTATTTTTTGCCAGGGTTTTAAATATTTTCCTTGCTTTGAACTCACTCACAACCAAACAAACTCCACCACAAATACTTTTTACATTAGTTTTATAATTGAAAGTGAAAATATATATATAATATGCACAGTGTGTATAATTCAGATATGTTAAAATCAATAATGATTCAAATAATGCCTTCATGTTGGAAATGGATAATCCTTGACAACTTTTATTGGATCAGTTCCAATTGTTTATTTTCACAAGCTTTTGAGTCACTCAAAGATCTACTTTAGGCCAAAAGATTTAAGGGATGAAAGTGGATTGACAGCTAAAGCCTAACCTAATTTACTTAGCTACCCTGATATGAATGAGTCTAAAATCTAAACAAGTTGCGTCTACTTACATTTTCTCTTATTAAAAGTACTTTGTCCTCCTTATATCTGATTATGCCGCACAAGATCTGGAAATATATCCATGATAAAATTCCGTGCACCTAGTAAAAACTAAACCTTTTGTGATTTTACTTTTAGATAAAGGGATAGGATTGTCAATCTAGAGTGAAAATACCTATTTGAAAATAAAATAGAAAAAAATAATTAAAAAACAAATATTCTTCATCAATGCTCTCCAGGACTTGGGCAAAATTATTAAGAATTATGCCACATATTACAGAGTTAAACACCTTAAATATTGAGTCAAAGTTGTTGCTATGTTTTAAATTTTAAATCACATTGCTGTTGGAGAATCATTTTGCCTAATAGAGTCAAAAAAGAATGTAACTGAGATAATCTGTATCTTTTTCCATCATCATCCTTTCATCCTTCTTTCCCTTCTAAGACACAAGGTGAAATATCCAAGTGCTTGTCCTTCATCAATTCTTCAGTGAGCAACAGAGCAGAAAGCCCTAATATCTATTCATTTGTAATCTGTCATTCTTAAAGTATTAAGGACAATTGACTTCACATGTCTTAGATAATTAGAATAGTCTTTCTTTGCTCTTGATTTTAAAGCAAGTGTCTCCCTTTTTTAATGTATCTTGTCAGCTGTATACTAAATTTAAAGACAAGAACATTGGATAAAATCTTAAAATATGAAAACATTATTTGCTCTTCCAAAGATCATTAACAGTAAAAACAGTTTTATATTTTTAGAAAAAGATATGAAAACGCTGTGTTAAAGTGTATATATGTGTGTTTATATATATTGTATATATATAAACACACATATATACAGTACAATGATTCAGTAGCAAATGTGGCATGAATTTGTATGGAAGACTTGGAAATCCTAGCATTATAGGATAGATTGGAAAGTTTAAAAAAAATTCCAGAAGACTTCTTCTTTTGGAAGTCTTCTGGTCTACATGGTCATATTCAAATATTCCAAGAAATCAAATCTTTATCTTAAATCAATATTTGTAAATCCAACAAAACAATGATCACAAAACTTTTAATTCATTTATAATAACTACACATACACGTTAAACTTAAATATATTCTGCAATTCGATATAGCTTACCACAACAACTCTGTTCTGATACTATGAGGCTCCATACTATAATTTCAAGAATACATTCAAAACGTCCCTCTAAAATGTACTTTTAAAAATGAAAAATTATTAAATACACAAGAGGTAATAATGTTAACTCTAATCAATCTCAATTAATTTAAATAATACTTTTGACTTGGCCACATGTTCTGCAATTTTGTACTTTCAAATACACCACAACATGGACAATATGTAGGTTCCAGTTATCAAACTCAAACTGGCTAGCTGAAACTGATGGGAGTTGTAGTTTACTAACATCTGCAGTGTCATAAGTTGTCTACCCTTCCCTTATGGGTATAAAGTTTGTAGGGGAAAATGACGGTATGCTAGTGAATACAATTGCAATTTTCCACAGGCCAGATCCCAGATGGCACAGAGTTTGTAATTCCCTAGAGAAATGAAACCAATTATATCTTCCCTGAAGACTTTGTAGGAATGGGAAAACTGCAACAACAATTTTGTATTGTGTACTTTCTCAAAAAGCAGCAGATGCATATTGCTGATTTTCTCCAAGCTAATTAAATGGAAATAAATTGTATTGTTGTACAGCAGCTTTCACCAACTTGGTTTTGTCCAGATGTGTTGGACTAAACCCCCATCCATTTGCCAGCAGGTGCAATCCAATACATCTGGAGAGAATCATATTAGGAGATACAAATTTGGAGCTTTATTCATGGCAATCTTAAAGAGAATCCAATTTTGGCTGTGGTGTGGCCATTGAAAGAGCTTCTAGTCAGATGTTGTAATTATCAGATTCTCTTGTGTGTTTTGCTACTGGCAGGGGCAGGACACAAAAGAAGAAGATCAAACTGCATAAATCGCAGCCCGGGGATGGGACAAGCCTACTCTCAAGGACACCAGAGGATAAACTGAGATTGCTAAACCATTTCAGATAAGCTCTCATTAACTAAATGAAGATGGGCACCAAACCTATTTCCAGATAAAGTTTTGTAGAAATCAAATTGAGACTGCCCTAAATTGGAGGGGAGAGATATTTTAAAGATTCCCTCATATTGTAGAGAGTTCTGCCTAATAGTCTTCAACAATAAGTGTAACACTATCTTTTATATCATATGGATTGTAGAGAAATGCATGCTCCCCACCACTGCCCTGGCTCTTGTTGAGATATGATTATTGTAAGGTATTTTTTTCTAAACCGAGGGCAAAGTCTACATACCTCTAATTTGACGATGTGCAAACATCATACTTTGTGTTTTTGTATGTGAGTGCAAAATATCTAAATGGTGAATGATACGATGTGATGTGAATGATTGAAAATGGCCCTTTTTTCTTGAGGATTGTTTGCTGGGAAAAAAAAAGAAAAAAATGAACTTGTGATGTATGGGTTCAATGATTAGAAAAGGTAGACCATGGAAAGAAGAAAATTATATTGCAACCTTATAGAGAGAGGACAAAATATAAGTGTATTTACAATTGACATAAGGTAGACAGTAACTGTTCTGCTCAACTTCATTTTATGCATGAGTGACAGACTTTTCTGGATAGAAGAGCTCCCTGCATTGTCACTCATACCTGATTATCTACTGTTCATACTACTGCAATGAGCTCTACATGGAGTTACCATTGTAGAGTAGCTAGTAGCTTCAGCTGATACATAATGCAGCCACACAAGCCACATAAGCAATCTTGAGTGCCCCATAAGGATGGCATATAAAATACCTCTACTCGGCTGAGGGTTCGCAGGGGTTTGGGAGAACCTCTAGCTAAGATTCTGTGCAGTTCGGAGAACCCCAAAATCCCACTCCTTGCTGGGCCCACCTCACCCACCTGGCCTCCGAGGCCCATTTTGGATGCAGGTACCGTATTTTTCGGAGTATAAGACGCACTGGAGTATAAGACGCACCAAGGTTTTGAAGAGGCATTTTTTTTAAAAAAGTAGGCAGGTAGATAGAGGGAGAGAGAAGGAGACAGAGAGAAATACAGTAGGTAGGTAGGGAGAGAGAGAGAGAGTAGGTAGCTAGGTAGGTAGATGTTTCCAGGTGTATTTATCCATGTGCTGGAGAAGGAAATCGCTGACAACTTGCAGCATCTAAGACTTGTTTCTGCTGGCACAGCACTTGATCAATGTAATTCTCATCAATCAGTTAAAGAGATTTCCAAAAGGAAAAAAAAAGTTTTTGCACTCTGCAAACCTCCCCAAAATGGCCCATTTTTTTCGGGAAAATGGGCCTGTTTTATTCAAACAAAAGGCATGAATAGCCTTGGGGGGGCTTGCAGAATGCTCCTGGGGGGTGAGGGGGAAAGAGCAAAAACCGGCCCGTTTTTCGTGAAAACGGGATTTTTTTGTCAAAAAAAAAATGCATGCATAGCCTTATAGAAGCTTATAGAGTTCTGCTGGTGGCTGGGGGGGGGGGAACGGCACATTGTTTGCTCATTTATGCCCTCCCCAGCCCCCAAGAGCTCTCTGAAAGCCTTCATAAGGCTATACATGGCCATTTTGGTGAAGGGGCAGGCTTGGGGAGGCAATAAAATGCTGTACGCGATGTATAAGGGGCACCCAGATTTTCAGCCTCTTTTTTGAGGAAAAAAGGTGTGTCTTATAATCTGAAAAATAGGGTAAGTGCAGAGTGCACCTGGAGGATCAGGGAGAGTGAAAAATGGGTGCACCATAAGTTTGGGCCCGTTTCCAGCCTCCAGATGGCCTCCAGAGTCTGGGGAGGCTGTTTTTGCCCTCCCGGAGGCTCGAAAACAGCCTCCAGAGCCCAGGGAGGTAAAAAACATCCCCCCTGTGGTGCAGGATGCTGACTAGGCCACACCCACCATGGCCATGCCCAACCAGCAACCAGACAGAGAACCCCTTGCTAAAATTTTTGAAGCCCACCCTGCTCTGCTGCACAAAGTGCATTGGGTTCCTATTTGCTTCCAGCTCCAATTCAGTTGCTGGTTATGACCTTTAAAGCCCTACATGGCATGGAGTCAGTTCTGTGCAGAATCATCTTGTCGCCACTACACATCTGGTTAGGCAGGGAGGATACATTACAAAATCTGCTAGTTAAAGAGTTTTGACTGGCAGGGTCCAGAGCCTCTTTGCCCTTGCCCATGGTCTTTGGAGCATTCTCCTCCCAGAGACAAGGCATTCTGCACTCTCATGGCCTTTGGAAATATCTAAAGACTGGCTCTGCCATCCTGCTTTGGATTTACAGAGAAGGTGTTCCTTAACACCCTCAGGAGCCTCCCCTTGTCTAATTCTGAATTTTATAGACAGGGATAGATAGCATCTTAATATAATTCTATAAACAGTTTTTATATTTTACTTGCATTTCACCCAAAGTCTCTCTGTGAGGGACATGGGCAATTTCTAAGCCAAATTGAGAAAATAAAATAAGTAAATAAATAAAGTGGCCTTTTTTATGCAGAATACATAAATAGGTCATTTAGGTAGATTTTCCTCTGCTTATCCCCTTCTTCTGATATGCAAGTGTACATAATGTACAGTTTTGAAGTTTGGCAAATTATTTAATATTCTCTTAAATTTAGATCCGAAAAATATAACTGGGAAATAACTGGCAATTAGTTTCATTATTCGTGCCGTCAAAATGATCTTAGAATAAATGTTTTTTTAAGTACCCCATCTCTCTCCATTTTGTATCATGCTCCTTTTTTTGCCTTAAGGTACAAATTGACTTTACACATAGATAACATCTTTATATTTTTAGCTTTAAAAATTAAAAATTATATAAGATTGAACAATTAGAAATGAATGTCATATGAAAAAGACAGTAGACATATACTTGCCTCCCACAGAATACTTTCAGCCATTTTTTAAAAGATTCTGATGTTATATACCATAACTATCTAAATCTTTTGTGCTCACTTGCTCACTCTCTCTTTTGTCTTTACACTAAAATACAGTATGAAGAATAAAAATAAGGCATTTAGGCATACTTCAAGACTTTACTTTCATACAAGCTACAGCAGGAATTAAATATAATGTGCTGTGACTTTAACATTCATTATACCTGAAAGGAACTCTGTAACAACTGGTCTCATCCAAGGTTAGCTATTTTACGGACCTGGTTCTGTAAGCCATTATTTCTGGAAGGGGCCACTTTGAAAAAAATGGTTCTATGACTACTAACCAGGCATGTAACCTTGAGGACTGCCAATAACCATGTATCTTAGATTGCTATGGCATTCAAAAGCTGCAATGGTAATGGATGTAAAAGATATTTTCAATAGGACATTAGGAAAAAAAACTCTGCTTGTTAGTAGTAGACAGAATTGGACTTATACCTAAGATAAAAAAAAATTGGGAAAAAAATTCATTTAAATGTTTCTGTCCCAAACACAATCGCTCTAAAAGAAGCTCTATTGAACTTTAAAATTTTGGGAGTTTAAAGATCACAGCTTTCTTGTTATTTTCAGTTCAGGGTTCAATTATAAATAGCATTACATATAATTATGACTCCATTCCAGAGGTGAGTTCAAGATGGCAGTCCGGTTCGGCTGAATAGGTAGTAACTCCGGCAGACAAGTGACCGTACTGGATCTATGATCAGCGGCGCCATCTTGATTTTCTGTTCTGCACATGCGCAGAACAATCTTCATTTAAAAATGTAATTTTTATTCCTTTTTTAATGTGCGCATATGCAGATCATTTTAAGTTGAAATGTGAGCAAAGTGAGCATGCATGTGCAAAATTCTTTACTACCAAACTGGTAGCAATGGCGGCCAGAACCCACCCCAAGTCAATTCTAATTAAGAGGTAGATCATGTTGAGGTTGAAAAGACTATATAACTTTACTTGAGGTTGAAAGGACTATATAAAGAGGAGAAAGGGAGAGAGAGGAGGAAATATCTAATTCATAGAAGCTTCCAACAAGGGCTAGGGGCACTTAGTATATACTTCAAAATGAACACATTGTAAGTCATTTCATAAAATTATTACGGATTTGTTCTCTATTCCCAGAACTGCACTGGCTACCAGTGTATTTCCAGGTGCAATTCAAGGTGCTATTTGTCATCTTTAAAGCTCCAGCCTTTAATGGCTGGGGACTGGATTACCTGAATCATCAACTTTTTTCCAAGAGTTTCTACCTGTGAAATCCAATCCAATAGATTGGGTAAGCTACAAATCCTGTCAGCCAATTAATGTTGACTGGTGGGTACTAGAAGATGGGCCTTTTCTGCTGTAATCACTGCCTTATGGCATAGTCTTCTCTCATAGATTAGAATGGTTCCAATCTTTTGGCTTTTCACAAAGTTTTAAACATTTGGCTATGCATCTAGGCCTGGGACTCAAAATGTATGAAGGGCCTCATTACTTGGCTTTATTATTAGTTGATTAATCATCATGACTGCTGTTTATTTATTTTGCTTTTATTGTTTTTATGCCCTATCAAATGTTTTAATTGTTTTAGAATTTTAGAATTGTGAGTCACCCAGAGTCACTTGGTTGAGTTGAGTAGCTATAGAAATTGATTAAATACATAAATTTGCAAAATTGCTGTCATAGTGGATTTTGCTAGTCATAAAACACACCTTAATTGAGAAGTGATTGAATAAAGATGTTCCTCCAAAATCATTTTCTGTATTAGATTTTAGATTTCTAAACAAAGAACTGAACAACAGCCAATTAAATTTTAATTATTATGTGTACTAATAAGACTGTATAAAATCCAAATGAAAATAAAGATAAAAATATTGGAGATACGACCAACCTCTATTTTGCCAGAAAGTTTTTCTTAAAATATTCTTTAAAAAAAAGTAAAATAAAATATTAAACAATTAAAAGTCAAATGCTAAAATATTATCAAATGTTTTCTCACCAGCCAATACTAATATAATAAAGATAGCAACAAGAAAAGTAGTTTTGACCAACTGCAAACCATTATTGAGAAATGAGAAATCACAAATTTTCCAATTTGGAATACAGGTTTTTAAAAGCATGTGCCAATTCATATTATCATGTGGATTCGATTATGGAAAGCTGGTCAATTTATTCATGAAATTCAAATATGCCCCTGGAAACAAAAAGAACTTATGAACAGAATGTATGTGCAGGGTTTCAAAGGGTGTGTGTGTGTGTGTGTGTGTTTGTGTGTGTGTGTGTGTGAGAGAGAGAGAGAGAGAGAGAGAGAGAGAGAGAGAGAGAGAGACTTTAATTACTGACATAAAGTGATTTCCCATGAACAATTAGCATGAATCATATAATCAGCTGTAAAGGTATGAAATGGAAGAGACCTATTAGATAATTAATTTGTCTTACTGCAGAGTAGAAATGTTTCTGACTGTACATGGTAATGAAGGCAAATGCTCAAGAAAACTAACTGATTGGGATAAAATGAGAGTTTGTTGATTTCTTCATACTATATTTAACCTAGTGCTGGAAATGTACAAACTGGTTGTTTATGCCTTGTTTTGCATTGGTAATCCAGAATGAATGCTAGTGACATATAGGAGCTTTTTACACTACAGTATTATACAAATGTATTAGATTAACAGCAGTACTAATTAACAGCTATGATTACTTAGAATTATAGTTCAGCATATAGGGCACAATAGTGGAGAGTTTTAAATTAAAGCAACTTGAATTTATCAATGAGCTGGAAAAAAGAAGAAATTACAACATCATTATGCAATACAGCATTTATGTCACTAGAGATGAGTGAATTTCCCACTGATTGAAGTTATTTTTATTTACTATACATTTGGACTAACTCCAGAAAATCAGTAAAACTCACTAATTGTATTTTTTGTAAACTGAGAAAAAGAATGCATTTCCTTGGGGTTTTTTTTCTTTTACTTTTCACAGTTCATTTCACTGCTTCTTTGTGTGATTAAATGAAGTCAAACACAGAGGCATGAATTAATCAGTTAAGCAGGCCTTGGGGACAAGGTAATTGTGGAGCCCATTTTTTTCTTTTTTTTCTTTTGCTTTGTTTTAACTTTAAGTTTGGGTTTTGTACTTTGCTTTTCTGTTGTTGTATTTCCTTTTAATAAGCTGGTTTTTTAATTGTAAGCCAACTTCAGTGCTTTGGAACATGGGCAGCCTATAAATTCAATAAATGATTTTCTAGAAGCCCCTAAATTGATTTAACTCAATATTTTTGATTTTCTAAGACATATCTGTTTTCATAAATGTGAACAAAAAGAAGGGACTGAAAGAATTCAATTCATTTATATTTTATTTTCTATTCTGCCATTTTTAATATAACCTATATGGACAAAGTAATAATAATAATATTCTCTATGTAGTATCAACTATTTAATTTAGATTACTGTTAGAATAGAACAAAATTAATCAGACTAATTGTTTGAAAAGCACTGCAGGTTTATTATATAATCCAGCAAGTATTATTAATTAGTGCATGATGAGAACATGTCAAAGAAAAGTACATATATAACACAATTCACGTAGTTATATACAAAACTTCTTGGGGATACTGCAGTGACCTCATAAGTGGATGTCCAATTCAGTTATCCAGGCTATCACCTCTGGCATTGCTTCATGCAGATCTTCTGAGGAACCGGAGAATGCATGTCATGGGCAATCTTGCACAATATGTTTAATAGTTTGCATATCATCACCACGTTTGCAATAAGGGAAATCTTTCAATCTCTCCTGATACAGAATAGAGGTACTTCTTCCAGTATCACATCTAATTCTGTTCAATTTTATTAGGCGGTTAAAAATAGGTGGTTTGGTAGAGAGATCAGTAATGGTCAGACCCCAAGAAGATAACTATTCCTTTCCCCAAATATTCTCAGGATTAAACTGGGTAGGAGCTGTTTTCCATGGTGGCCTACAGGATTTCAGTCTTGTGATGTACAATATCTTGGTGAATGGGGACAACTTTGTTGTTCTTCATCCTTGACCATAGCCAAATGAGAGCTTGTTGTCATCTAATATGAGTTAAATTTGGTACATGCTGGTACAATATTCAGCAGTGGAATAAACTAAAACCAAGTATAGTAATTAGTATATAGTATAATTCTCTGCCAATTAAATAAGAACTTTTTTATAGGGTAAGGAAAATCGGGAATATTATGCAAAGATGTAACTGTCTGTAAAAGACACTAATGCTGTGAAAAGTGGAAGGAATGAGTAAAAGAGAATAATCAACAAGGTGGATGGACTCTATTACAATGATGAGCACACTACTGGAAGAACAGATTAGGGGTAGATTGTCACAAGAAAATCTTTCTATGTGGTAGGAGTCAAAAATGACTTGATGACGTGTAATCAATCAAGGGAAAGTTAGTGATCTACCTACTGTCAGCCCCAGTAGCTAGATCAGACCAGGATATTATCTATAAAAAGGCTATACCTACTTTTATGAGATTGGCCTGGGTAATAGTTTTTGCATATTTCACCAAATCATCTTTCTTACTCTCTATGGTGCTTGACCCCAGCACATCAAGAAGAGTCCATTACAAAGTGATCGCCTTTGAATGACAAAATGTTTGCTTGCTTCCTATGTTTTGGAAAATAAAGGTAGGTTTGAAGGGGAGGCTATGAGGTCTGAGTGGGAGAATATATGCGCCACTATCCTCCATTACAAGCCCTAAATCTCAAAAAGGAATTATCTCACTACTGAATTTCGGCAAAGAGAAATTGTGTTATTAGAAAAGGGAGGCTATTAAATATCGAAGTTGAAAAGATAACCCTAATCCTTAAAAACCTTAAAAAGTTTCAGGAAGAAAAAAGTATTGGAAAAAAGAATTCTGCTTTTGTCATGGTTGGCATCCTGAAGGCACCTGAATAGTTGGGGTTTGAGTTGCAGCTTACGGACTCTCAAAGATTGCTAATTCTCAGTTTATTGTTAAACACCCTTCATAAAACCTGGAAACTATGTACTAAATAAACCATCCTAAAGTCCAATAAAGAAGCCATGGTTTACTATGTTGTATGAAATATATATGATATGGAACAATTGAAGCCTAAAAGAAGAATAAAAGAAGATGCAATAGTGCAAGCAGAAATTGATGTGTAGCATAGACGGTGGAGGTGGTGATTTTTGTAAAAATGTCCTTTTGTTATGGGTATAACAGAGAGTCTTTTAATAAGATCATAGATCTACCACAGAGTCTTCTAATGTGGTGAAATCACTTTGTTGATGATAATACTATTTTTAACCTGACTGGCATGTGTTAACCATGTAGAGGAAGTAACAGGGTCAGAAGAAAGGTCAAGGTTGGGATGGTAGAAGCAAGCCTCTTGGGATCTCCAATTTAGCAAGGATACATTTTACTTGGAAGCTGAAAGCAAAAGCCACTGCAATTATCTTGCTTTCAAAATCCACAGACAGGCTTCAAAGTTTATGATGCTTTTCAGAGCTACTGACATTCAAAGTTGAATTTTAACAGTGAATCCCAAAGTAATGGAATGGAAAATGAATTGTTTATACTGATATTCCTAGCACTTTCTTTCCAAATTTTATTTCAGTTTTAAAACTAAATGTGGTACTTGCACCTGTTTACCAGTCACTAATTCATAAGTGATTTTTATCTATCTATCTATCTATCTATCTATCTATCTATCTATCTATCTATCTATCTATCTATCTATCTATCACATGTGTGTGTGTATGTGTGTGTGTGTGTGTGTGTGTGTGTGTGTGTATTTATGTTTCTGATATGCAAAACCCATTTAAGCATGGAATCATAAATGAATAAGTACAAATAAATCAAATTGAAATGTATCTCTCTAGGAAGAAACTGATTTTGGATGCAAATAGATAAGTCATTCCATACATTTTATCATTTGCCCTATAATTATGGGCATCTATTAAGCTTTATACTAAAGGAGGGGCTGACCATTTGTAGTCTAATACCAACAATTGCACAACAATGGTCCCACATTATAGTGGAATTTAAGGCAATGAGCAAATGTATGGTTAAAATGGTTTGAATATTGCCAAAGAGAGCAATATAAATGTATACACATACAAAATTAGGTACAAGAATATAATCAATCACATTTTGTTATCTCCACTTGCTCAAGATGAATACAATACATAGCAATAGCACTTAGACTTATATACAGCTTCACAGTGCTTTACAGCTCTCTCTAAGCAGTTTACAGAGTCAGCCTATTGCCCTCAATAATCTGGGTCCTCATTTTACCCATCTCTGAACGATGGAACAAGTCAACCTTGAGCCAGTAAGGTTTGAACTGCCGAACTGTGGTTAGCAGTCAGCTAAAGTAGCCTGCAGTACTGCACTCTTACTACTGCGCCACCTCGGCTCATATTAAATATTTCCTGTTCTTAAACTGAAATCAAAATTCTTGTAAGATGCAGTATTTAACTAATATATCTTTCAAAGGTTTCCCTTGGAATCACATCTGATTATGTTAGTACTAAATTTCATGGTATAGCAAAAACCAACATTTAGAAGTAATTTGTTGAATTTGAAATTTGGTGATAATGTACATCCTTCAGTATATTTCAGTCTTCTATAAAATGTTGCTTGTTTCAAGGGTCCTACACATATTTCTTTGCTTTCTCAGATAGTTTAAACCACATAAGACAGAATATACCCATGCTACAGTCTGAGTCTGAACTGTTTTAAGCATTCTGCTACTATATTCATTTACTAAAAGAAACAAAAAAACCCCACACAATTTGTTTCTGATGCAATTTAAACAGTCTGTGGCAAAATGCTCTTCCCACTTCTAGCTTCATAAATCAGATCTAGGACACATGCAGTGAGAGAGAGGCCCTGGTCACGAATGAATAACACTTTGATTCCTCTTGGAAATTAAGAATGATAGACATAGCACAAAATGATGATATTCTTCTCTACTGAAGTTACACAGTAAAGTAAATAAAGAGTCACTAAATTGAACAACTTAATCTGGTTTGTTTAAATTTGAATTAGCATATTAGCATATTACAAATAATTGTACAATGCAATAATCAAACCCAGTTGCAAACTCCACCTGAAAATATATAACAAAATTATTTTGCTTGCATACCTATTCTTCTGGTCCACACAAACTTTCTAGTTCACTATCATGCACCTATCACCATTATGTGCATATTCGGACAGAGTTGTGTATTTGAAGAGACTCTAATATCATCCCTTCCAATAATCTTGACTACAGTCCTGATCAGATGAGATTATACTTGTGCTTCACTCACCTAACAAACCAACCATTTCATTTTAGCTATTAGGAAAGAGTAAATAATTCAGAATTGTTGGGATTGCTTGCCACCGTTCAGTTGATCATCTGGGTGACAGGGAAAAGTGAATGTCCTCTCTGTGCAATTCATGGGGCATAGTGTACTTACACATGGTATAAATTAAGAAAAGTGATTTTCCAGAGAGTAGCTTATCTATTCCACGTTGTTGTTAATGCATAAAGGACCAATAATGATTTGAACAAGATGGTAAATAATTTGCTCTCATTTTTTTTACAAGAAGCACCATAAGATATCATTAGAGATGTATTGATTGATTGCTTTTTTCATTCTCCTAGCCATAGAACAAAAATTTAATTCAGTAAAATGGCTATTGTGCCATGCATATTGGAAATTCCTGGTAGAAGCCTTGATTCCAAAACTATGGAGAGACTCGCCTACCAAATATCTCTGCTTTTGACATGTATATGACACAGGTGCAGATATAGGGCTAACATACGGGAACAATTTTCTGATTCATTATTCAAAGCCCTGGAGGAGAGTTGGAAAAAGATGTCCATAATAATGTGACATTGGTAAGAATTAACATTTTTCTTACAGAAGAAATATCACTCAAGTGTTTTTCATAATATTCAATGATTAAGCAATGAGGAAATATGATTCTTATATATTCTATTATGGTTCTTCTGTTAGGTTTCACAGAATTTTAATTTTTATATCTCTAGTAAAATGAATCCCTAGGAATGCATTGGCTTATTCTTATATTTAAGCCTGGCTCCTTAAAATGGAAAGCTATTTTGCAAAAGGAGCTAATTCTGACCAAGTTTATAGTTAGTTCCAAGCTATAAAGCTAGGGGGACGGGAAATGTCCTCTTCCTTAAGAATGCAGAGAATTGCAATCTATGGTCAAGGGGCTTAGCGGATATGTTAGTGGGATCAAGTTTCTATCTCGAGGATTGAACTTGCACATCACATTAAACCATTCTTGATCTGAGTTTGAGCTTAGTGCAATTATGAATCCAGTTTACAACCATGCTTTGTAAATTAATACACTATATAATTAAGTTTACAAAGTTTTGATATAAACTCAATTCACGTAAGACGGTTTTATACATATTGACAAGTATTCCCCTTATGCCTTATGTTTAACAATGGTGATGGAAGTCATTCAGCTATTCAGCTTTGAAAAAGATAAAAAGGAGGTGCCAGCACTCCCTTTTCCTAATTCTTCAGCTCATATAATTCTAACGATGATGGGAGAGAGAGGGGGGGAGGGAGGGAGGGAGAGAGAGAGGGAGAGGGAGAGGGAGAGAAACTGAAACTATTCAATAATTTTTCAGGGATAGGATTTGTCGTAGATGTATCAGCAAGACTGCCACTAAAACACCAAATAGAAGGAAACCCTAAATTTTGTATTCCCCTGCGGGAGGCTAGGGAAGCTATAGACTACTAGACAGATTATTGTTTAATGACAGACAAGATTATTATTTTTAATGACCAAGCTTTGAATGTTGTTTGCCCATTACATTATAACACTGTAAGCCTTTGTGTTTCTGAAATATTTTTGAGCTACAGAATTGTGTATATGTTTAAGGGCAACCTAGTTATAAAACAAGGATACTTGATGGCTCTGATTATTATCCTAAGATTTTGGCATATTTGTGTTTCAGAATAGATTTCATTTGTTTGCTTATTTATTTATTTTTGAATGAATGCAATATCAAGGAGAAAATATAGAGCTAACATAAGTAAGTAGTGCACCTGTTTGGTTAAGAACAAGTCTTGACCTCCACCAATCAGCCTTTGTGCTTTTATTAGCTCCGTGTTTCCTGATTCAGAGAATATTTCTAGAGAGGGCAAATTGGTCTGGGACTGAAGGAGTGTTGCAAGCGAGACAGAGATGGTCAGATGATAAATAGCTTTCCATAATACCCAAGGTTCATCCAGCTGGTTACATACTTTTTTTTCTTTGATTGATGGTGTTGATGTTCTAAATAGGCTTAAGATATGCCAAGTACAAAATCTATAACAAGGTCCATCAAGCTCACATCACAGATAGGCAAACAAGCCTGTTCCCAACGCATAGTTATTCTAAGAAGGGTATTGCTGTTTCATATAACCTTGCAAATGTTCATCTGGTTTCTGTCCAAGTTAGGCAAAAACTATTTTCTGTTCAAAAATAATGAGGGTCACTTAGGGTCTGTCTGAAGCTTCCAATTACTATAGATTTGCACTGAAACTGGACACGCTTTGCAGTTACTCTACTTGATTTTTTTAACAGAAATCAATATGGTATTTTTCTTCTGTTGTGTCAATGAAGCAAAAACAAATATGCAGTCAGAAATATGTTCCATTTTGCTTGAGAGAATTCTCATATTACCTAGATTTTAAAATAACAATAATGGTAGGAAAAACAATGAGACACAAAAACAAAATAGAAAATTGGCTCAGTCTTAAGTACTGTGCCATCATATACATCTTCATTTACTGTTTCTCTAACAAATATATAATTGAAAGCAGCAGAGAAGTGTTTCAATTAATACTTGCATTGTACAAGTTAGTAATGCCATGTCAGGGTCTGAAGCCATAAATATTATATTGATAAAGAATGCAGAAAAACAAGACATTAATGTAGTTTCCACTACAGTTACTTGGTTTTCCTCACCCCTGCCCTTTCTTTCTCCCCTTCTTCTACAAATTGTATCTTGTTTTCTTTGCTCCCTAAAGTTTCAGAATTGTTACCTATTTATTTAGTTGATTTAAGACAGAATTTCTGTTTAGAATCATTGACTATGAATGTTATATTTAGAAGCTTTTCTTCATTCCCTATGGCAAAATTATGCATTTCCCCACAAATTAATGTTATATTTCATTCATTGAAGTTTCATGTTAACCGTATACCCATTTCCTAATAAATAATTTCAGTTTATCTTGATGATCTTATTAAAATCAGTGGGACAAATTTAATTAAGACTACGCTTTTATAATTTTACTTGAAAATGGACTTTGTTAAACTTAGGATTTATTTTCAAATACAAATATTCGGTACTGTAACTTTGTTTTTAACAAGTAGACCTAAGCTATGGTGTGATTTCATCATTAAAATATTTTATCTTCTCATACAAATACTTTTTTGCTGGTGTGATTTTTTCCCCCCAATGAAAGACAATGGAATATTTCTTGTACTTAATTGGGGAGCTCAGAATAAAGGTAAAAAATTGCCAATATTGTTTAACAGTAATAAGTGTCATGAATGTCACTGTCCATGGGAAAAACATTTATTTCTTAGAAACTATTGTTTCTGCTCAAATGGTGTTGCAGGTTTTTTTTTTGACTGTGCTAAAAAATCCTGAAAAACCTGTTTGAACACAGATATAGTGAGACAAAAAATGCAGCAACCAAATGTGAACAATGATAATTTCTGTCATTTCAATTTCCAACACTGAAACAATTATTTTCTGTTTCCATCTGAGTTAATTGGGCTCTTCAAAAGGATTTTCTTGAAGAAAAGAGTGAATCAGAAATTTGGAGTACCAAATGTAGATAGGCTTACCCAGCTGTGTTTATGTCAGTGATTAAAGTCTTACTGTGTTCTGACCCCATGCATTGAGATGGCTAACCACCTGAGTATGCTTAGCAGCCATTTACATTTGAGAGGCTTAGTTTCCCCATTTGGGTTTACCAGATGTCCCTTTACATGGAGATGCTCAGAGAACGTCAGTGATACAGAGCAACATTCTTATTGCAAATCCACACGATCCTAAGTATCTCCTTAGGTTTCCAGTTTGGGTGTAAATTGGGAATTTAGTCCCACCCATTAATTGATTTTCTTATAGTAATGTAAAAAAGTTGGGTCCCAACCATGTCTGAAAGATTACAATAGGAGCAATACAATCCTATACATTTCTATGCAGGAATAAATATCACTAAATATAACCACATTCATGCTTAACTGGGCAAGTGAATAGGATCTTAGGCTCAGTTATTTGCATTTTTCCTGAGAACACCTGTTGTACAGTTCTCTTTCTCCGTCAGACAAAAAGGTATACAATATTTTCATCTAGTGCCAAAACTCAGAATGAAAGTTTCCAACAGACTTAAAATTGGGTTCAAATTTGCTTAGATGCAAGTACCTGTTTGAACTGCATGGGAACCAAGGGAAAATAATTTATTGCATTTATGCATCATACTATTCTCTCAGGTGAATATTATAACTGAATCACACCCATTCGATGTTGAAAGTCAGAAGATTTTGGCCATTGATTTCAGTGAACAGATTTCACTTTACATGTTTGTATATCTAGATCTATAAATCTTTACCTTCAACATTTTTACTTGGCAGCTTAATTCTTGTAAAAACAAAAACAAGAGAATTAGGATGTACTATTGCAAATTAGCCTGCATAGATTTCCTCAATATGCTGTGCAATTAAATCATCACGATGGCTATCATAGAATTCAAATTACACTATTGTATTAATTGTATTAATATGTAACAACTATACTGTTGTAACTTAGCTCAATTGTACAATGACTTCTATGACTGTTATCATAATACACACTGCTAGCCAAAAGTTAGGGATCACTAATTGCTCATTCTAATCCTTTGCCTTATTACAACTTGTTTAATCATAGGTAAAGAGAAGTAACATCCAACTCTAGGGCATAGTGCTCATCTCTGTTTCTTGGCCGAAGGATTCAGCATTGTCCAAAGATACTTTCCATGAGCACGGAGCCAATATGGCTATATATCAATGGCTGTTGCCTTCCATCAAAGTGATATCTATTAATCTACTTTCATTTGCATTATTTCAAACCATTGATGTAGAAGGAGCTGAGGAAGGAACAGGAGTTCAGCCCATCTGCAGCACTCAAATGTTGAACTCTCTCTGTCAGCTTTCTAGCTGATAAGCTCAATGTCTTTAACAGCTGAGCCATTGCGCACCAAAAATAATAATAATAATAACAACAACAACAATAACAACAACAACAACCCCTCCGAGGAGCTTTACCTTGTCGTGGTCAACTGTTTTTTTTAGCACTGGAATTACATTTAAAACAGTTAAAAATTGACAAAATCACCATCAGTCAAATGCAAAAAGCCGCACTGCTTGGATCTGCACGTATATTACGAAAATATGTTATGACGTCCTAGGTCCCTGGGTGGGGCCCGACTAGTAACCAATGCCAAATCCGGTGAAACAACTGGCCACTGTGATACAATTGTAGTATAATAACAACAACAACAACAACAACAACCCCTCCGAGGAGCTTTACCTTGTCGTGGTCAAGGGGTTTGTGCGTTCTAATGATCCTAAGGGCTATGCTGAACAGGTGCAATCATATCAGACAGGTCTCAGGTGAAGGGCCAGACAAAATTTGCTCCATAACCCATTCAAATATGGTGACTACAAAAAAAAAAAAAGGAAATTTATTCCGGTTGAACCATCACCTGGATTAGCAAGGGTTCCGTTGGATGCTATGGCTCCTGGGCATTCTGCGCAAAATGAGCTACAGGGCTCAGCTCCCTCTGCTAGGCAACCAGGGCATGGAGCTCACAAGCTACTGGAAGAAAAAGCGAAAAAGTGAAAAATCTGGAGTAGGGAAGAAAACATCTCTATTATCAATGCTTACTATCAGTCTGAGCCAGCAAAACATGAATTTCAAAAACAAATGTATCAGATTTGGAAGGTGAACCACACAGATTGTGATATCAGTGAACAAAGGCTAATGGACCAACGACATGTAATTCTAAGCCACAAATTTTTCACTACAGCAGAATTAATAGGAATCAAAGAGAAAGCAACTAATGGTCTGAATATACCAACAAAGAAGAGTAACATCAAGAATGATCTGCAAACTCAAAAGCAAACCGAGGAAGAAAGGGAGGAAGAGGATGCTGAAATTGATGAAGATAAAGAACAAGGAAGCACTAAAGAACAAACACCAACAGATATTGATCAATTAGCTGAAAAAATAAAGCATCAAATAGAAGATGCCGAAAGAACACGTTTGCCAAACTGAACCAAGTGAACCGGAAAGAATTGAGAAAGGTATTAAAAAAGGTCAATGAGGCCATGCAAACCATTCAAACCACTACATTAGCTGAAACAAACCAGCTGATGTATGCAGCAGCCTTCATAGCCATCAAAGAATTGGGTTTGAAAATACAAAAGAACCGAAGAGGCAAGAAGAGGAGGCCTAAGTGGAAAATTCGGTTGGAATTGAAGATCAAAAAATTTCATAGAGACTTGAGCAACTTGAAGAACCTAAGGCAAGGTCAGCTAAAGAACAAGCAGGTCAAAAGCAGCCTGGAAGTAAGATACGATTTGGAGAATAAGGAGATTATGATAGTAATTGAAGAGCTGAAGCAGAGGGTTGTTGCCATTGCTGAAAAGATTAAAAGGTATGAAAACCGAGTAACTCAGTTCAAGGAAAACTCACAGTTCAGAGCAAATCAGCACCAGTTTTATAAAAGCTTAGAAAGTGGAAATGGAGTAACAACAAAGGAAAAGCATGTTAAAGAGAAAGTTCTGAAATTCTGGAAGAATTTGTGGGAGAACAACAAGAACCACAACAGAAATGCAAAATGGATTAAACAGATTGAGGATTCTATTAAAGTGCATAAAATGGAAGATGTGAAAATAACAAAAGAAATGGTGCAAAGACAGTCAAGAAAAGTGAAGAACTGGAGTGCACCTTGACCAGATGAGTTACATGGCTTCTGGTTAAAGGCACTTACAAGTGTGGACAAAAGATTGGCAGCCCAAATGAACCAGATCTTAAAAACACCTGAGAAAGATGAATGGATGACAACTGAAAAGACATTTTTGATCCAAAAAGATAAAGAAAAAGGAAAGGCCCCTGGAAACTATAGGCCAATCACCTGTCTGCCAACAACATACAAGCTCCTTACTGGCATCATTGCAAACCAAATTTATGGATACTTGGAAAGAAATAACTTGCTTCCCGTAAAACAGAAAGAGTGCTGCAAAAATTCAAGACGAACAAAGGACCAATTGCTGATTGACAAGCTAATCCTAAAGAATTCAAAGAAAAGACGAACCAACCTGTTCATGGCTTGGATAGACTATAAGAAAGCGTTTGATTCAGTTCCCCATAGCTGGATCAAGAAATGCCTGAAAATCTTTGGCATCAACAGCAACATACAAAAATTCATGGAAACGTCATTGAACCTCTGGAAAACGAAGCTTTTAGCTAATGAAGAAGAACTGGGTGAAGTTGAAATTAAATGAGGCATTTTCCAGGACGATTCCCTTTCACCCCTCCTTTTTATACTCTCAATGCTACCATTGACAATCATTTTGAAGAAGATGAACTGTGGATACGAACTTGCAAAGAAAGGACTGAAAATTTCGCACTTGGTATACATGGATGATTTGAAGCTGTTTGGTAAAGCAAAAGCTGAACTGAATTTATTAATTGAAAGCACAAAAGAATTTAGCCAAGACGTTGGTATGCAGTTTGGAATTGACAATTGTGCAACAATGGCAACCAAAGCAGGCAAAGTCATAGAAGATGATGGAATAGAACTTGAGAATGAAGAAATGATAAAGGCAGTAAAACCAGAAGAAGGTTACAAGTACTTGGGGATTTTAGAGGCCTCTGACTTAATGCATAATAAAGTCAAGGAATTAACTTCAGCCAAGTACATTCGATGAATTCGCAAGATATTAAAGTCCAAATTGAATGGAGGAAACATCATAAAAGTCATAAATACCTGGGCTATACCTGTGATTCGATATTCTGCAGAAATAATTGACTGGACCCAGATGAAGGAGGACAATTTGGACAGAAAAACAAGGAAACTTATGACAATGAATCATAATCAAGCTTATGACAATGCACCCTAAAAGTGATGTTGACCAATTATATCTACCAAGAGCAGAGGGTGGTCGAGAACTCCTACAAGTAAAACAGAAGAAGAAAAACACAACTTGAATTATTACATCCAGAAAAGTGAAAAACCAATGATTAAGGAAGTAAATAAAGGAGGCCTTTTAAAGACCACAAAGTCAAAAGCTGAATATAAGAAAGAAGTAATTGAGAAATGAGCTGAAAATTGGAATAACAAAGCTATGCATAACCAATACTTGAAAAGTATTGAAGGCAAAGCTGACCAAAAGCTAACTTGGAACTGGTTAAGATCTGGAGCACTGAAAAAAGAAACAGAAGACTTTATTCTGGCAGCTCAAGAACAAGCCTTAGCCACAAACTACATGAAGGCAAAAATTCCACATGTTACCACCAAATGTCGCCTCTGTAATGAGAAAGACAAGTCAATCGACCACTTGATCAGTGGGTGCAGCAAAATTTCACAAACTGACTACCTACAATGCCATGACCGCGTTGCTAAGATCATTCACTGGAAATTGTGCCAAAAGTTTGGATTTGAGTACAACAAAAATCACTGGGAACATCAGGTTGAGAAGGTTTTAGAGAATGAGAAAGCCAAGATCTTGTGGAACTTCAGAATTCAGACAGACAGGCACTTGGCCCACAACACACCTGACATAACAATAGTTGAAAAGAAAAAAAGTATGGTTCATTGACATTGCAATACCTGGAGATGCACCAATTGAAGATAAACAACAAGAAAAAATCACAAAGTACTGGGACTTGCATATTGAAGCTGAGCAGCTGTGGAAAAAGAAATCGTGTGTTGTCCCGATTATAATTGGAGCCCTTGGAGCAATACCCAAAGGGCCACCTCGCTATTTGGAAATTTTAAATTTATCAGACTTGAACATTGTGACTCTACAAAAAACCACCCTACATGGAACAGCTTATATCCTCCGACGTTACCTTAACAGTTCCTAGGTCCTTGGTTAGGACTCAAGCTGTTGAACTACCAACCAGCCCCAAAGACTGTGAATCTCACTAAAGATTAACATAATAATAATAATAATAATAATAATAATAATAATAACAACAACAACAACAACAATAACAACAACAACATATTAAATTTATATGCTGCCTTACTCCCAGTGATTCCCGGAACAAATTAAAAATTGTTAAAAGCATTTTAAATTTTAAAAAAGTCTCAAAAATTATAACTATGCCCTGCCCACCTGCGCATGCACTTCATGTGTGAGGCAAAGCAAATAAACATAGAGAAAGCGAACATGGATGAAAACAAGGAAAAGGAAGGAAAGGGACACAAATTATCCTTGCCAAAAGCCTAGGCAAAGAGCAAGATCTTTACGGCCCTTCAACATACCAGTAGGGTGGAGGCTGTTCGCATCTCATGAGGAATCTGAATCTCAGATTTCAAAATAAAGCACAACTGGCTGTGCTCACGCACCTTATTAAAACATAAGCCATATTTTGCAAGCCACAAGGGTGACTGTAGTTCAGGGGATACGCTAAATGAAACCCAAACGCATGATGTGATGTTCTCTACTTAATGGGTGCAAAATACATCTTCCTCCTCATGTCCCAATTAGCATAGTTACAGCAATCCAGATTTGTGGGAAGTTTGGAGAAGATACATATGTATTGCACAGGGTGGGCCAAGGTACTACAGTAGGTGAGGATCTCCTCCCTATACATTGATCCGCCAGTATACTGCTGAGGAGGAGGAAAAGGAATGTTTGGTTTATTGTGCCAAACCTTTAACTGAGGTAAATGTGATGCCTTCCTATAGTTTACAGCCCTTGCTGCAGGCAAGGTAGCTAGAAGAATGGAAATTACATAGCTGTGACCTCAGACATGGAGGAATCCACCTTTTCACTCTCCACCATTCACCTACTACAAACAAAAGCCCAAAGTGTCAGGAGGAGAAGGCAGTTCGGAATTGCCCTTTACAAAAACATTGGCATAATAAGGGTTGGTTCCACTTTAATGGCCACATCCAGAGCTTTTGTGCACGGAGCACAAAAGATGTCTGATGTAAAAGGTTCATCATTTATTCTAGGTCAGCCTTACCTTTGCCAGATTTCCTCTTCGACTGGCATAAGGAAGTTGCCTAAAATAAGGATTTTTTTAAAAAGCTACAAGCATCAGATTAAAATGACAATAAGAACAGCAAAAAGAAAAAAAAAGAAGTATACATGTGTGAATATGTTTGTAAGCATGTGTCTCTGTGTGTGAGAGAGAGACAAAGTGTGTGTGTGTGTGTGTGTGTATGTGTGTGTGTGTGTGTCTGTCATTTCGTTTTGTTCAGGCAGCAAGAAAGTCTGTTGTCGCTCAGAAGTGTCAATGGCTCAGGTAGAAATAATTTAAATAAGGAAGGTGGAAAAATATCAAGGAGGAAGCAGAGTCTGAATTTATCTAATTCAGGAGAAACAGGTGTGAAATGAAAATGAAGTGGAACGAGCAAAAAGAAAAAAAAAGAAAGAATTGTTCTGTATTCAAATACTCCCAGATTGTTATCGGCCTTGGTCATCTGCTGCAGGGCTTCTGCCTCACCTTGCTAAAGCTTTGATGCTAGACACCCACTGTGACCTGAGCATTTCTCCCTCTTGGTTTCCCCATTGAAAACATTGCACAGCAGGAAGGGAACTATGGATGGCAGGAGTGCCTTTGGCAGATTCTTGTTTTTCAAAATGACCACAAGTATCATTTTCATCTGACTATTATTATTTTTGTTCTAATTCCAAATGACTGCAGTTCACCCACCATGCCTTTGTCTCAATAGACCAATCTGTCCTTTCCCCATTGTATCCAAACGGAGGCATTCAAGACTGCTACTAAAAAAAAATATTTACTGTATTTTGGTCTGAGGAAAAATGATCTCTGGAATTTTCTTTATAAAAAGTAGCAATAAAGTAACTTACTGAGAATATTGCAGCAATTGCCCTGGGCTTAATAATATTATAGGGACCATCTTTAAAATAAGCACACATTGTGTTTGGGAATATTTGACATATTCTTGAAAAAATGAAATACATAATTAGAACAGTAAGTAGCAATAGCACTTAGGTTTATATACCGCTTCACAGTACTTTACAGCTCTCTCTAAGCGGTTTACAGAATCGGCATATTGCCTCCAACAATCTGGGTCCCCATAATATAAATATATAATACATAGTATATATAATACATAATATAAATATAAATAAGCATTAGCAACAATGTATGTCCCTAGCTACCTCACTCATGATTATAAAATAAGCTCAAAAATGAAGTGAGATTACTACTGTGGATAATTGTAGGATTTGACAAACCATATTTGCCAAGTTATAGACTTTTCTCCATTGACTGCTACTGAATTTATGATCATTTTGGAAATGTTTGCTCTGAAATACAGCCAGAATTATACTTCTAAGCCTGACATCAACCATGCAATTGACTAAATGCATCGTATTGCATTCATTAGAAAAGATCCTATTAAAGAATAGTTGGGCAAGTTGAAGATTCTGGCACCCAGGCAAAAATCCTCATTCCCAAATCCTGAAAGATAGTGCTGTAAAATAGTTTCACTTCATTCAATGTGAAAATATGACCACCATTTAATTCTTGCCTTGTTATGAATTGTCACACTATGTCACAGGTCCTGGAGTAGCCAAAATCCCCTTACCCCTCCTCCACACAAAAAAAACCTGAAAAGATATTGCTAGTAATGCCTCCACCCCACCCATATTTCTTGTATCATCTGCTTTAATAATCTGAGTAGTTCCTATCAGAAGGGGATAAGGTATTGTCAAGCCACCTTTCTCCTTGAAAGAGCACTATGGTATCTTAAGGGAGTAGGCATGCCAAGAAAAAGTTTCTGAAAATGAGAAAATGGTCCATACAACAGCTCTAAAAAATCTGATAATTTTAAGGAATGTAATATTTTGACTGGCATTTCAACTATATTGCAGCTAAATCAGAAATAAATGGGCCCAGCTATCAAGCACAGATAGTTCTGTTTAAATGTTCCATAAACCAGACAAGAGCATTAAGTGGTGGACATGCATATAGTTGCTGCTGTGGTACTTACAGTTATTATGGAATATATTTTGCTGCAAAGAAAATTGCACTTTTGAACTTAGCATTCTCTAGGATGCTATACTCTGCTTTAGATCGCCTGACAAAAATTACCGGTAAGTAAAAATTTAAAACTTAGTCCCTAATCAATCTACCTTCTGCTTAGCACAGTTTTCCAAGTCTGCTCATATGATATAAAAAAGAGTTTTTCTAATTAAAGTTAATTTATATAATATCTTAACACTGGAAATCAATGCATCCTCCTCCTTTATACGATTGTTACACATACTCATACACACATTAAACATTAGAAGACAGTACAAATCCCAACAATAGCTACCTAAATGTACGAATATTAGAAGACAAATGAATTAGGTCATACCAATTATCATACACATGCGTGAATGCGCGCGTACGCACACACACACACACACACACACACACACACACACTATAAAATAAAAATGGAAAAGATGTACGGGAGATGTGTGTATATGTGTGTGTGTGTAGTGCCCCTACATATTTGACATTTTTATTTCAAACATAGTAGATAATTCTTTGCTGTCTGATTTCCAGATCACTCAAAGTCTTTGTTTTTCTCAACATGTGGGCAATTTTCACTATTTTTGTCCAGCAGTGACCTTTGGAATTCCAGAATAATTTTTCCTCCCCTTCCTGGTGCCCTTATGTGACCCAGGAAAACAAACATCTGAGAGACCTCTGGGCATCTTTCACATCTGCTGGGGGATATGATGAAGGCCATTGTGTGATGTGTTTTGAACAACAGGTGTTGGAGTTGGAAAAGAGTGGGTTGGTTTAGAGGGGATGGGCTGGATCTGTGCTTAATTCTTAGTTCCCAGGCTATTTAGGGAACAGCTTAAAACAAGCCTAATCTGCTTCTACAAATTTAACATAATAAAACCCACAATGAAGAATTGCTAATCAGATGCTCGTTCTTCTCTTTTTTTCCAGGCAGTTTTGGGTGGGGGCACAGAGAATCCAGAAACTTTATTCTTAGGAATTCCATTCTTACTCATTTTTGCTTTGCTTTGTTTTTAAGTAGAAGACAATAAAAATGTTTTGCCATTTGTCTAATATCATCAACTACATGTAAGGCTTAGATGCGACAAATATTTATTCAGTGGCTTGAGTTTCAAATAAATAGATTTGGAGTCACATCCTGATAGTCATTTGGTGAAAATTGCAACTCCTTTCAGCAAAACTGGAGTAAAGAACTGGAAAAGAATAAGGTCGAGGTCCTGGGTAGGATTGTACCTTTACATCATCTCTTCACATCACTTCTGGTTTATAGAGGAGTTTAGGGAGTTGAAAAGGGTAAAAAGATGTCTAGAGCACTACTGGTGAAAGATAAGCTATGAATCAGTGGTGCAATTCAGCCCGTTCTACGTTCCAGCGAATAGGTAGCAGTAGCAGTGGGAGGCTCCACCCACATGTCATCATGTCCCATTTTTGATGCTCTGCCCATGCGTGGAGATGGCACATGCATTCACATTTGCAGACTGATAGCAAAGGTAAGTTGATTTCACCCCTGATATGAATCTAATCAATCATAAATTAGAGCCCCTATTAAGGCCTACTTTTTGACAGTAAGAGTGAGAAAGTGTTCCTCTGGTCTTATTGCATCTGCAGAGTGCTGTGTTCCTGAATCGAGAAGCCCTTTTCAGAATCACACACATCCTGGTCATCTCTACAATGGATTACTGCAATGTGTTCTACATAGGCTACTCTTGAAGAGTTTCCAGAAGCTGCAACTAGTGCAAAATGTGGTAGTGCGAACATTACTGGGCATTCCTACATGTGCATGTAACACCCCTGCTACAAGAGCTACATTGGCTGCCAGTTTGCTTCCAGATCCAATAATGATGATGTTATCATCTTTAAAGCCATTCAAGGCATGGGGCCAGGTTACCTGAGGATTAGTTTCATTTGTCCCATCTTGTCATTCAGACAAGGAGAATATGTTGTGGATCCTGTTGGTTAAAGAATTTCAACTTGAGAAATCTAGGAAGAGATCCTTTTCTACAATTGGAATACCTTATCCTCTAGATGTGAGGTATATTCTCCCTCCATCTTTTTGCAGAAAGAATATTAAACCGTTGGCTTAGATGTCCAAGCAGGATATGCAGCTCTGGGGGTGGTTGGTGATATAAGGATGCTCCTTCCATCTTTATAATTTATGAATAGCTTCATTTTTCATTTTGGTTTTCTTGCAAATCTTACAAATAAATAAATGGGACAAATAAACCAATTATGGTAAAAGTATCCACTTGGTCTCAGGGAAGGAGACTTGTCCTATGGATTGGAATGGGACAGAAAAGCGGAATGATATAAATAGGGTGAAGAGGTTGTCACACTACACAACCAAAGAGATAAAGATCTGCTTTGAGTAATGTAAACAAGGCGCTTTTGTTTTTATTTTAAACTACCTATAACAGAAATTCAGAGTAGACAGGATAAAAATTGACTCCTAAACTAGTTAGGTTCCCTTGTTACATTACTGTTTTACTAGCTCTACTAACTAAAGCAATGAAGAAAAAAACTATTTGTTGGCATTTTTAAATATTAATTGTGAAAGCCAGAACTGACTCTGTTTGTTCATCCTATATCCCCACTAGCTGATAAGCTCTACAAATTGCAAGTAACAAACAACAAATCCATTTGCTTGTACCCTTGCTTCTCGTCTGAATAAAACGTGTCTGTATTAGAAATGAGTTTGAACTATGCTACTGCATAAACAATATTGCATAAATATTATATTCAGATTTCTTTATTGTTAACCATCTTTATTGATGAGCTCAGTAAGAAATTCAGAAAAATCTCATAAATGTACATCTTTATAATTAAAAGATTATATCAGACATTATATAACTTAACCCAGCAGCAACCTTTGTTTCAGCAGGCATTAATAGCAAGTTAAGATGGAAGGAAGTATATGCTCACATTGTTTTCCCATAAACACCATATATATCTTATTTCTCTAGAATCTTTCTACTTCTTATCAAATTCTGTCAGGAAAGAAGAGCAAAGAATGCGGCCGTTCACACTTATCTGGCAGGCATAAATGCTATAAATGGATGATTACTTTAAATGCATCTACTTTAAGAAGAGTGTTATGGGATTGCACAAAAGCATCATGCTGTTTCTACTTACAGTGAAGCACTTGGAAATAAATAAGTTGATATAATCATTGTTAGCAAACCCACAAAAATTCTTATTACCTTTTTAGCCAGATAAGTAACTACTCCTTGAGCAGAACTGAAAATGGATTTTCATAGAGAAGGCAACTGAGCTGGTTCACTTGTATGATCATAAGAATAATACATGGATTATTCTTGAACTTGTAGTTTAGGTGTCTTCTTTCATTCTTTTTTGACAACTTTGTTCGTTATTGAACTCTTGTATTGATTCTCTACTTTGTAAGCATTCAGTCAATAAATTCAAAGCTATCCCAATAAATTTTTGGTACACAGCAAAAGAAAAGATCTCCTTTCTGAAATTCTGTGGTTGGACATGTAGAAGGACAGAGTCTTCTTCTGTATCAGATCCAAGCTATGAACCGCACTTTCCTGAGTTCTTCCCACTTTTAGGAATGACATCAAAGACTTTCCTCTTCAGATTAGCCCTTTCCATTTGATTTAGCTTTAACAGTGATTGTAACTTATAAGATTTTAAAATGTTTAATTATTTAATTGCTCCTAGAGACTTAAATGCTCTATAGGGAGAATAATTTATATAAATCTGACATGTAAGTAAAATTCAATAAATCAGTTTGGAGCATGAAAAGAGGCACAAAAGGAAGAGTTTCTTATGACTCTTCTTTCCTTTCTTGGCACATAGGAAGCTCTGGGCTCTAGGATCTGCCATAAAACAGCAAATGAACTGAAGTAACTTACAAAATAGGAAAATTAATAAGGAAATGCAAATATGCTGACTTGTCATAATTCCTACATAGTTTAATACTTAATGAATAACTTTATAGCTTTTATAAGAAAATCATTCAGTGATTAAATTTAAATTAAAAGGAAAGCAATCACTTTAAAAGCTTGATTAGAAAAATATTCCCTTTGTCATATTATAATGCAGGGGAAATTGTGGATTGCACATCAAACACTGTCAGGGAACTGAGGCTTAGTATACCAGATCCACACTGCAGAAATGTAGAGGGTCACTGAGGGCAGCTGAGAGTTGGGGCTTTTGGGGTTTTCCATTGTTTTGCAGCCTAGCTATAGTTGCCCCAAATGCAAATACAGTAGTGCCAGTCTGTCATCAAGATACCCTGACCATCCTTGGACAGTGGAGGGTAATGTTTTTGTGCGTTGTTAGCATAACATCATATTTTCAGCCTGCTGAATAGCACAGAGGACTAATATAAGATTTGATCTATTAATCTTAGAACTTTTAATTGAGTATAAATAAAAGTGACTTCACATCTAGATCCCTTTTCTTTTCCCCCGCCACACTGATGAGTGAAAGCATCACTGTTTATCATACAATACTATATATTGTGTATGTGTTTAATTCTTCTGTTCTCTTATTCTCTGTGTCTGTGTGAGTTGTGTGTACAGGACAGATACACTGGGAAGCCCAGATTGGCCTTGATATGCTCCACTCTTAGTCATATGAGCAGAAAGGTGGGCTTGGTTTGGATAGAATAGCAAGGGTAAAAAAAAAAAAGCATGTAAAAACCTGTCCTAAAGGTGCTTTTATTTTAAAGAAAACTGAACAAGATTCTCTATATTCATCTAGAACCTGGCTTTTGGGATTAATTCCACTCCTTTATTTATTTTATTTTGGATGACACGACTGGGAAAAGAAGAAAGGGGGATTCAATGGAGAAGTCAACAACATTTGGATCCATTGGTCAACTGCTCTGTCATAGGGCCATCCTAAAGGTGCTTTTTCAAGAAGCAACTGGACTTCCTTTGTTTTTCCTTCAAGACATTTCCCTTCTCATCCAAGAAACTTCTTCAGGGTGGGACAATACACTATTAACAAGAAATTGAATTCTACTGTTGGAGAATAAAGTTAGTTCATCCACTCTAATACAAATTCTCAGAGAAAATTTTATAATCCATATAATATTCAATAGGTACAGTTTTTTGGACTGTTCTAATAAGGGAAACATGGTCTACATGGTAAGTCCAAAAGTCTGGCTCGGAATATTGTAAGGGTAGAGAAGGAACAGTAAGTTGAACTTTTTGACATGTTTCTTTTATTTCAATTTTCCAGTTGATATATTGTAACATATAGCTTTCACAATTACATATTTGCATTCTGATACATGACACAAATAAACATGTTGTGACATTTTCATGATGGCACTCATGTTTCTCATTTGCTCCCTGGCTAGCCCTCAGAAGCCCATTACTTTGAATGCACTGACAAAAAATAGGTCTTGATGGTATTATCATATCATCACACAACATGAAAAGGCACATTAGTATGTGAGCCAACCAATGCATCAATAATCAAGTAGGCAACTCAAAGATTAAGAGGTTTAATATTTTTGAATTCTACAAATGAATCACTATATGGTCTACTTTATTGTCATTAATTATTGTCTGGGTTTATTATTAGTTTTTATAAATGTCACATTACAGAAGAGTGACTAAAACACTATTTGCTGACTTTTGCTATGCAACTGTTTTATATCTAGGGTGTGGTTGTTAATGGATCACTTTATGACTGGATTAAATAATCACTATTTATTATTTTGCAGTCTATACATTAAATATTGTTAATGCATAAATATTGTTAAGGATACATGGTGGCTCAATCGCTAAGATGCTGAGCTTGCCAACAAGAAAGGTCAGCAGTTTGGTGGTTTGAATCCCTAGTGATGCTTGGCAGAATGAGTTCCTGTTACTTGTCCCAGCTTCTGCCAACCTAGCAGTTCGAAAGCACATAAAAATGCAAGTAGGAAAATTGGAACCATCTTTGGTGGAAAGGTAACAGTGTTCTGTGCGCCTTTGGCATTTAGTCATGCCAGGCACATGACCATGGAGATGTCTTCAGACAGCTTTGGCTCTTTGGCTTTGAAACGGAGATGACCATCGCCCCTTAGAGTTGGGAACAACTACCATCATGTGTGACAGGAACCTTTACCTATTGTTAATGCATCCAGTGTGTTTTATATCCCAAATTTGTCAAGGATAGCATACATAACATTTCCCCTTCTCATATTTATTGACAACAACAACCTGTGAACTAAACTGACCTAAGAGAGAGTGACTAGCCCAAAGGTACTCAGTGATTTCTAAACCTGAAGAAGGTCATTGAACCTGGATCTCTCCAGTAGAAGACCAATACCTTAACCATTATCATAATTGTTGACGATGGGTAACAATTGCATAAACTGATTTTAAACAATAGGAAAAAGAAAGCTAAAGTCATTTGAGATTCTACAGTTCAAATAGATAAGGATCTGCCATACAACACCTGAGACTTAATTGTTAACAATAAAAACAAAAAAGTCTGGATAGTGGACATTGTGATACATGGAGACAGCAGAATAAAAGGGAGAAAAATTGGAGAAAATTACAAACTATAAAGCCCTGCAAAGAGGGATAGAATAATTGTATCAAAAGAACACAAAGATACGACTAACATTAATAGGTGCCTTAGGTATAATCTCAAAACATCTGGAGCACCACTTGGGCAACATCAGCATTGACAAAGTCATTATTGGTCCATTTCAAAAGATAGCTTTACTTGGACCAGTGCACATCTGACAAAACCTTTAATGCCATCAAATATCAACATCTGCCTATCCCGTCCTTGGAAAGTATTTGATAGATGGAGACAAATATAAAAACATCTGGCTTGTCAACCAACCAATAATTGTGTTACCAACAATAATAATGAATTTTCCGGACACCCACAGAAATGCACTCTGGTGCCAGGATGCAACCTAAGAGAAGACCATCTTTTGTAGCTTATGGGGGAAGCAGTCTTTAGACAATCAACCGCAAATGTTTAGACTTTAAAAGTCAATGCTAACATATTTTACTGTCTCCCCCCTCCTTTGGTTAGCACCTGGCAAGAAGTGCAGATCTTTCAGTACACCAGAGATGGTATTCAGCAGGTTTTGACAAGTTCTGGAGAGCCTGTAGCGGAAATTTTGAGTAGTTCAGAGAACCGGTAAATAACACCTCTGATTGGCCCCACCCCATCTATTCTCTGCCTCCCGAGTCCCAGCTGATTGGGAGGAAATAGGGATTTTGCAGTAACCTTCTCCTGGAATGAGGTGGGAATATAGTATCCTTCCCCTGCCACGCCCAGCAAGCCATGCCCAGCAAACCTTGCCCACAGAACCAGTAGTAAAAAAAAATGAATCCCACCACTGCACTACATACATCATATGATCCTGTGTACTTTGTACGAGATAGAGGCTTAGTCATCACAGATCACAGCAATTGCATCTCCCAGACACTTTTCATGCATAATGTACTATTGTCCCAGACTGAAAACCTGAACTTTCAGAAAAATTAAAATCATTACAGTGCCCTTAACTATAGATGAATATCAAGTCCAATTTATGATAAGCATAGTTCTTCTACACCATTGTCTTTTCTGGATTCTAGAAAACTTTTTATAAGACTAGTACAGTTCCAGATGTATCGGGGATTGTAGTTGCTGAGACGGGTTAAATTTCTTACAGTGCACTTGAAGTAAATCAAGCTGGAAAGATGGTTCAAGACAGGACAGTCTTCTGCCTTGATCCATAGTGGACTGTGCATGAAGCTCCTGGTTTACACCAATGTTTGGAGTTACAGGAAGAGGAATTTAAACACCTTAGAAAAACAAAGAAGTATCAGATGATACATTATAAGATCAAAATTATCACCATGAATGTTAAATATAAATATACCATGACTAAAAATTCTGCCTAGTGGGATGAAGGAGAAGGGCCTTTTCCTTTGTGGTCTCTGTCCTGGAGAAGTAGACATTGTGATAACCAGAGGCAGCAGAATAAAAGAGAGAAAACTGGAGAAAATCACAAAATATAAAGGCCTGCAGACATTCTGCCACCAGTAAGGTGAGAACTGGAAGCACTGTCTGCTAGATATGGTTGATGGGATAAAAACAGGATTTCACCCACATGCTGTCTATCTTTATGGTTTGTTTTTTAAAATACAATTTCTCTTAATTTTATTTATTTTTATAGTTATTCTTTTACTGTTTGTAAACTGTCCAGAGTCACTTTATTGATGACAGCATATAAATTTAATAAATCAATAAATAATACACCATGACTGAAAAATAGAATAGAATTAGTATTAAGAATAAATAATTTGGAAAAATAAACAACCTATTGTTTTTATTATTTAAGATATAGGCTGTGTCCCAGTGCCCATAGGAAGGAAAGAAAGGAGAAGGATAACAGATTATTTAAGTCCCTGAGATTCCTCAAATTTTATACTGTATTTTTAAAAAATCTCCAATTAATCCTAATTGATCATCTTGTCAACTCACTAGCTGCCTCTACAGGACCTAATTGGCTCTTCTGCATAGTAATCGTCATCTGTTGCAATTGCTGCAATAATTTCTTTAAAATGTTTCATTAATTCACTGTTTCAACAGAATTAGTTGACACACTGAGAATCTAATTATTTTCAGTTCTGAATTACATGCTCTTTTTTTTCTTTTTATCCATCTTCAATCCATTTTTTTCTTTGCACCTTAACCATTCTAGAAATAAGGACATTTTTTTCTGACATGTTAATAATTAAATATGCTGTCAACTTTTGAAGATGCTCTCAGAATTGTATCTAATTTTGGTCAACATACATAGTCATGGGGTGTCAAGGTATGAGCCTCTGCCATAGAGAAATTCTAAGAAGGAAAATAGGATATCTAATAGTAACACATTTGACCTTTAAGCAAGTTACTTTAGTCAACCATCTGGTCATAATTCTGTAGGGGCTATAATAACTCCATAGCAGAGATGTCTGGAGAAAAAGGGAATAAGCTTCTTCCCTTTTGTATGTGTTGTGATGTTGCATGTATGTTTGAAAGCAGTGGAGCTTGTGTTTTAGTGGTAAACATTGCTTTTATTGCTTTGATGAAAGCCTTCTGATCCAAACTGTTATATATGCAAATGTTCCCTGTTACCAGCTCTCTGATTGGCTGGTCATTTGACAGTTGCTTTGGGCTCGAGTATAAATACCCTGACAGTTGCAGGGACGTTTTGAATCGCAGTCATCTCGCAATAAACATCTTACTCTCTGATTCCATGGTTCCTGCATCTTTCCCTCAAACATATTCAACACTGGCGATGAGGATGGGATATGCGATTCCCGCAGAGCCTGAAAAACAACAACGAAGAATAAGCCAGTCGCGGCCCCGCGAAAATCAGACACAAAAGCCACAACAGAGAACCAATGGCCAGCATGCACTCAGCAGCAGCAGTAGCCACCGTGAAGCCTTCCATCTACGCCAACTTGAAGGACGAGCCACGCCAACTCCAAGGACGAGCCATCTACGCCAACTTGAAGGACGAGCCACGCCAACTCCAAGGACGAGCCAAAGACCGCGAAGGCCAACCTCGGCTGGAACTGCCTGCCTGTCTGCAGCCGCTGCTGCCATCCGTCTCCTCACGGCTTTCTATCTGCATAATACAAACTGTCTGCAGCTGCTGCTGCCTAGAGCCTCCGCTACTCCACCTGCATTACAAAGCTGCCTACCTCCCAAGGCCACCTGCCTTACAAAGCTGCCTATCTCCCAAGGCCACCTGCCTTACAAAGCTGCCTGCCTCCCAGCTCCACCTTCTGCAAGGTTTACACGCTGACTCCACTGCTGACCAACAACCGGGAGAAGCGAGGCCTGGCACTGGACGGGAAGCTGAAGCACAAGGACACCAACCTGCCTCCAAAAACCAAAGTTACCGACAGGCTTGGACTTTCTTTGCACACAAAGCAAATAACTGGGGGGGGGGGGAAGGAGTGTTATATATGCAAATGTTCCCTGTTACCAGCTCTCTGATTGGCTGGTCATTTGACAGTTGCTTTGGGCTCGAGTATAAATACCCTGACAGTTGCAGGGACGTTTTGAATCGTAGTCATCTCGCAATAAACATCTTACTCTCTGATTCCATGGCTCCTGCGTCTTTCCCTCAAACATATTCAACACAAACGGAAAGAAAATGAATAGATCTTACAATCCTGAATTGTGTTAGAGGTATTCAGCCATATTCTGTTTCTGGGCCTGTCTTATTTAAATCATATATGCTCCTGTTTTCACCTTGCAAATTTAAAAAAAATAACATCTGCATGTTGGCTTCTTCAAATATGTTGGAGTAATTGTATACCAGTGTATGATGCACTGAAAAAATGAAATGCATTGCAATATGTGCAAAGTTGACAGGAGAGAGGAAATATACGTTGGCTGAGAATTATAGGAACTAAAATGCCAGGACTTCTTAGAGATATTGAGGAAAGCTGCTGTTGACCCAAATCCTTTATTTTTGTTAAGAGGAGTGATTTGTCCTGACTGAGGACACAGAAAGCCAGGGGAAGTCACTAGGATTTCATGCATTGCATAGTGGCATCACACAAATGACATCAATTATGCTTTTGTACAATGATGTCATGACATACATCATGTCCTGACTTCCCTACCCATAGCTGATGCCTGCACTGAGAGATAGTTATTCTCATGGATTTCCTATTATTACAGAACTAGTATGGTAGATAGATGTAATGGAATGTATGAATCACCTTGAGGAACAAGGGAAGAAATGCTGCCTAGGAAACAGACAAGAGAGGCAAATGTGGCAGTGATTTAATGGTCAAAGAAAAAATCTTAGGAAGGACTTGTCCTAATTGATCAGGCAATTGCAAGTGGTAGTGGGACTTTTGTGCCTTCAGATTTGCAAGAATCTATTAATATTATTTTACAATAATATTAAGATTAATAGAATTCATTCATTTAGTCTTGTTTCCTATCTGGTTTACTTGGCAATAAGAGCAGGGAAAGGAGCAGAGAGCAGGTTTTGCCACTTTCTTGCCTGCTCAGAGAGGGGATTCCCCCCCCACACACACACAGAGTTATGTCTACCTGTGTGGTCTGACAGGAAGCATCAGAGCTGTGAGTGAAATCATAGTGTTACAATCCAATGGAAGTATCCCACAAAATACTTCATTTTTTAAAAAAGTCTGTCTAGTGGCCAAAAAATAGGGTAGATGTAAAATTCTATAAGCACCACTAGACATAAATGTGGTTACCCTAATACAGACACATGGAGTTTCCATTGCCCACAACATAAAGATTGGCAGAACAGCAAAAACCAAGCAGAGCAAAACACATTATCTAATTCTAATAAGTTTGAAAATGGGAGAAAAAAAATAAATTTTAATTTTTTTTCTGTTTCTTAGGCATCTTATCTCCCCCCACACACACACCTTAGACAAGGCAACTCAATTAATTTATGCCATTCGGAATTAAATGTGAAGATTGTCTTCATACAAACGTCTTGTTAAGAGAGTAGGAAAGGATGTTAGCATTTTTTAGGATTCATTCCTACTCTCTGAAGCAGAAAACCTTTTATTCAGTATATTTAATCAACCGTTGTTTTAATGGATCAGTTGGGGAATAGGATTCCATTAAATGTAATGTCTACTATATATTAAAAGTGATATTTCAAGCTCCCAAATTCTCATACATGATAAAATCTGCTGTATTGATTAAAGGGAATGCCAGTTTAAAGAATTAAAGTACACCGAAATGGACAACATAAATACTCAAGGAATAAGCCAGAAATGAAAAGCAAGCCAAGAAATAACAGATTTATCTTTGAAATGAATTTTAAAAAAATATTTTAAAAAGAAATAATGGAATGTGTACAAACAGATTTGAAACGCGGGCCCCTTAGCTTTCTTTTCACCAAAGAGCAACTTGAATTGGATATGGCCTTTGAGTCAGGATCCTAGTGACAATGCTTGCACTCTTTAGAATGCTATTCATAAAGGTGGCTGGTGTATAATTACAATTAATCATCCCTAATAACTTTTAATTAATTGAAAATGGTCATTAAAGTACTCATTTAACAGCATATTTGTGTGTGCACATATTAGCTATTGATTAAAATGAAGCACCAGTTGACAGAACAGCTCTTCTTGGTATCATTGCTAGATATATTTTCTTTCCTTCCTAACTTGAATTGAGTTAAAGACATTACATTCATGGAAGCAGGTTTCTATTAACATAAACATGGAAGAAAGAGAAATCATATATATTAAGTAGCTCTCACCTCAATGAAGGAATGAAATGTTGGAAGTGGAAATGGAAATTAAAGGAATGAACCATTAACAAAAAGCTCCAGACATGGATACATTTTTTTCACTTTGCAGCAGAATAATTATGTCAATATCCTATATGGAAATATTTCTGATATATGAAGGTGGATCTGTGGTGTGCACATTTATATGGCCATTTAAATATTTGAAGATGCCTTGCCTGAATATTTGCTTGAAATAATCATCCTGGGCCTCCTTAGGATGAAAAATGCTATATTAATTCAATAAATATTTATAATAGCAGCAATACTAGTAGGAATAACAATTTCAAATCTTTTAAAGAATACTTATTCATGAAGAAAAACACTTTTGCAGTGGAATATGGGCAGATATTTTACTGTAGACTTTGGATCCCCCCCCCCCCTTTCCACCTGCCGGAGTTGTGCAAAAATTATTTTCAGCAAATAAAAAAAATCCAGCCACAATATATGAAGGAATCAGCCATGAGAATGCTCTAGACATCTAGGGTTCAACTAATATATGAACAAGGCCAAGAGACCAAAACAAGATTGGCTTGGTAGGTTACTTTCTATGAAAGATTAAATTCTACAACTTTTATTTTCTTAGTGAATTTAAGGATGAACTTTGATTTTTGACTCCATAGTCAGTCCTGTAATCTAGTCTCCTCCTAGGGCACTAGAACCTGGGTCATTCCTACTAAAATTGGCAGTGAAAGAGAAAATAATATCTCTAGGAAGTGTCAAAAAGTAGTAGTAAGCTTCTAGGGGTAATATATGTAATTAAGAGGAGCAGAAAGTTTAATATCTCTTCTCAGTTAAATCTTCATTCTGACTATAAGTTTTCCTATTTAAATAATGTAATTAGTTTAGTTTTGACTATTTTTTCCCTAGATTGAATTGGTAGTCATGGGGACACACATTTGCTGGAAAATATATTCTGACATCACCATTATCACCTCCGAATGCTGGCAATAAATAAGCACCTTTTGCAAAATCACACTAAACTACAGATAGTCTTCAACCTACAATTGGGGAAGAATTTCTATTGCTAACCAAGATGGTTGTTAAGTTAATCATGCCCAATTTTATGACACTTTTGCCACTGTTGTTAAATGAATCTCAGCAGTTGTTAAATGAAACACATAGTTGTTAAGCAAATGCAGTTTTCCCCATGGATCTCCAGGTCACAGGTGATAAACACATGACCCCAAGATGCTGCAATCATTGAAAATAGATGCCTGTTGTTATTTTGATCACATGGCCATTGGAAAAACAGTACAAGAACTGCCCCCCCCCCAGTAATTTTGTATGGTTGCTAAACAAATGTCTCTGCAGCAAGGAGTAGTCATAAATAAAAGCCATTAGTTGTGTTTGGGGAAAAAATGAAAGATTATTTTATGTGTTAATGATGTTTGTCATCTATCTTAAAATATATTCAGAAGTTGACAATGCAAAGAAAAATAAAATGGCTTTTATTTAAATTATACTCTAAGGTTACCTATTATAGCAATAGCAATAGCAGTAGATTTATATACCGCTTCATAGGGCTTTCAGCCCTCTCTAAGCGGTTTACAGAGAGTCAGCATATTGCCCCCAACAATCTGGGTCCTCATTTTACCCACCTCGGAAGGATGGGTAACTTATTAATAAGTTTGGCTGATCCGAGCATGCCTGTTTTATTAGCAGACTGTATTTTTATTACTGTGCAGGTTTTCTGATGTATTCAATTATTTCTTAAACACAAAACTAGGTGATGAGGTGATAGCATACCTGAAACATATCCATATACTTTTAGATGGAACTGATCCTTCTCCCCCTCATAAAACATGTAGCAATGATGACAATGATGGGTGGACAAGCAAAGATTAGATAAGGAGGTGGAAAACAGTTTAAGTAGTTTGCTTTCTAAAACAACTTGGCTCAGCACCTCTCTGAAGAATGCAAATCAATATTATTTTCCCCAGACAGCTGCAGGACCTGGAGTGAAGCTATTGGAAAGAGCAGGAACAATTTTTTGATACACTTAGGTGACTTTTTTCCCCCAGGGACTGTGGGAGAATTATACTGGAAATGGAAGTAGAATGTCTTTGGCAGGCGAATTATTCTCATTTCCACTAGTAATAAGTCCCCAAACCTGTCACAATGCCCCCAAATTGCACTAATAAGATTCAGTGACAAAGCGACCCAGTGCAACGAACATGCAATTTGTTCAGATTTGAGGAGATTGAAAGGGATTAATAGGAAAATTAGAGCAGCTTGACTTTCAGGGGCTTTCTGCTCCGTTTTCCTCATTTTGCAGGAAGGAAGCAACACTGCAGTTTTAACAATGTTTCTCCTAAATTTTGGTGGCACAATCATGATCTGACAGAGGTTGAGAGCTTAAATGGGACGATATTCTTGGGCTGCCAAGAACAGAAACAAGTTTCTGCCCACACTGAGGTGTAAATGCATATTGTGTGATTGCTATCACTTCTATGAAGGATGTTTTGTAAATAGATGTCTTCCCCTCCCACCCCTGAAGCCATTTTGTAAGATAATTCAACACACTTTTTTAAAAAAAAATCAGATATGTCTGGTAATTTCTATTATATGCATATATAAATATAAGCACACTCTTTATGTTTAAGATATAGGGGAAAATATTGCAGATATCATAAAAGCAACAAAAGTCTCAAGCATCCTTCTGACTCAATTTCCCTCCTTCCTTTGTCCCTCTCTCCCTTCTCTTTGACATTTCCTTCCTTCCTTCCTTCCTTCCTTCCTTCCTTCCTTCCTTCCTTCCTTCCTTCCTGCCTGCCTGCCTGCCTGCCTGCTATTGATAAGGTGCACACTGAAGAGATCCAAGTTTCCCTTGAAGCCCAAAATGACTTTGGACCTATCACTGTTTGGAAACTACTCACTTTGCTAGAAAGAGGGATCCAGTAGGGATCTTAAATCGTTGCCACAGCTGCAAGCATCCTAGAACTGACCCCACCCCATCTCCGAAGAAAGGATGAGCTGTCTGCTTCTTGTATTAAGGTAGAATAGAATTAAGCCATTAACTTTAATATTTCATGTATGGATCCAGTTGCCTGTGCCTGAAAGTAACTCTCTTCACCTCAGAAGGTTGTTATAGAGAAAAGCAAGAAAAGGGAATGCTCTGTATATTAATTTGAGCTTCTATTTGAAATGCAAAATATACATCTTAAAACATAAATCAAATACTGCATAGTCCCTGAAACCCAGCACTACTGTAGGCATAGTAGTAGTTGTAGATGCTATGCTATTATACATGTTTAATTATAATAATGTATGGGGAAACTGTTAAAAACAGTGTAACGGGCATTTATACATATGGTTGTGTGTCTGCGTGTTTTTTGCTACATACATGTAGGCTACATTCTCATGGAGAATTTATACCTGAGAAAAAAACAACATTTTCACATGTTTGTCTCTCATGGTGTTTCCTAGTCCTCTAAAACCTCATTGACTCTGACTTCACAAAATCTAGGGCAACTTTTCCATCATGTGCTTTTCATATGTACTGGAGTTGAATTTCCATAATTCCCAGCTAAAAGATTTATGCTGATTAGATGATAGATCTGAAATTCCAATTTCATTAATTCTTTGAGGGTTTAACTGCTTCTCCCCACCACTGTTAAAAAGCTCATAGCAATGTTTTACTGATCAAGAAGATATGTGTCTTTTTCAAAGCTGTTGCCTCAATTTATCTCAGATTCCAGTTTGTAAAGAACATACAAATCAGATCTTTTGGTCTCCATTGTACTGATTATATACTACTAATTGATTGAAGCAACTCACATTCTTCAAAGGAATGATCCATTTCCAAACAATTTTGTTTTTCATATCAATATTATAGTAAAAGTATGTACCTCATCAATTGAAATTATGACATAATCATTTTGACTTGTTCAAAACTTTATAGTTAACAACAACTAAAATTAAAACTGATGAATACCAAATTAAATTAAAGCTGAAGTAACAGCTTGCCTTCGGAAGTTTTAGGTCCTTCATCCCTGGAGGTTTTTAAAGAAAAGACTGGGCAACCATCTGTGTGAAATGGTGTAGGGTCTTTTGCTTGAGCAGGGGATTGGACTAGAAGACCTCCAAGGTCTCTTCCAGCTCTATTCTGATTGATTGTTTAATCATCATTCAACTTAGCTTATACCAATATGATGCCTAAACCTAAAATAAAAGAGGTGGAAACAACCATAAATGGGTTTGGAATGGCTATCATTTCTCTGGATACAACATCCGCAAATGATGCTTATTAAAAATTGTGATCAGTCCACAATTTGCTGACATATTACTTGTTCATTTGTTTATATAATTGATACAACTGAGTACAAAAATATAGAAATTATTATAGCCAATGCTAAAACTCTTAACAGAGACACATGATTGTTGTGATTCAGTGTATAGCAAGAGGATGAGTGTGATTAAATGAAGAACAATTACTTACAATTAATCAATGATCATGATAAAATTGATAATGATGTTGTAAATAAAAAGGCCATTGCTCACAAAACCTTTCCATTGGTGCTGTTTTAAAAAGCTAGTGGAAGAAGTATTCCAACAAATACTTCTGCCTTAAGCTATATCTCTGCTTGTTTTCAAAAACATTTTTTTTTGTCAACAGCCATATCCTTGTGTACATGTGCTTTAAACTGCTAGGTTTGTAGGGCACAGAAGGTTGATATAGTTGCGAATGAGGTTCTGCCAGCTATGAGTTGCTATTTTTGTCCCCAATAAGTGCATTTGTGATTCTCTGCTGCTTCTGCAACAAAGGCATTTATGTGACTATATGTTTGCTCCTTTTTATTACTGGGGAGGGGGGACACTTTGTCTACTGCAACATTTTACGTGCACTCCATGGGTTATTTCCAGGTGCTGCTGATCACAGCCATTTGCTTCTTTGACAGATTTGAGGTGACTGGCTCTAAAGTAAAATTGACAAAAGTTCTACCTGTCCCCTTACAGCCTAAATTATCCATTACAAATATAGAAGACATGAGTGGAATAGAGTGGGAGGGAGATAGTCCAGTGCTTCTCACAACCCTCCCACTCTGCCAATATTTGTCACTCAGACTATTGCTGAATACACATCCATTGTTCTTCTGAAACAGCACTAAACCCATATCCAAAAATACCCTGCTGACAGGTCAAGGAAGCAGAGGAGGAAGTCGCAAGGTGTGTAAGGCCATCCGAAAGGCTCCTGACCTCAGAATTTCTCCACAGTCTCTTAAGCTTGCCCTGCTTAGAAGCTTTAAGGACTGTTCCTGTTGTTTGTTTTGCATCATGCAAGGAGTACATATAGTCTTTGATTTACAACAATTCATTTAGCAACCATTCAAAGTTACAATGGCACTAAAAAAGAGGGTCTTATGACACCAACCTTCACACTCATGACAATCATAGCATCCCCTTGGTCACATGGGCATGTAGCAATCAACTTGTATTTATGATGGTTGCAGCATCTTGAGGTCAGGTGATCACCTTTTGCAATTTTACCAGCTGGCTTCTGACAAGCAGTCAGTAGTGGAACAACTGCAATGATTTGCTTAACCACTGTGGCAAAAAGGATTGTTGGGCACAATTCATCTTACCAACCATCTTTCTTTGATATAAAAATTCTGTTCTAAATTTTAATCATAAGACAAGGACTATTGGTAGGTTATACAGGCATGAATTTTAAGACTGGTTGTTGGGATTTTTTTTAATACTGTGGTTAGAGAGACATGAGAGGAGCTATTAGAATGGCTTTTTAGAGTTTTTCTACAAGAAGCTCACTAGTTTTTATGGCGTGATAGTACATATAGCAAAAATAAGTGCTGTATCATTAAAGTTTCTTGTGCTGTTGCATGCGCGTGCGTGCACACACACACACACACACGCACACACACCACAGGTGTAAGGAGTCTTTATTAAGGCTTCTGAGCTTGAATCGGTATTCCCCAGCAATTCCCTGTACAAGTATCAGCTCAATCACAATGAATTCCACAGGCTCAGAGATGGGTTGTTGCTGGTTCGGCCTGGATCGGCCGAACTAGTAGTAGCGGCGGCAGGAGGCTTTGCCCAGATGCTTCTGTGCATGTGCAGAAGCATTACACACACATGTGAACACGTGAGTGCACCCAAATTCATAGTAACAAAATTGGCAACCCACCACTGCATAAGCTACTCAAATGAATCCAACACTAGGCAAAGGCAAGTCCAAGTTCCAAGACAAAAGCAAACCCACAGGCAAATCCAAAGGCAAAGGAAACAGCTGAAGAGACACAATCTGAAGATCAACTCAACAACAACACACAGCAAGGAAATGAACACGTTGTTCCCAGCATCATCTCCGTCTGTCTGCTGGGCTAAATAGTAGTCTGTCAAGACAGATGAATCTGCCTCCTCGTGATTAATCTGGCTGACCTTTGTTGCTGCTCCTGCCTTTCCTCTGCCTTATGTGTTCTTGGATCAGGTGTAGAAAGCATTTCCTCTTCCTCATCACTGACCAGTTGCAGCTGCGTGGTTTCCCACCTGAAGTCTAAGTGCTGTCCTGCTGCAGCTGTGCTTCAGCCAAATCAGATGGCTGCTTCGAATCATTGACCAATTCCCCTCCTGACATGGCCGGAAATGGTTTAACTTCCTCTGAGCTGACATCTGGAGAAACATCTAGGGGCATTATCACACTTCTGCATTGATCTTGACTGATGTGACTGCAATAGGGCCTTTAAATAAATGAATCATAATCAGGAAAAGGTATAAGAATGTTAATCTTACTTTAAAATCCAGATCCAAGATAATAAAATCTCATTACCACAGGAAAGTTTGCTTTGCCCTGGAATTGTGGCTATTATCTTTCTCCCATATCCCATCTCTGGAAAATGCATCCTATGCTTGAATTGCCTTCCATAATTCTTACACTACTTCTAATAATAAAACCAATTCATGTCTACTCTTCCAAATCTTGAAATCATGTATTACTATTGTTTTAAAATCAAGAGGTGTCATACTGTTTCTCTGGGTAGAAAAATATGTTATAGGATATGATAATTTTCCCAATAATTGAACATTATTGGATGGCTTAGAAAGCTATGTTGCTCAATGAAGTTTTATTCTTTGAACTTGAAGGTCTAGAACAGAGATGGAAAACATGTGGTTATGAGGATGTCTGTGGTCCCAACAACCAATTATAGGAGCTTTCCAAGTATTCTGAGATCATACCGCTGCAATTCGGAAATAAAATGGCCAAATTTGATCTGCACAATTTTTTAGGGTTCCACTACACACAAATTGAGGATCAAAATGTTTTTACACATCAATTTTCATATTTAAAATGGTCTAAAATCTCCTAATAGGGAGATTTTCAAAGAGATCGTTGGAGTATGTCCACTGTGGCTCTTGGAAGTGAAATTCCTAAAATGAAAGGTTTATTTTCCCCTGAACTAGAAACTTATTCTGAAAAAGACAAAAGAGGAGAATGGAAAGTTAGTGAATATTATAACATTTCTAAATGTCAATGAGTCACTCAGAAGCAATGAACTAATAATTAATTTCTTTATTTTTTGATTCTAGACCCAACGGTTTTTGAGGACCCCTCTTCTTTAAATGGGTTGGGTCTTATAAGGGGTTTTCTTTAATATTCTGCTTGTATCTTCAGAGGAAGAAAATGGAAAATGACCCTATCACATCTTATGCACTGGATGATCCAGGAACAAATTTAAGTATTGGGCTAGAATTAATCCCATTTGCCAACAATTCCTGTATCTAGATTCACTAATACACACCCACATGAGCAGTATAGCTACCTGGTTGAATATTAGAAAGTGGAGACTGAATATAACTATCAGTAGCTAATAATAGATGGTTATAGTTTTTATTATTTATTAAAATTTATTATTTATTTATCTTTTTTGGAAGCAAAACCTTCCAAATATAAGCTTATGAAACTGATCACTTTTTGCTCATATTCTGATAGACTTCACAGATCCTTTGTTGTTGACTGTGACCTTGTTTATAGTCTTGTCTCTGGAACCTTGTTTAGTACACAAGGGTTTGGCTTTTGACTTGTGATCCAACTTACCAAAAATTTTCCTATGGTACATGAGAAACCCCTTTTGGAATTAATTCACTGATTGTATAACTATTGTTTGCTGCTTTCAGATCTTTATATTTCCCATATAAAGCGCTGGATATTTGCCCCAATGGTTTGATTTGATACACAATCTATGTCTGTACCTCACTTAGTGAGTTCAGGGAGTATTTTGTTTCTATAAAGGACAAAATGCAGTTCCTCTGTAAGCCCTTAGTAGTCCTTATTTGTGTGCATATTCTTACCAAGAGTACTCAGATGTCTAAGGGTTTGCAAGACCATGCCAGAAAAAAGACTTGCAAGATTTAGCCTTCCTGTACTTTTTCCAATGAAAATACATGAAGAGAAATCTAGAATTATATGTAAGTTCATTTGCTTTTTGATATTACCACATCATTTCCACTTCTGGCAAGGAAATGTTGCTGAGGTTAATTCTGGGCACTTTTTCCCTGAGCACATTGGCACCTTCCTTAATTTTGATAGAGGCCTCATTCACGGAAAGAGACATGGCAGCCTAGCGGCCTTCCAGTTCTTCTCACAGTCTTATTTGTTGAGTCTCTCAAGCTGCTGTCTGAACATATAAACATGTTACACAGGCAGCATACTAGATGAAGGTGAAGCACAGATGATTATATTTAAGGGTTTACAATCGTCATTAGGAGCTTTTTAACCACAGGTCCTGGCAAGACAAAAGGTGGGCCTCTGACTGCCTCTTTTGGCCACTCTGTCAATTGACTTTCTCTTTCTTCCTCATTGAAAAGCGGCCAACTGTGTCAACCCAGTGGCAATGAAAAAAGCCTCCCCCCCCCCCCCGGGTATAAAAACATACATAATAGGATTATAAGATTTGGGGCATATAATGTTGCTGGAGATGATTTATTTGGAAAGTTGATTTTGTTTTAGTGAAAAACAAGCATCAGTCAGCACACTTGGGAGTTCTGATTCCCCCCCACCCCCTTGCCAGATACAATCATTCTAGTTTGAAAGACATGATTGCCTTTTAATGTGGAAATTTAATGTGGAAAACAAGGTTACACTAGGAGGGGGAGGAGGAGGAAGTGAGATTAAACTCCTTTTCTATAACAAAGTCACTTTGAGATATGCAGTACAACACCCTGACAGTGTCCAGATCCCCTCCTATTCCTTTATATATCAGAACAGACAGAAAACAAGGAAATTGTGCTACCTCCTACTTGTAACTTCTGTTACATCTCTTAAAAAAAATAAAGGAGATGGCGGTATTGGTGGTTGTGCAGAGATTAAATCTGTGTGTGTGCATATGTGTGTGCATTTTAAGAAAAGTAAATAGACTTCAATTGCCTGCCACCCAGAAAATGCAGCAAAGGGGCAGCAAGGAGAGATATTTAGAGAGAGAGAAGAATGTAGTCAATGCCATCAAGCTATTGGTATAAAATAATCTCCCTTGTTCTTTTTGATAGCTCAGCAGCCCAATTGACAGCCCACAATTTGGCATATTCAAACAGGGTTTGGATTTGGGGGCTACTAGACATCCTTCTTCAAATGAAGCAGGAAAATAAGCAATATTAATAATAACCATAATAAAGAGCCTTGTCATTTTAGAAGGCAATCTTCCTAAGGACATAAAGAGAATGTGAGAAAGGGTGATAGAACCCGCTTTCAACCTCCTTTTAGCAAATGTCTATTTCAAAAGCTTTGAGCAAGAGAAAGATGCTTCTGAAAACATTGGCATAAGGAAAAACTGAAAAATTTGTCAGATTTCTTCTTTTCCTCCACCTTCCTCTCTCCCCCACCCTTCCCATATCTTTCCCCTGATTTTTGTGGATAAGATCTGGCACAGTTATGAAAAGATTGCCTTTCTAATTACTTCTTTCCATAATGATAAAGGGGATCCATAATTTTCATTGATACATTTCTTACATCCAATATTGTTTACCTACAGAGGCACTCCACCTATGTGTTTCATATTTTTGCAATTTTATCTACCAATATATGGTCTTACTTTAGGTTATATCTCTGATTAACAGCTGCTGGGGCACAGGTCTTTTCCATGTTAAGCCCAGAAGGGCTGAACCAACTACAACTTAAATGTCCTTCAGATTTACCATTAGTCTTGTCTAGTGTCTTTGCACTTCTTCCCTTCTCCTTTTTTCCCTTCCCTGAGAAATTTCTGAAAAAAAAGTTATTATACAGTCTTTCTTTGTAGCATACCTAGATTGCAGTTAAAAGAACAAATTAAAAAAAACACAAAAGAAGCACTTATTAAACAAAGTATAAAGTGGAATAATGGAGAGATAAGGATAAGATTGGAGAAGGAAGCAGAAACATCCAGGAATGTGGATCTCCAGGGAAAAGTTACAATTGATATGAAGACAGAGAAGAATTTTGTGAAATGTAAATAAGCACTCTTCTAAAACATGCAGTAGAAAAAAGAAGAAAGGAGAAATCCAAGTCTCCCTTTGAAGAAAGCGCATAGGGTTTAGGGGCTAACCTAGTAAAAATACTGGACTACCTTTCCAATTCCCTTGAAATTGTCATTCTGTAAACTTACCTAATCAGACAAAACTGAGAAACTGAAAGTGGATTTGCTATGAAGTCTGAGAGAGATAATCACAGTCTTGAAATTTTTACAAATCTCTCTTGAGTGGTACCTCAGAAGTATTTCTGAATCTATCCACATCAGATCTTGACAATATGAGTTCATGGAGACAGAAAAGAGATTAATGTGCAAAAGAAGTTCTTGGTGTGATTAATCCAATTCATAATTTGAATTGCAAGCCATAATACAGTGTGTGTGTGTGTGTGTGTGTGTGTGTGTGTGTGTGTATTATGTATATAAGTAAAAAAGGGTAAAGATTTCCCTGTCCAATCATGCCTAACTCTAGGATGCAGTGCTCATCTCCTTTTCTTGGTCGAAGGAGTCAGCGTTATCTGAAGACATTTTATGTGGTTATATTTCTAGCATGGCTATACGCCAAATGTAACAGAATGCTGTTACATTCCCAACCAAAGTGGTACCTATTAATCTACTTGCATTTGCATGCTTCAAACTGCTGGTATGGGCAGAAGCTGGGACAAGAACGGGAGCTCACCCCTTTTGAACCCAGACTGACAAGCTCAGCATCTTTAATCACTGAGCCATCGTGCCCTCTGTGTATATATGTACATATTATGTACATAATACATAATGCAGATACAGATTTATTAGTGAAGCAGTAAAGTGTTTAGGAAGTGTGCAATAACCGATTAGTTTTTAAACCAGATAGATGAATTTTAAAGGATCCATCTATTAAGGATTATTTTGTTACCAGTTCTGTATATGTATTAAATATTTTCTTTGATATCAGCTTAGTGAATTTCATGTGCAATCCTACTACAAGATTTTCAGGATCTTCATTTTTTAGACATGTCAAAAGTAGTAGAATTATAAAAGAACATGAGACATATATTGGAATATATATATATATATATAATGCTGAACTGGCATGGTCATTTAAAATGCATTATATATTGTATATTGTATAGTTGAATATTGTATATTTTAATAGTTATTTTTTGGGCATTCTATACTGAAGGATGGGTATAGATTTATAATAAGATGACCTGCAGATTTATTATTCTGTTGAGTAAAGTATGTTAGTTGAAAGTAATAGTGTCTACTATTTAGCAAAGTAATTGATTTACTAATAGAAAGAGAACTATAAAATGAAAGTGCTATTTGCTAAAAGTGTATGTACATACATTGGGTAGAGTGTTTTGGGTAGATTTGATAGAGATGGGTATTTTATAGTTAGGGAATATATTTTTGGTTTTTTAATTGTTACTGTTTTCAGATTAAACATGTAATATGGGGGTATATTAATTTAGATTATTGGTAAACATGTAGATTTCAGGAATGCAATTTCCAATGAAGTGTATTTTTAAAAGAATGTAAAGTTTAATGTATAATTGAGATTAAAAAAAATTGTTAGGATGAAAAGAATGGAAGAAATATGAGATTTTTAAAGAATTATATTAGCAAGATAATATAATGTACAGAGATGAAACAAAATGAATAACCAAAAAAAGAAAATCCATTTGCTAAATGGATTTAGAAAAATGGGTTGGTGTAGACATTAAAATTGAGCATTCTGGTTTTTTTAAATATTTTGTTTAGGTTTTTTTTAAACTAGAGATTAATTTTAAAATCTTGTTTGCTAATGATAAACATTTTTGAATTAATTGTTAGATAATTGGATTTGCTTTAAGTTTGTAGAAATATTGTACATGTTATATATTGGTTATATTATGTTTAAATTAAAGTAAGATTACCTGATTATATTTGTATCTGTATGGAGGCAAGTTGGAAGTCTCTACCTCTCTACCTTTTTATCTGTCTGCCTGTCTGTTTCTCTCAGATTATTTATCTATCTCTATATCTATATCTATATCTATATCTATCTATCTATCTATCTATCTATCTATCTATCTATCATCTATCTATCTATCTATCTATCTATCTATCTATCTATCTATCTATCTATCTATCTATCTATCTCTACCTCTACCTCTACCTCTACCTCTACCTCTACCTCTATCTCTGTCTGTCTGTCTGTCTATCATTTATCTATCTATCTAATCAATCTATCTATCTATTTATCTATCTATCTAATATAAAATAAAAAGGATACACACACACACACACACATACAAATACAGAAAGAAACAGACAGACAAAGAAAACTGTTCTCCCCTTTTGACTCCACTTCCCCTCTTTTTGTTGTTATTATGTAATTTATTATCTCTTGAAATTTAATAAAAGTTTTTTTAACAAACTAGTAGAAATCTAAATCATTTCATATTTTATACAGAGATGTTAGGTTGTTGTTCTGAACTTCAAGCTCTTGGTCATTTGGTTGTGAACATTTCATCACCATTCGAGGAGGCATTGTCAGTGCATTTTGAGTTGTGCTTGTCTTTCAGAACACTGGCTGTTAAATATCTTTTTATATGATGCAAATTAGTGTGGATGTTGTTTGTCTGGTTACTTCATGGTTTGATTTTCAACTGTTTGATTGACTGGCTGTTGTTACTGGAGCATGGTCTTTCATTTTAAGTACCTTCTATGTGATGTAAATTAGTATTGTTTGTTTGGATATGTCTGAGTCATGGTCTGGTTTTGGATTACTTGATTGGCTGGTTGTTGTTACTGAGACATGGTCCAATTTCTTGTGAGTTGATGGGTTATGAACTTTTGTTGTTGCATAGTGTGATGCTTGTTTGTTAGTTTTAAAAGCTATCTTCGGGATCGCGGTTAATGCAGGTTTTTTGTTCTCAGCAATTGGTAGACTGGATCAATGTCAATATGTCTGTTTATCGATGTATTGGTGGAAAACCAATGCTATTTATTATTCTCATACTTCAGGAATACATAAAAACATAAAGTCTGTTCCTTAATGTTCCCTGAGTTAGCAGATATTTTTGACTATTGCTATTACAAGTTTTTTTTTTAAGTATGTAATTTAGGGAAGGCTATGAATGTCCTAGTTTTTCTTAAAAAGTAAAGGAAATTTGCACCAATATGTCATTGCAAGAAAATATGCATATGGTTAAGGCAGGAAGAAAAGAAAGGAAAAACCAACCCAATAGAAGAAAGAGCAACCTAATCAGAAAAAAAACCTGTTCATATTCTCAATTATCTTTTTAAGCATCAAAAAAGAATATTAAATGATTTGGTGAGATATGCATATAAAGAATCATGAGTAATTGCATCTGGCATTTGCTCATCATTTCCTGTCATCAAATGTTCTCCCAATGACCTGCAGTGCCAAAATGATGATTTCAAAGGGAGCCTTAAGAGGAGGCAGCTCTAATGTTTCTTATGAGATGGGATTGAAATGACATAGAGCCTTTTACTTCTCCATGTAATTTGCTATCATCATGTTGGGATAGTACATTCAGAATACATATCAGCCTATTCTCTTTCTTAAATCAGAAGAGAAAAACACATTTATTGTAGGTTTCCTCCCAAAAGGCATGACAGAGATTATTATAACCGCTGGGGATAGAAAGAACAAAACCATCAGTGTTTATTAAGACGTTTTATTAACTAAAAGGCAATATGAAAGAAGATACCGAGATACTTATATGGAAGCCTGGGGCCTGCACTTACAGGAAGGATTTGTAGTATAAAATAAAGCAGAGATGGGGTAAGAATAGAGATGGCTCCAGTTCTTTTATCTACATAATATCTCTAAAATTCTAGAAATAATTGCAAACCCCATTGCTTTGAGGAAAAAAAGGTAACATGAGAAATAGATTCTGACTGATTCTGACATCAATATATCACTGTCAAAAGTGCTGAAGTCACTGGTCTAATGTACACCTTGTAAAAGAATGTCTTTACTGATCTTTACTATGATGGCTTTAGGGTTACATGTGATATAATCCAGGAATAAGCAATTCTACTACAATCACTGCTCCTGCTTTTAATTGGCTACTTCGAGACACTGGCAGCATGTCAGTGACACAATTACATAATTGAAGGATTAAAATGTTTGGTTTGTGGGAAGGACTAATATTGTTCAAAAGATTTGCTAACAAATCAGAACTTGCCTCTGAATTTCTGCAGCATTATTGGGATGGAGGGGGAGGCTGTATAGAGCATAGGATACATGAATTACATGTCCCTAATGTAATCAATAGAAGAAAAGATAGGGTTTCTTACCGATCCAGATTAGAATTGCATGATATTTTATAAATTTAGGAACAGATTGAATAAGATAACTCCTTCCACAAAACTTCCACAAGATTTTGAATCTACGATTATAGTTTCTATAATCTAGGGGTGAAATCAATTTACCTTAGCAACTGGTTTGCAAATGTGAGTGCATGTGTCACCTCTGTGCATGCGCAGGACCTTCTGTATGTACACAGAGCATCAAAAATGGAACATGATGATTCCCAGCAGGTGGGCAGAGCCTCCCGCCACTACCGCTAACCGTTTCCCTGACCAGATAGAACCGGATGAATTGCACCAATGATCTAATCTATTATTTAAGAAATATGAACTGCAGAAATTTTGTTGCAGATTATGGTCCTAAATTTGTTTGCTTGTTTATACTCCATCTTTATTATTTTTACAATAATAGCAGAGAACATATCAACACACCTTCTCCTCTTATTTTCCCCACAACAGCAACCTTTTGTTAGTTGGTTTGGGCTGAAGAGATTGATGGGCCATTGATCAGCCTTCATGGCTTTCATGGCTAATGCAGGACTAGAACTCACAGTCTCACACTTTGTAGCCTGTGCTACAAAGCATTAGAACAAACTGGCTCTAAATAAAACAGAATATGGTCAATATCCTTAAATGGCTTTGTGGCACTGAAAAAAATATTTAATCTTGTGAGCTTTATTCTTGAGGAAACAGAAAAAGAAAACAAAATTTAAAATATCAATGTTCTGCTGCATCAAGAAGACTATAAGATCTGAGCTGCAGCCGTAGTATCCAGGTGTGGGCTGCCACAGATTCACCTGGGTTCAGGAGAACCCGTAGCTAACATTATGGCTGTTTTGGATAACCTCCAAATCCCACCGTTTTGGACACAAGTGCAGGGCCCATGTGGAGCCTTGGAGAGGGGGGTTATATGGGCTTCCCAGAAATTCTGGAATGCCAGAAATGGGCCTGTTTCCGACCTCTGGACGGCCTCCAGAACCCGGGGGAGACAGTTTTTACTCTCCTAAGGGCTTGAGGAAAGCTCCCTAGCCTGGGGAAAATGAAAATGGTCTCCCGGCTATGGTGCAGGAGGCCGTGAAGGCCATGCTCATTATGGCCACACCCATCTGGCAACCGGGCAGAGAACCCATTGCTGAAAATTTTGAAGCCCACCCCTCGTTATATCTTTTTGCTGCCATCTAATCATCATGTTCTGGTTTTTGTTCTTCAAAACTTTAAAGTACAAATTTATTTAATTTACCTAAAACTAGATTGTTTGGTGAGATTAAGGGTAGTGCTGCACCACATCCAAACGCATTACATTTGAGCTGAAAGTACATGAGCACAGTTTCCCAATGTCATGGAAATGCAAGATTAGAGCTTTTTTAAGCTGGTATTCTGTAATACTAATATGGAAGTTTTATTACATCTTTAGACAAAGTTCAATGTTATTTCTACTAAGGTTTTAAAACAACCTTTTCAACTTAGATCTGCATGTTACTTTTGAAAAGTATTCAAGGACCACCATTCAAATTAGTGGGTTAATTTATTGTGTGTAGTTAGGAGAAAATGCCTTCCATCCCAAACCTATTGGAATATCAAAACTGATGTTAAAACATCATAACAGTACCCATCTCCCATAGTTTAATACTGGCATTTAGATACCAGAGATTCATTGCTCTAAAAATAAACAAATGAGATGTAAATTCCTTTAGCCTTTTAACAACACATAACTGTCCTTTTATCCACTCTCCAACAGCTGCTAGAGGTTTGCAGTGACTTGTGATTAGTTTAATTGGTGGGTTGCAACCAGACATAAATTACATCATTCCCATTGAAATGAATGGAATTTTAGTTATGATCACCGTATTTTTCAGTATAAGACGCACAGGAATATAAAACACACCCAGGTTTTGAAGAAGCATTTTTAAAAAAACAACAACTAGGTAGGTAGATAGAGGGATAGAGAAGGAGAGAAAGAGAGAGAAATACAGTAGGTAGGTAGGGAGAGGTAGAGAGAATAGGTAGGTTGGAAGGGAGATAAAGGGAGAGAGAGAGAGAGAGAGAGAGAGAGAGAGAGAGAAATACAGTAGGTAGGTAGGGAGAGTGAGTGTAGATAGGTAGGTAGGTAGAGAAATAGAGATAGAGAGAAATACAGTAGATAGGTAGGGAGAGAAAGAGAATAGGTAGATTGGTAGGTAGAGGGATAGAGAGAGAAAAATAGAGAGAGAAATACAGTAGATAGGTAGGGAGAGAGGGAGAGAGTAGTTAGGTAGGTAGATAAAGGAAAGAGAGAGAGAGAGAGAGGGAGAGAGAAAGAGAGAGAAATACAGTAGATAGGGAGAGAGAGAGTAGGTAGGTAGTAGATGTTTCCAGGTATATTTATCCATGTGCTGGAGAAAGAAATCGCTGGCAACCTGTAGCACCTAAAACTCATCAACCACTCTAATTAAACAGCTTTCCGAAAGGGGAAAAAATAGCAATAGCAATAGCAATAGCAGTAGACTTATATACCGCTTCATAGGGCTTTCAGCCCTCTCTAAGCGGTTTACAGAGAGTCAGCATATTGCCCCCAACAATCTGGGTCCTCATTTTACCCACCTCAGAAGGATGGAAGGCTGAGTCAACCCTGAGCCGGTGAGATTTGAACCGCTGAACTGCTGATCTAGCAGTAGCCTGCAGTGCTGCATTTAACCACTGCGCCACCTTGGCTCTGTACAAAAAGGTACAGAGGTTACTCTGTACAAAAAGGTTTTGTACTCTGCAAACCTCCCCAAAACAGCCAATTTTTTGTGAAAACAGGAGACAGCTCCTTATGGAGGCTTATAGAATGCTGCTAGGGGCCAGGGGGGCTAAAAATGGCCCATTATTTGCTCATTTCTGCCCTCAGGACCTGTCTGAAAGCCTCCATAAGGAGCTGTCTGAAAGCCTCCATAAGGCTGTATACAGCCATTTTGGTGAAGTGGGCGGGGCTTCAGGAGACAAAAATGCTGTATTCGGTGTGTAAGACGCACCCAGATTTTCAGCCTCTTTTTAAAGGAAAAAAGGTGTGTCTTATACTCCGAAAAATACAGTAATTATCCATATGTATTGCTGTAAAAAAACTGAAAGGAATGACACAAAATCCAACCCATAGTCTTTACTATAGCATAGTTATTGAGCAAGAGCTACTTCTTTGTTCTAAATGTAGGATACAAATTTTGGGTTTTCATTCAGAATAATATAAAATGCAAGAAGCCTGATTCTACGTTATGATATTCTATAATATACAAATGAAGGAACATAGAATGAATTGACTATATGGATCAATGATGTGTAATTCATCAGCAGAAGATTCTTATTTTTAATTATTTAAGGAGGGCAATGAGAAAGAAAGACTTCCCTTCCACTACAAATTAATCTATCAGAACCTCTGAATTATGAACAGTCACTATTTATTTGTATTCATATACCTGTCAGAATATATTAGATAACTCGCTCTACCTGTAATTTCACACCTACCTTTCTTTGATGCACTTCAGGGCTCTAGAACAATCACAAGTGCATTCTTAATTCCATCCCTGCCTGATGTTATACATTTCTATATTTTCTATCAGCACATCTGTAGCAGAGGTTCTGACCAGTTCTGGAGAACCAGTAGTGGAAATTTTGAGTAGTTCGGAGAACCTGTAAATACCACCTCTGACTGGCCCTGCCCCCATCTATTCTCTGCCTCCCAAGTCCCAGCTAATCAGGAGGAAGTAGGGATTTTGCAGTAACCTTCCCCTGGAGTAGGGACAAAATGTAGACTTTATAGTATCCTTCCCCTGCCAGGCCCACCAAGCCACACCCACAGAACTGGTAGTAAAAATTTTGGAATTCCACACTGATCTGTAGGATCCTGTAGGAGAGGATTGGGGAGTGGAAGGGAGGGGGGAAGGAGGGAAAGCAGGGCAGGGCAGACAAGACAAGACACAACAAGATAACACAACACAACACAATACAAAATAGTAATGGGTGGGGAAGCATCAGAATTTAAGGGAAATGTACCCAGTATTTTAAAAACAGTTTAGAATTTAGGAGAAGACTCTGGAACTGGAAAATATTTCCGCCTAATTCCCTGAAAAGATTATAGTTGTTGTTGTCATCGTCATCATCATCATCTTTTTTATAGTATAGGCTTTATTGCCATTTTACATCATGTATACAATGATGTTGGTTAATTAATTAATTAATCTTATCATTAAAAACATCATCATCCTCATCATCACCACCACATCTTTTTTATCATTAAAAACAAGCAAAAGAGAAGGCAAAATCTTGCCTCAACCCCTAGTAACCCCTACTGACATGGTTAATGGTGGAGGTCGTTGGAGATGATGTCAACAGTGCCTGGAGGGCCACAGGTTCCCTAGCTTTGATGTGGGCAAGTATGAGCTAGATGGACCAATGATCTAATTCCAGGCAAAGTACTCTTTCCATGGCTATGACTTCTGCCATGGCCAGCAAAATGTGGGTTTGGAAAGAGAGAACAGAATTAGCTGTTCACATATTAGAACAGTCTATGTGGAATATCTCTCTCTCTCCCCCCTCCCTCTCTCCCTCTCTCTCTCTCTCTCACACACACACACACACACAAATCTAATGAAAAATGCAGCCTGAAAGGGAGACCACAGCTCACAGGTTTCTCCTGGCATGACAGATGATCAGAGGCCTAATGTCAGCAAGGGGCTGGACGAGAAGCAGTCTTTCACTGGGTTTGTCTTACTGAGAGGAAAAACAGCTTTGTGTAATAACTTTATGGCAAAAGTTGGCAGAGGATTTGCACTGCATATTGAAAGGGAGACATTTCTAACCACAACCCGAGGAACCACACTTGTTTACTCTGGCATCTGGCCACCAGTTGTTCATAGGCTTTCTGTCTCTACTCAACATGTTCCAGTCTTGGAGGCGAAGTTATTACCAGTAGTTTCCAGGACATTCCGCTAGGCTAAGCAAAATTGCCCTGAGCAGAGACCACGGGGTTAGTACTTTTGAAACATAGGCCATTTTCAATATAAAATGAAAAGATACCAAACACCCTCCCTTCCTGGGTTGTGGTCTTTTCAGGGACCATGCTTTTAAAATATGACATGGTAGGGTTGATTAGCACCCTCCATCAGAAACTAGACACATAAGCTGTGAAAGGGCCAAGCACCAACATAGTATAATACCTTGAGGGGCAAAGTATAAAGGGACAAAGGGAGTTTATCTCTAGTTGATGTTTAACTATAGCATACAAAATAAACGCCACAAATTATCCAGCAAATTCCAGTGCATTGGCAAAGATACATTTACAATCTTCATATAGTGGGTCAGTCTCTTCTCTTGAGTTGCCCCATTTGACTCTTCCACCACATTGAAACTGATGAAAGAATTTTGCCATGGATGTCCTACGTACATAAAGCTGCTCTGTTCAACCCCAGTAATAATGATAACAATAGCAATAATAATTTTGGAATATTCAATTTTTATGTAGTCCATAATTGACTACATAAGAATCTATGGATGATTCTTATGCATGCACAATGCATTCATAATCTGAACACACAGATTCTGAAAGATTTACAGTATTTATGTCGTTGAGTTCAAGTCCCTGCTCACTGAAGGAACACATTTGCATCATCTTTGAAAGAATTTCCCATTATTTGTTTCCGCAAGCCAGTGAGATACACATCTCTTCAAAGTAAGTACATTTAGTACTTTACAAGCAGCAGAGTTTTTGTGTGAGTGAATAAATGAATGAATGAGTAAAGTGAGTAGAATTCAGTGACAGAATACACGTTTTGCCTACTTCTACTTTAACACCCAAGCTTTCTACCTCAAAATATCTCATAGTATAATTGAGACTTTGGAAAAGTAATTTCACCCAGAGTAAGGCAATGTAAAAGTTATATAGTAATTGCATATCTAATTCAGCCTTCCTTGGTTCCTTCCTTATGCATTGCCCTGCAATTCCCTAAATCCCTAGGCAGTGTAGCCAGCAGACATGCTGGCTGGAGAATACAAGAACTGTTGTCTTAACATGTTGGGATAATTTCTGAGTTAGAAATGAATTCATGAGCCCAAAGTTGTTGTTTTTTTCATTTTGAATGCTCTAAAAAAATTTCTCTGGACTTTTTATTTATTTTTCCTTTCCAACTTGGCCTACAAAATTTCTTCAAGCAAAAGAAATTTTCTAGGAAAAGAAGATTTGGGAAGGGGGAGGGTTGAATTAATATTGATGAGCAGATGCCATTTTATGGCGATTAGTTTAAAAGAGAAGAAAGCAAGAACATTTTCTTATGGAAACTAAATTTATTTTTTCCTTGGAATGCACGAAAATTGATTGATACAAGGACACAGACAAAATATGGCTGCTTCACTCTCTCCACCTCGATTTGCACTGGAAAATTCAAGCTTTTAGAAATAAAGAAGGAAAAATAGCCAGGTAGAGTGTGGCCACATCAAACAAAATCCAAGGGAGGCCAGGGATACATTTGACAGCTTTTCACTTCTCTCTTTGTTTTGAATTTCACTAAATCACTCCCATCTGGGGATTGTATATTTTCAATGGCCTCTCCCAGCAATGAAGACCTGTAGTGCCACACTTTCAAATACCAACTAAACCTATCTGCATTCCTACTCCTTTTGATGGGGCATCAAGTCTATGTCAAATAAGATGGGACTCAACTCAAGAGACTAAAACATATGCTCTATCAAAATCAAGATTCATATTTTTTTTAAAAGAAGGCAACAATATGGGTAAAAATGTGAACCAGAGTAACTTAAAAGATCATATCTTTTTCAACATTTATTAATTGCAGGTCCCCTCTTATAGCAGGAATTTATACTAAAAATGCAGCTTATTTATTTCCTTATTGGCAAGATCATTTGTAGATTGAGCAACATTTCGGGTAAACAATAGGAGGATTTCCTAAGCCATGCCACCCAATTTTTGGAAGACCGTTCATTGCAGAATTTCATCAGATGTACTTATTTAGTATCAAGGTGTCTCCCACCCAGGGTCAGATTCAAAGGAACATAATTCTAATCCTAATTTATTAATTTCTTTTTACAGTAGTTTTAAATTAAAGCATAGTAATCCCATACTAATGCACTGGAAACAATTGGTAATTTGGATTGTAGACTTAAATCTGTGCTTCATTTGCCCAAAGGAGGGTCTGGATTGCATTTCTCTATACTTGGTGTGGAATTCCCTTTTCCTAAGAGAGATTATGAATGTGTTTATAAGCATTTGTAGTTACATAAATAACGCAGATGCTACTCATTACCATGTCTGTCATCCATTTGTTGTCACATTCTATGCAGCTGTCAATGGGTAGCAAGTTTACTTTCAAATAAGCAAATAAACAAAACAGTTCTATGACCTAGTTTGTGATATTTATTTATTATGAATTATGCATATTTTATTAGCATGGTGCTAATGATGAAGTCCTGGTGGATTACCCAGCTCTTCAACAGAACAAGTTATATTTGCATATGAAACTGCAAATTTGCATAGCATATTATCAGAATCAAAATTTAGTGCTTCTGCACAGTTTGTTGCTTAATATATGCATTTTGATACCTAATTTATCAATCACCATTTTTGCCTCTTTTTTCACAATTCCTTTTCAATATGAGAAAATAATAAAACATGAACCTATTTTTTTCATGAAAAGCTACTTCACATTGGACCTTGGATTGTCTCTACAACTATTGTGTTTTTACAACCTTTATTTTGGAGTGAAAAATAGGAAAATAGTATTAAAACTTTGGCTAATCTTTTCTAGCCTGCAGCCATTCAAATATACCCAGTTTTTCCTGCTCACTGGTAAATAACAGAATATTTCATTCTTTGCAATCAAATCGCCAAATTTCTGCTAACAAGATCAAAAATCAAAAGAATTAAAATAGGAACAGCAAAGTACATACAATATAACCAATTTCCCCCCAAAGTGGATCAGTGATCTGGGCCATCTATAAAAAATATAGGATCACTATCCTTTTATTTTGTGGTCTGATACTGTCTTACTAAAAATGGGGAGGAGAATACTCACTTTCATAATTCTCATGGCAAACATAGTAACTACTTTATCACGTATGTTTCCCCATATACAAATTTTTGGCATACCAGAATTCCAAGGCTCAGGTCATTTCATAGCTCATGCATTAAAGCAACATTCCAGTGATAGCCATATTCTAATATTTAAGGGAGAGGAGAAAGTCAACCTATTCTCCAAGATACTGAAAGTAGAACACAAAGCAATGGATGGAAACTAATCAAGGGGAGAAGCAATCTAGAACAGTTAATCAGTGAAATGACTCGCTTCCAGAAGTTGTGAATTCTCTAACACTGGAGGTTTTTAGGAAGGGTTTGGACAACCATTTGTCTGAAATAGTTTCCTGCCCGAGTAGGAGGTTAGACTAGAAGTCCTCCAAGGTCCCTTCCAGTTCTGTTCTTATTATTATTATTAAGGTGACTGCTTTACATCAGTTTTACTATTCCTGAAAAAACACTTTTCCCTCTACATTTGAACAAGTACTTTATGGCAGCAAATTCCACTTGAAAGTTTATTTCTTGAAAAGCTTTTACCAGTTTAGATGTTATTCTGTTAAAATGCATATAAACTGGTAGATCTATGACAACATTCCAATATGGGTGATTTGAAATGATGTGAAGTAGTCAGAAGATGGAAATTTAAAACTCAGTACAGCTCTATAGATTGTCTATTATATTTATTATTATTTGTAAGATAACAGACATAATTTTAAAGTTAGAAGAAAAAACAGCTAAAAAATAAAAGAAATTGATAAAAATTGTGTAAGACATTTAATATATTAATAAATAACTTGTTTTTATAGTCATTGATTAAAAATTTAGCCATTGCCGTTGTAATTTTCAGTTTTTTATCTAACAAATTTTAACTTATTCAGAAATACCTCTTCCCGACCTTGCTTTTAAAATAGGTCAGATAATATTCTGCTGAAAAGTCTTTAGAAACTCAATATGTTCCATAATTTCAGACTCAATACCATTAACGGGGTGTACTGGGGAAAGCTCGTCCAATCTCATTGTACACATGTTGTGCATTGACAATAAAGATTGGAATTGAATTGAATTTGAATTAAAAGGACAATATCTTTAAGAGATAATCTTTTGAAATCTAGTGTATAATATATTTGACAATTGTTTGATTATATGCATCAAATCATTTTTGACTCCAAGGACTGTTGTAATCCTTGACTTACAACCATTCCTTTAGTGACTCTTTGATGTTACAACACTGGGGAGGGGGGGAAAGTGACTTCCAGCTGGTCCTCATACTTATAACAGTTGCAGCATCCCCATGGCCATATGATCAGAATTTTGGTATTTGGCAACCAGCATGTATTTACCAGAATTGCAGCTTCCTGAGGTTATGTGATCACCATTTGTGTCCTTCCGTGACAAGAAGTCAATGGGAAAGTTGGATTCATTTAACAACCACGTGATTCACTTCACAACTTCAGTGATTTGGTTAACAACCTTGGCAAAAAAGGTTATAAAATCATTTCCCTAGCAACAAAACTCTGATCACAGTTTTAGCCATACATCAAGGACTGTTAATGTGTTTCATGATAAATGGATGAAACACAACTTATGAAATTTGCTAACTTTCAGGGTTATTGTGGGAACAAAAAGGGTTGAAAAATAAATATTACATAGTATGTAATCTATAAGTATTGACCTCTTTTCTGTTTTTTTTTTAAATAAAAAATGTAAATGCTTCACAAAGAATGGAAGCAGGTTTGATTTTCACAGCTGGATTATATATATTTGACACTAGGGAAAAACTATTAGTACAATTATCAGCTGGATCAGGGAAAGTCTCTAGTGTAACTTAATGGAAATCTCTGTATCTGGTAAGGTTGCTTGAATATGCTCCACTATTCTGTCTAAGAATGTAACTTCAGACATCATCCCCAATATTTATTTTCTCGCCTCTTCTTTTTTCCTTAGTGCGTAGCTATCACCTATTTTGGAAATAGTAGCTCTAATAGAAACTCAAATAGAGTTTGAATTTACTATGTTTTGGATAGAAAGGGCAGTTACTACGTTTCTCATAACAAGTCTTTATCATCTATTGCTAAACAAAATTTCTTGCAACTGCGCATATTCTACAAATTTTGCTGATTGATTGGATCAGTCTCTGGCAATACTGAACACCACCAGGTCTTTTTATTTGTCAATAGATTGTTCAGAAAAAACACCTTTTCTCTTCATACTGTTCTGATCTAGGCTTCCCCAGAAGGCGAGTCCTTGTCCTGATAAACCCCTTTTATTTAATTTACAGTGAATTCCTCTCCAGCAAAGTCTTTCTTTTCCCACAGTCTTTTAAGATAGTTCACAATTACTGACCTTTATCAGGCTTGGAGAGTGGCCAGGTCAATATCAGACGCCACAATACTTGGCAAGAATTCAGGAATGAACTAATTGTCTCCTGCAAACACTGCTCCCCTTTCGCTCCGCTTTTATTCCCTATGGGAAGGGCCATTCACCATCCGCCTGTGGCTTTACACCCAAGTCAACCCTTGTTCTTTAGCTTTTCCCTTCATCTGACAATTCTGCGCATGCACACATTGGGAAAAGGCTGCCTCATTGATGTCTGACTCCGAAGGCAGCTGATAACTGTCAGACGGCCTTGGCCCCATCTCTGTCCTCGACATAGAGCACTCATCAGAGCCTTCCCCAGACTCCAGGACTGGCCATGTTCTTCCCCAACCTCCTCACTGCCTGAATCTATTGCCACTGGCAGGCCACAACACATACAGAACCTGAAGTGATCATTTCTATTTCTTCCACCATCATCAGGTTGCTCTATTTGTCTGACAATTGGCTACCCAAAAACTATCTAAGATGCCATTGCTCAATATGGAAGACTCATGCATTCTTCTTGCTACATTTTATGCTGATATAGATTTTTCCCCCTGTATTTTTTTTATTTGTTTAAGTAAATGATCAGCTCTATGTGTAGAGAATCCAAAAAGAATGAAATAACTCAGGATGATATTTTATCTGAACTATGCTATTGTCATGAATCCAAAATATCCATCCATTTGATCATTTCAAATTCACAATTCACTCCTGCCACCCAAAGGGGGAAGCTACCCCTCACTCCACTCACATAGTAAAGATGCAGTTTCTCCCCCCTGAATCCAGAGGGGCTATCTATGTGGTTGCTACAACTTGAAGACAACTGAATGGCACATAATCAACTAATAAAGCCAGAAGAGCACAGAGAAATCTCAATATTATCTATAAGGCAGAAACCTTGGAAAGAGAAGAAGTCTGCATTGGGCAATGATATTATAGGCCTAATCAACAGCTACCTCAAGAGGACATTTGGTGATCCTTAAACCAGGAAACAGATTGTAGGAAATTAGCACACTCCTCTCCTAGAAAAATGAAATAGTTTAGGAAATATTAAAAAAGCAGAATATTTCCCCTAAAAGGGAGGCAGAAACCTTAGGCCCATCCTCACCTTAGTCAATGGGCCTTTAAGGTCTGGGCCAGCCTATAACAAAGATTTACCTCCTTCAGGCAGAGCCATAATAAGATTTGTCAAAAGCTCCTTCATTGCATCATCACCCAGCAAGGCTCAACCAAGCCTGGGACACAGAAAACCTACAAAGTTACCCCTGAATGGCCCCATGGGAGTCTGATAACCAATCAGAATACAAGATCCAATTCAAAAGCCCAGAGAGGGCATAAAACCCAGGCACTCTCAGCATCGTTTCCCCCCCCTTTTTTTTGTCCAGCACCTCAAACCAGGTGATCCTCTTCATCAATAAATCTTCTTTCCAAGCAACTTCCATGAATCCAGTGTCTTTCCCCCCACTTTGAACTCAGAAGAATAATTCTTCCAACAATAGCAATAGCAATAGCAGTAGACTTATATACCGCTTCATAGGCCTTTCAGGCCTCTATAAGCGGTTTACAGAGAGTCAGCATATTGCCCCCAACAATCTGGGTCCTCATTTTACCCACCTCGGAAGGATGGAAGGCTGAGTCAACCCTGAGCCGGTGAGATTTGAACCGCTGACCTGCTGATCTAGCAGTAGCCTGCAGTGCTGCATTTAACCACTGCGCCACCTTGTTCTCTAGAACAAGACCTTCATCATCTACATTTAGTGATAGCTGAAGATAACTCTAGGTGACCCTTTTTCTCTTTAGCATTGTAGAGAGTCCTGCATATTTTTAGATTTCTCCTTTTTTTTCTGTTTGGGAGTCTTGTGCTTTCAAGATCTTATTTTGTAGAATTTCCCATCCTTTCTGAGCACTTTTATCCTTCAGGATTGCCATTTCCTCTGGGTTTATCAAATTTTCTTCCTTTGAAATTCAAATATGGAAATCTCACCCTTCTTGGTACTTCCTCTTCTGAATATCACTAAAGCAAGGATAAAATAATTATTTTCTCCAAGGTGCCTCTCACCTCTGTTTCTTTATGCTCTGCTACTGTATCTTCCCTAGGCACCAGTTCATTTTCAGTAGGTATTAACTTTTCCATAATACCTTAATGAATGAATGAACTTCTTGCAATGGATTTCTCTGTTTGACAATATGGAACAGAAAAGGTGAAATACAATACGATGTCAGGAAAAAAAGGATCAGATTTACTATACATTTTTGGCAGACAAAACTCATGAGAGTTGAAAGTAGTTCATAAATCTTTATCTGGAGACATTTCCATTTTTTTTTACTGTGCTCTTCCTGAAATGAAAAACAAAATTATTGTTATAATATTTAGGAAATATTTTGTAAGAAATGTTATACATTTTAAAGAGTTTTTAATATTAGAAATGTTGTTATAAGAAACTTTGTTCTATTAACAAGTTTATTACTTGCTGAAAATGAATTTCATGAGCTTTTTTAAACAATTGTTTAGACTACAGAACTAGTTTCCTGCTATTAGCTTGCTAAAATCTATCTAGGGAGACTTTTTTTCTCTTCCTGTGTATCCCAGAAAAGGATAAGTAAAAATATCATGTTTTCAGTAATCAAGGGAAGGATTATTTCAACCTACAACATTAAAGGTCTATTAGATTACTTTCCTCTTCTGCCTTTTTCTTCCTATATCTATTATCAAGGCAGTGGGTTTTATAACATTTATGTTATTTTTCTTTTTGCTATAGCATCTATTAATCTTTCCCTCTTATATTTCTTCTATGTTCTTGGTGTTGTGGCCCACAATTGGCCAGCAGAGCTGGTGACAGACTCAGACAGTGGGGAGGTTGGGGAGGAACATGGGCCAGTCCTGGAGTCTAAGGAAGGCTCTGATGAATGCTCTGCGTCTGGGGCAGAGATTGGGCCAGGGCTGCCCGACAATTATCAGCTGCCTTTGGAATCGGAGATCAGTAGGGTAGAAAGCTGGAGCCTGTTCCCAATGTGAGCAGAGCTGCCAGGAGAAGGGAACATTTAAGGATCAATGGGCGACTTCAGCAGTAAAGGCACAGGTGGACAGTGAATGGCCCTTCCCATATAAAGAGGAACGAAAGGGCAGGGGAGTTTGCAGGAGACAATTAGTTCAATTCATTAGGGTGAAGATCTGTTCCTGACTTCTTGCCAAGTAATTGCTGCTATAGCGTGTGGTTTGGAAGATATCGGCCTGGCAACTCTCCAAGCCTGATAAAGGTCTGTAGTTGTGAAATCTCATGAAAGACTGTTTGCCAGGACTTTGCTGGAGAGGAATTCCCTTTAACCTAAATAAAAGAGGTTTTACCTCTTTACCAGGATGAGGAGTCTGCTTCATGATCTTGGGAAGCCTAGATCAGAACACTTGGTTTGACCAGAAGCCCCTTTCTCTGATCATCATAGTAGTTATGCTGAGATACTGCTTCATACACCTTGAATTGCCACATTTTTTCTGTGCACCTGCTGGTGTCACTGCTTTCTCTCCTACAGCTGAGTCTCTGAGCCAGGACTTACTTAAGGCTGAACCTTGGAGGCAAAAGTCCAGACCTGTACATCTAGAGCAAACCAAAATTGTGTCCACATAACAACATGCACATGGTAATGTCATGCTGCAAAATCCACATGTAAGTAATTACATTTCAACATCTGGAGTAAGTATATAGCTTTTCTCTCACTGTGTTGTAACATACATTCTATTATTTCCTATGGCCTTTAAATCAATATTAAGGCCCCATTCAGTAAAATCAGGTGGCGGCTTGGGTCACTGGAACCACCAGTGACCCAGGCCTGCCATGCCCCCAAACCAGTAGGCATCACCATCTTGTTTTTCACTTCTGCGCATAACAATTTTATTGCACTGCACATGTGCATGCAGCACACTTCAAGCATGTGTGAAGATAGCCCACAAGCAAACTGGCTGTAATGCCTGCCAGAACCCACCCCTGAGCCAAAGGGTCTGGGCAATTGCAAGTGCTTGACTATATTGGTATAACAAAACTTCATAGATTGTATCTACATGAAGGATAAAAAAATAAATAAAAGTGGAGTGGAGACAACAGCTAAATACAAATTCAACTCACTTATACTGTGGAGGTAAGCCAAAAAAGACATTTGTATTGTTGGCCATGAAGTTATGAAGATATACACTCTCCTTCCATCAGATTTGAGATAGCCACTAGTGCTCAGTTTATGTAGGCCTACATGACCTTCAACATTACTTACATCCTATAAGGCAACCTTTTTGCAACTAGGGACCATATAGTATATCTAGAGTAATATATTCCATCCTAGGTAAGGTATGTCATCATAAGTTATACTTTGTCCTGTTGACAAATATTCATTCAAGAAATAATTTCTTTCACAGTCCTTTGAAGTTACATCCTGTGTTTACAATCATCTAAATATTATGTCTCCTATACTATATTATGTTTTGTCAATAGCATGTAAAATGTTGGTGTGTTCTCACACTGACAGCATTCTTGTAGGCATTTCTACATGGATGCCCCTAGATTTTGGCTAGATGTTTCCAGTTCTGTGAAATAGATTATACATTATATTATCTAGACAGTCATGTCACTGATGAAGATCAAGAAGCATTTCTTATGAGATGATTTTACTATGCAAACTAGACCTTGGAAGAGCTACCCACTGATTCAGAAAATCATAGCTCTGCGGGATCTAAGAATTTAGTACATTTAATTCTATTCCATTTCACAGTTATAATCTTGTAACTTGGGAGTCTGATGATAATAAGGGATGTTAATAGAAAAAAGAGAGAGGAAGTGAAACTAAGCTTAGATATAGGTAACATGGCAATCATGCTACTTAAATGCATATGCAGTGTAACATCCAACTTTAAGTGCTTCACCCATTTTTTTTTATTTGGGAGACACTAAATTTCTTATAGGAATTAGTTGTTTTATGAATGGGGTTCATCATTTGCAGTAGAATAGCATAGTCTTTATCCCCCCCCCCTGCAGAATTATATGGTTGTTTCTATCCTTACAATGATGGCCTACTCAACATTTTGTATCTTTCACAAAAGTTAATTTCTTCAACAGATTTGTGATTAGTATTAAATGCCTAGTAAAGCCATACATTCAAATGAATTAATAATAGACTTCACTGGAGTAAGAACTGCAGACGATAAGAACTGCAGTACAGTGTTTTAATATCAAACTCAGCTTTCATTCTTGTCTTCAGACATTCTAATAGTTGATCATCTCAATGAACAAATATTGATATATTTATGGTATTGTCTGTTCTTAACCATCTTTTTATAATAGCTGCAAATAAAACACACACAAAGCAATATAATAGAAATGGGGTCTTTCTAACAATAAAATGACCACTGCCAGAATATACAACTGCCATAAGCTTTGTGTGTTTGTTTGTTGCTTAACAAATTTGTACGATCATCCAACTTACAGGCGACTCTGGGCAGTATGCTTTATTAATAGCATTGTTACAGGTAGAAATTATTATTAAAGATTTTTGTTGAATAAAATAGGCAAATAATTTCTGTTATTACTAATAGTATAATTTCTCTTTTTGCTCTTTACTAACTCAAAAAGGATGACCTAGCTGAACAGGGACAGATGAATAAATTGAATCGGTAGGTGTTCCAGCTGCAGGTAACACAGATATTATGACAGATAACTTTAAAAACTAAGATTAACAATAGTTACCCAAAATGCATATCCCCTACTCTACTGAAAGAATTATATCAATACTATAGATCATGGGTGTCAAACTCACAATGACACGTTGTCATCATGTGATGTGTCATGACTTTTTCCCCCTTCGCTAAACCGGGCATGGCCAGTGTGAGATGCATCCGGACTGTGGTCCATGAGTTTGACACCCTTGGTATTGATAATTCAGCCTAGACAATGTATAAATACCACACAGCCTCCTTCTAAGAGCCAAGGTGGCGCAGTGGTTAAATGCAGCACTGCAGGCTACTGCTAGATCAACAGGTCAGCGGTTCAAATCTCACCGGCTCAGGGTTGACTCAGCCTTCCATCCTTCCAAGGTGGGTAAAATGAGGACCCAGATTGTTGGGGGCAATATGCTGACTCTCTGTAAACCGCTTAGAGAGGCCTGAAAGGCCTATGAAGCGGTATATAAGTCTACTGCTATTGCTATTGCTATTGCTTCTGGGAGAAGACTTCATGGTATCTGAAGCAGAACATCCAGATTCAGTCAAGGTTTTGTTCCATACAATATCAACCTTGTAAACTCTCAAGCTTCCCCTTTCTGCTATGTATTCAAGATAGACAGTAATTTATATTTATATTTATTTATATGTAATGATGTAGACATATACAGGGCGGGGCATAACCTTTTCCTAGGGGGTCACAGCAACACTTGTAATAACAACACAAATAATTCATACACCATTCGAAAGCCCATCAAAAACTGAGTTTATTGACACGATTTAATAGTCAGTATGACCACCATTAGCCCTTCGAACAGCATTCAAACGAGGTGGATAAGAACACAACAAATCTTCAAACAGTTCCGTTCGATTTTCCAGATTTTTCAACACAGTTTCCAAATTCATTCTCAAAGTTTCAACCAAATATCGATTTTGACCTTGCTCCTGAATCATCAGAGCTTCCACTTCATCCTTAATTATGGCCCCAATGTTCTCTGCCGGATTGAGATCTGGCGAATTTCCCGGCCAGACGTCATTGCCCCAAAATTCGACATTGTTTTCCTTTAACAATTGCTGAGTCGCATTTGCACGCATGCAAGGAGCTTTGTCATGAAGAAAGATAGCCTCACCAACCACCAAGACATTGTCTGGATCACTGAGAAATGGAATGACATTCTCCAATAAAATTTTCTCACGGAAATAACTGCCATCCCAGGATTCCCCTTTATCCTTCAAAACCCAATGCAGTTTCTTGGCTGTGAAAATGACGAAAATCCCGATGCAAGTCGGATTGCGAACGATTTGTCGATATCGTTCATGTTTGGCGATGTCGTCGACGTCTTTAGCCCAAATTCGATCGTTCTGGAAATTCGGTTTTCGAATGGCATAAACGAAGAATTCGTCAGATGGTGCCAAATGAAGAAAATCTTCCTCGGTCCATTCAGACAACCAATCGCACAACCAAAGCCGATCTTGAACGTGTGTTTGAGTTTTCAATGGTTTGCAAATGACGTGGAATGGCTTCAAACCTTCTCGTTCTCGATATCGGCCGATTGTCCTTTGATCAACTCGTTTTCCACGAATTTGAAGGATTTCTTGGGCCACTTTTTGGTTTCCTTTTCGTTGTTTGCGACTGCCAGTTGCAATGATGGCTTTGCTTTCTTGGGACAGTTGCAGAGGACGCCCTTCTCCAAATTTTGTGAAACATTCTTGGGCTGTTTTGTTCCAATTATCAGTAACCCAATCCGGATGACGTTTCAATTTGTTTGCAATCCATTTTCGATTGATAAACGTCGCTCCAGCATCGCAAGCCTCTCGAAAGGCAATGCATTTTATTCTGTCAATGATCCTTTGTTCTTCCGAATCGAATTTTCCAGCCATTCTTAAAGCAAATTTAACATTTAATAGCTCATTCAATTCAGTTTTTTATGGGCTTTAAAATGAGGTGTCGCGGAAGTTGTAAACTGCTGTCGATCTTGCTGTGACCCCCTAGGAAAAGGTTATGCCCCGCCCTGTACATACAGTATGTATGTATATAGCATATCTATATATGTATTACACTTTTGAGACCAGGCAACAGAATTTCATTTTTAATGTATGCCAATGTGCCCACAGTAAAAATGACAATAAATGTTATCTATCTATCTATCTATCTATCTATCTATCTATCTATCTATCTATCTATCTATCTACCTACCTACCTACCTACCTACCTACCTACCTACCTACCTACCTACCTATCTTTCCATCCATCCATCATCGTCTGTCTGTCTGTCTATCTATCTATCTATCTATTCTCTCTCTCTCTCTCTCTCTCTCTCTCCCTCCCTCCCTCCCTCTCTCTCTCTCTTTTTACTTCTACAATCATGAAGATGTAATGGAAAAATTGATTTGATTATCTTTTTCTATTTCATTCTAAGATACATTCAAATTTTTCAGATTGGAAAAGAGGTTGTTTGTCAGCTTACTTTATGCTTGTAAGATGGCTGTTTTTGTGGGTTTTGTTTTCTGTTAATGAATTGTCCAATTCTCTGGAGAGTTTTATGTAGAAAAATGAAATATTGTGGTGGGGGGTATACTTCTTGGCTTTAATTAAAGGATAAAGTTTCATTATAGACTATAAGATTTCAGGATGGATTGTAATGAAAAATCAAGTGCACACAGATACCCTTGACTACGTGTCTCTTAACAGTAAGATTTGCAGGGAGGACAGGATAATTGAGATAATCAGATTGACAGAAGCAACATCATGGCATCATCATTTTCATTCATGCATTACAACTTTATTGATATGCATAAAGGGAACAGACCTTATGGTATGATGCCACAGTAGTTTTTTGTCATTCAGAAGACTTTACAAATGCTGTTGTTCCTAAATACCTGCTAATTTTTATGTCCCACACCCTCCATAAAAATATTTGGCAATAGAATATGTGATTTGCAGATTTAGCTACTATATAGGTTGACTTTTCTATTAATATTCTGTTTATAAATTAAATGGTTTAAAAAATGCAAAACATATTTTGGCTTAACATAAATAAAATTTGCTCACTGCTCTCTCAGCAACAAAGATTAAGAACAATTGTTATTAGTTACGAAGTCGTGTCCGACCCATTGCAACCCCATGGAATAACATTCCTCCAGAACTTCCTGTCCTCTACCATCCTCTGGAATCCATTGAAGCTTGTGCCTAGTGCTTCAGTGACTCTATCCAGCCACCTCATTCTCGGTCGTCCCCTTCTTTTGTCTTCAATTGTTTCCAGCATTAGGCTCTTCTCCAGTAAATCCATTCTTCAATGTATCAAATCAAATCAATCAAATACTTTGGCCACCTAATGAGAAGAACAATTAAGAACAATAAATACTCTATTGTGGGTAGAGTTGAACCAGTTACAATCCAGAATTGTTTCTCTTTAAGTTCAAATAACATATCACAATATATTTTGAAATAGTGGATTGGTCGGTTCTTCCTGAGCTATCATGATTTTAATCCTTGCAGTGTTATTGTATATTGCCTGTCCAAGGTATACAGAACTGTATAGTGAGTTGCTTAATTCTTTGAAAATTCAATAAGTGCAATCTTCATGCATCATATTTCAAACATCTCCACACTTTTGGCAGAAAGAATGTCCCATGCAGCAAGAGGTTTTCTTAATGTATAAATAACAACTATGATTAAGATTTTGACAATGAAATGTTAAAAAAAATATTTTTGCATAAATGTTCCCATTCTACAGAAAGAGAAGGCAAGCATGTCTATTTATTTATATTTGTTTGTCACCCATCTCATTGCATATCTTCTAAGACTACATGACTTTCATCACTTCATCACAGAAAGTTAGGCCAGCATAACATGTTTCCAGTGATGTACAGTGAGCTTAATGGCCAATGAGGCAAGCGCAAAAGCCCCGCTGAAGGCCCGGGGCCACATCCACCATAGAGCGGGACCGGGACACGCTCTATGGCGGATGGCACTGGCACTTTAAAGTCCTGCCGCTGGGGCCCTGCCACCACTTTAAAGCCATGGCCCCGGGCACTGACTGCTCCAGTGAGGCTTCCAGCTCCATCCCGGCAGGCAAAGAGGGCAAGGGATGACTGGAGGCGACGGGCGGGCAGGCGGGCTCAGCAGTGCCGCTGCACCAGCAGAGCCAGCCTGAGGGACGAGGAGTGGCCGAGCCTCTGTGGCAGCAGGGCCCCAGTGGCAGGGCTTTAAAGTGCCGGCACCATCTGCCATAGAGTGGGACCGGGACCCGCTCTATGGCGGATGGCGATGGCACTTTAAAGTCCTGCCGCCAGGGCCCTGCTGCCACTTTAAAGCCATGCCCCCAGGCACCGACTGCAAGGCTTCCATCTCCATCCCAGCGGGCAGAGGGGAAGAGGGAGGACTGGAGGCGACGGGTGGGCAGGCGGGCTCAGCAGTGCCGCTGCACCAGCAGAGCCAGCCTGAGGGACGAGGAGTGGCCGAGCCTCCGTGGCAGCAGGGCCCCAGTGGCAGGGCTTTAAAGTCCTGGTGCCATCTGCCATAGAGCAGGACTGGGTCCTCCCTTCTACAGCTCACCCAGCCTTCGCGAACCAATTGCTGACAGAGGGGAGAGAGGAGAGGAGAGGACCACCGCCCTCCGGGCCAAGCATGTCAGTCTCCAGCTGCGGACTGCAGCTCCGCCTTTAGCCGGGCTGGGTGCTGGAAGCCGGCTGGTGCCCAACAGCCAATGGCCGAGCAGCCCCAGGGCAGCTCCCGGCCGGCGGTGAAGCGAGGCTGCTCAGGCAGCTGAGGCTTGGCCGCTCCTCGTCCCTCAGGCTGGCTCTGCCGGTGCATTGGTGCTGCTGAGCCTGCCCACCCACCCATTGCCTCCAGTCCTCCCTCACCCTCTCTGCCTGCCGGGATGGAGCTGGAAGCCTCACTGGAGCAGTCGGTACAGGCATGCATCTTCAAGATCATCGTCATCGGGGACTCCAATGTGGGCAAGACCTGTGTGATGGTCCATTTCTGCGGCAGCACCTTCCCCGCCAGCACCGAGGCCACCATCGGCATGGATTTCAGGGAGAAGGCAGTGGAGATCTCTGGGGAGCACATCAAGCATGTCCCGCTGAATGGCCAGCCCGGAAGGCATGCTGGCACTTTAAAGTGCATGCCACCTCAGCCCGCCATAGAGTGAAACATGTCCTGGTTTGTGGCCAGGAGGCACGCTGGCACTTTAAAGTGCATGCCGCCGCCCCAGCCATACAGCAGGGCGGCAGCATGCACTTTAAAGCAGTGTTTTTCAACCACTGTACCTCGGCACACTAGTGTGCCGTGACATAGTGTAAGGTGTGCCGTGGGAAAAACACTTTATATATAGTCAATATAGGCACAGAGTTAATTTTTTTTAACATTTTCTAATGGTGGTGTGCCTCATGATTTTTTTCATGAAAAAAGTGTGCCTTTGCACAAAAAAGGTTGAAAAACACTGCTTTAAAGTGCCAGTGTGCCTCCCGGTCACAAACCAGGACATGTTTCACTCTATGGCGGGCTGAAGCGGCATGCACTTAAAAAAATAAAAAAAATAAAAAATGTGCCAGCCCACACAACAGCAGAGGCGGGTAAAACACACACACACACACACACACACACACACACACAATAAAAACAAATTACAATTACTTACATTACAAATAATTTTGAATTCCTCCCCCCTGCCCCATCCCTCGGACCCACATACCTTCCAACTGCATCAAAAATGCAAGATTTGGTCTAGCCAGGGCCAGGCCGGCTAGGATAGTTGCTGCTAGAGTCACCACGTGAATGACTCTGCTTAACTGTTTAAAAAAAGCCTCTAAACAAAGTGCCCTCTGCAGGAGGAGGCGAGAGAATCACATGCCTCCTTTGCATAAGGAATTTTTCGCCTTTTAACCCTTGGTTAACTCTGAGCAATGTTAAAAGGTGAAAAATTCCTTATGCAAAGGAGGCCCATAGTTCTCTCGCCTCCCCCCTACAGTTAGCACTAAGCAGACTCAGAGTCACTGTGACTTGGAGTCTGGCAGCCACTATCTTGGCCTTTTTAATTATTTTAAAATTTCTTTCCTTTTCCTCATGAGACTGGTGGGACCCCGCCTCCCCTGTCTTCCCTGACTGCACATCCCTGCATGTTTCTGTGGGCAATTCCTATCCTCCCTCTATATCTTCTTTTAATTATCATTCAGTGGCAGTCATCTGATTTCTCTCCGATATCATGGGTGATCAATCTAACAGATCCTCCCCACTGCTGTCCCCCAGATTACTGTGAAATGGTGTTAGAGTAAAGAGTGAAAGGAAAGTACTATTTTGATAACACTATAGCCATAGTTGTCAAGTCAATCTCACCTGTGGACTTAAAAAGAGATGGAAAGACAAAAAAGATGCACTGAAACATTTTTGTCTTGCAGTTAGGAACAACTGGGGAAGTATTTCTTAAACATTTTTCTCTCAGTACTCATTCCACCTTTAAAAATTATGGGGGAATCCAAAAGAGCTTCTGTTTGCATGGTTTATACATATCAAGAGCCATGGTGGCACAGTGGTTAGAATCAGAGGTGAGTTACTACCAGTTCGCACCGATTCAGGTGAACCAATAGTGGAAATTGTGACTGAGTTACTGAACTGGTAGGGACCACAGGCTTGCCATGCCCCTGAACTAGTTCCCCGGTCACCACAACATGTTTTTTTTTTTTACATTTTCAATGTTCTGCACATGCACAGACCTATTTACAAGCAACTGCGCAAATCGTGTGCACACCGAACCGGCAGTAACGCCGGCAGTAACCCACTCCTGGTTAGAATGCAGTATTGCAGACTAATTCTGTGGATGGCTGACCGCCAGCAGTTCAACAGTTCAATTCTCACTGGCTCAAGTTAGCTCAGCCTTCCATCCTTCCGATGTTGGTAATATGAGGACCCAGATGGTTGGAGTCAATATGCTGCTTCGGTAAACTGTTTAGAGCAGGGGTATCAAACTCACGCCGACACATCGATCATGACTTTTTCCCCTTCACTAAACTGGCGGCCATTGTGTGACTCATCTGGACCGTGGACAGCAAGTTTGACACCCCTGGCTTAGAAGTGGTATATAAGTCTAGGTGCTATTGCTATAAATATTTACTATATTAAAAATAAAATGGTCACATTTACTACTGCTACCATGCTTGTTTTATGGCATTTTAATATTGTATTATTTTTCAATATAAACTGACAAATAATTTTGATTTTGAGCACTCCAAGAGGATCTGTCTAGAACCACCCTTTAAGAAACATTGAGCCAGGGAAAGGATCAATATTATCTGGCAATTTCACATTTTTCATCTTTTTCTTTGAAAAAGCTGTAAAATCTCAATATATTTCAAATGCCTAGTTGAACTTTTATGGACCTGGATTTGAGAGGTCATCTGTATTGAGTACATATATTTGTTTGTTTGCTTGCTTTCTTGTTTGTTTGTTGGTCAAACATGTACAAGATAGCATGTATAAGTATGAACATGGACATGAGCAAAGGAAATGGGTAAATGGGGGCAGTAGGACAGAGATGGTAGGCATCCTGGTGCGCTTATGCATGCTCCCTTTAAGGACCTCTTAAGAATGGGGTAAGGTCCACGGTACAGTTTAAGGTTGAAGCTGTGAAGGATTGAGGATGTAACAACCGAGTCAGGTAGAGCATTCCAGGCATTGACCACTGTGTTGCAGAAGTCATATTTTCTGCAATATAAATACTGACAATGCATCTAAATACTGATAATTCCTAATAGATATGCTCTGTGTCATGCACATCTAGGGCATGTCAAATTTTTCAAATTTCAGGGACTCCTTCCATTCCCCACCATCCAGTCAGAGGTGAAGAAGCTTCTTGGATGAGAAGTAAAACATCTTCAGAGAAAAAACAGAAAATCCAGTTGCCTCTTGAAAAGTATTTTTGTTAAACATTATTTGGTCTGAGAGTGTTAGTATTGCTAGCCTCATTTCCTGTGAGTGTGATACCTAATCTGTAATGGCTTCTAAAAATGGAACAAGACTGGGAACATTCATTCATACGAGCAACCTAATTGGGACTGGCAGAGACTTGTTGCCGTCTGAACTTCTAATATTGTGAGACATTATCAGATATGGCCTACTGTTAAGAGAATAAAGTAGTGATGTTTCTAGGAACTACCCAGCAGCCAATCTTGCAAGAGACATATAACTAACAGTTCTTGAAAGGTGGGAATGAACGAACTGTTATTTTTGACCCCTGTTGTAAATTCACAAGTGATAATCTTGAACAAGATCCAAAAGAACTGGAATCAAGCCAAAAACATATCTCTTGATAGAGGAAAGCTAGAGGTCAAAGAGACTTTCACTGGGAAACTTGACAAACTGTTTGACATCCTCAATTGCAAGTGTCAAATTGTTCTGTGTGCCGAATTTGGTTACTCTGCTGGCTGGGGGGGAAAAGTTCACATGAACCTATCTGCCCTAAGGAGATGAAGATAGCATTGTAGTAACTTGCTTTTGTTAAAGGTCAGAGTGATGAGATTGGCTCTTTTGGATCATACCAGATTGGTTTGCCAGGTATGCCCGAGCAGGAACAATTAGTAAAAAGGCAAAAGCAGCAAGATGATGACAGACAAAGGCTTGATAATACAATATAAGCAGAGAAGTATTTCAGACATTTTGAATAATTATCTTTTATGATGAAAATGAAGGACAGATGCCTAATGAGGAAGATGAAGAGGCATATGATGGAATTTTGAAGAGGCCTTAGACCCGTGATGGTGAACCTATGGCACAAGTGCCAAAGATGGCACATAGAGCCCTCTCTGTGGGCATGCATGCTGTTGCCAGCTTCTCTTTGAGGTTCCATTGTGTGCACAGTTGGTCCGGCACACATATGCACCAAATCATATGGCCAGCGCACATGTGCATGATGGAACATGGAAGAGAGCAGCTGGTCAGTATGCATGCATACTGACCAGCTTGCGCACCGGCCAGCTGCTCTCTTCTGGGTTCTGGTACTCTGTCGCATGCACTCCAGTTTCAGCACTCAGTGCCTAAAAAGTTAGCCGTCACTGCATTAGACCAAACACACATGCCATTTACTTCAAAAGAAAAAACAGAATAGATTAGAAATAACAAATGCTGTTATGCAGAACATAAGATATGGTGTTGGTCTATGTACCACTGCTGCCATTATCATGGCCACTTTCATAGATGCTGGCTTGTTCAAGACAAGAGGCTTGTAGTTGACCACAACAAAGTCAAGAGACCCAAGGAAAAAAATATGAAGTTCCTAGATGAAGAATTTGATACTCTTTAAGAATGGAGAAATAGAATGCATCTTCTTCGACAGCCATACAGGTGCAACTAAAGTTATCCTGAAAGTAAACAATTCAGATGAGCAATTCCCCAGTACCATAAAAGAAGAACATTATTCTGTGTGCAGTGAGCCAGGTAGAAGTTATCTTTATCATTTAACTCCAGAGAAAGACTCAGAAACAGGAAAACTTGCTCAAGTGATTGTAGCTAGTCTGGTGTAGTTCATAAAAAAGAAAGGTATTGACAAAACATGGAAGCCATTAGAGGAGATTCTGCAGATTTTAATACTGGCTGTGAAGGTGATGCCATGCACTGGATAGAGGTCAAGCTTGACTGGAAGTTAATCTAGTTGGTGTGTGCACTCTATATGAATGAGTTACTTCTACAACAGATCACAAAATTGGATGGGAAGACCTTGTCTAACAACAAATGGGGAGATAAAACTGGCAATATTCTAGACACTGCAACGGAACTTGACATTGATCCTTCATTCACCAGAGTTTTATTTGGTGAGCCTCTCATTTTACTGAGTAACAATGTTGTAAAGGATCTCTCTACTGATCAAGCATATAGATATAGGATCACACAGGTAGTAGGACAGGAGAACTTCCCATCGATCTGGCTCTTTTGAAAATTGGCTCTGTAAGTCATTCACACTGGTTGACACTGGTTGACAACGGCAAATAGGCTTTGTCAAATATGGGTTTCAAAACATGACTTTAAAGGCAAAAGTATCCAAATCATAAGAATGATAATACATTATTGGTGTGTACTACCCTTGCTGATTCAACATCAAAGTAAAATATTTCTGGATTGAAGGTCTGCATTTTGTGTTGTTCCAGCTACAGCAAGTCAGACTGCAAAAGAAGGCTGTAGTAGATGGTTTTTTGCAAATCATTCAGTCCTCAGCATGGTACACTTTCAGTGAAATGATAATAAAGACACACTTGTGTTCAGATGATATTCAAAAGAGGAGAGCTGATGTGCTTGAGGAGTACAGATGATGATGTACTGGGAGGTTTTTCTGTATATGTAAGAAATACAACTTTAATCCATGGCAGAGCATCCACTGATTGACTGATTGACTGATTGACTGGTCTGAAGGAATATAAGAGCCAAATTTTATGTGCAAACTGTCTACAACAGAAATAAAAAAGTTGAGGAGGATCCAACATCACGACGATATGGACGTGCAGTCTCGATGCTCTGAGATCGCAGCCACTACTTTTGCCACTGGGTGGTCCAATCGGACCTAAACCATCCCGAAGAGATGGTGAACAGGAAGAATACATCTTGCTGATCTCAGGGACATCGCAAAGTCCCTGATCGATGCAAGAGAAGTTCTTCAAGCCGGCCACAAAAAAACCGAGGCTGAAGAAATCAGGGCAGCTCCAAAATGGAAGGATATGAAAAGAGAAAGTGTTTCCAGCTGGTGAGGAATTTTTACCATTTTAAAAGAGACTGCCTATTAAAAAACTTAAAATTAATTTAAATTAAAGAACAGAAGAAATAAGTGGCAGAATTAAATTAGGAATTGTTTTGGACAGAGGGTTATCTTACTTTATAAATGCTATCTTCATGGATGGAATTTATGCAAGCCTTTTAAAATGAATGGATTAAGTTTTCTTCTTCTATTCTTTTTCTTTTATTATTCTCTGTAACCCATGGACTAAAATTTTCCTCTTTCATTACTGTGGGTGTTCTCCTAACTCATTTAAGAATTGGACTTCTTTTTTTAACTTGAAATACAAAAAAGATACAAAAAGAAACAAGGAAAATTGCAACCTAATACTGCTATTCGGAGGCTGGAAGGTTTGTATATTGGAAACAAAACATTCTTTTTTCTTTCACTGATTATTTTGGTTTAGCACTACAAGGTCTCAGTGCTTGGTTATAGACAGTGATAAGAAGAAAGCACACAGCTGTCCTTTGAAGTATATCTTTAACCAGGAAAAAAAGTGAAAACAAAATGTTATTGTGAATCTATGCTTAATTTTATTAACCTTCCAGTCAGAGCAGCTGTGTTTGTTAGTTGGAGATAATGGCACAATTTCAACAGCAGAAAGAAATAAGTCTGCAAAAGATATTTTCAGAAATACAGAAATTATCAAATACATATGAGAGGATAGAGAAGAAGCTGGAAGACTTAGAGCATCTAACAGCAAAATATGATGAAGAAGTTGAGGATGTCTATCAGGTGGAAAACGTGGTGGTTAAATCCCAGAAAGTGAAGTGGAAAATGAATATAAAGAAATTAAATTTGCTGATATTTATGGTGATTAGTTTGTCTCTGAAAAGAATGGAATACTGAAAGAGGAACTAAATGGAGGGCAAATTTATCCCAGATGGCAAGATACAGAAGAAGAAAAATGGGGGGCGGAGCCTGTCGCCGAGGAGGGCTCAACCGAGCTCCTCTCAGAGATCTGGTCTGTATATCTAAGAAGAAGAAAAAACAAAAGAATTTATAGACTTAAAGCGAGAAATTTTAGTAGTAATATTATGGATAGCACCACTGACAGTCAAAGATAAGATGATTAAGGAAACAGAATAAGGGCATCGAGATTACATGAGAGATTTTATAAGCAAGGAGTTGCTAAGAGGAGTCCATACAAAGTTGATTAAGGAGATGATTAGAGGATTGACACCACAAATGGCAAAAGATATGAGACTGTTTTGCTACTGGAAAGATACAGGTTGATAGATGGAAGAGTATAATTTAAAACTAGTTAAACTTAGTGAATTTAGTGATAATAGATATGTCAATAAATAATTGATAATGTTACTACTGTATACAATGTGTAGTGTTATGATGAATAATTATTGGATATGAATATTGAATGGTACCCATGAAAGGAAGATTAGAAATCCCTTTGCATTATATACAAAGGTTAATTTTAAAAAACTAAGTTAGATACAGTTAAAGCTTTGAATTATTAGGGGGGAAATGTTATGATATAGAATATAGTTAAATAAAGGAGGGATAAGGATAACAACGTACATATAGATATGGGTATAACATAAGAAAACTGGATGTAAATTGTAAACAGTGATTTGAAAGGAGGATTAGAAAATTTTGTTATTAAATATTTTTGATGTTTAGCTAGAATAGAACATAAGGATTCAGTGTTAATGGAGCATTTTAGAAATAGTAAATGAAAGGCCAGTATTTGGCTAAGTATTAAATCTTGGTATATTTTATGATGGACGGTAACATAATTATAGTCAAATGAAAATGAAGATATGATGATAGTAATATGTACAAATATCTGAGTTAAAATACTTGAGTTAATATGAATTATGTTTGTTGACTGTGGAAGAGATGCATGAAAGTCTTTTTGTAACCAACTGATACACTTTCTACAGCATGTAAAGAAGGATGTTTGTTTTGAAAATTAAAAATAATTTTTTTATTAAAATAAATAAATAAAAAAGTTCATTGATGAACTAATGCACGTACCACCCTACATATCCAATCAATAGAGAGATATGTGAAACAGGTCACAGAAGCAGCAAATGGAGTGTATACACATGGGAAATGTGAGGGTTATATTAGAGGCCAAGAAGCAAGTCAGCAGCTGATGTTGAAGAACAAATCAAAACAAAACTTGATGAAACTCGCTTAAACATTTTTGTGTCAAATAATTGCTTTCTGATGTTAGTTTATGATTGCATGGATTATTTTTTGCTTAGCTAGGTAAGATTAATGCAGAAAACAAATTTAGTTTTTGTAGCACAAGATGTAATTTTGAGAAGATAAAGTTAACAGCATTTTGGTTACAAAAGAATTTTGTGGGGTATATTATCAAATGTGGATTTACCATACCAAGCTAAATGTTGTGTAATTGCAAAAATAACAGCAGATTTGAATTCTTGGTGTAAAAACACATATTTTTAGAACTCCTCACTGAAAAAATGCAAAAATTAATTTTCACCCCATTAAATGACATTGTCTTAGGTTTTAGACAATAACCAAAAGAAAATTTGGCTTATGTTCACCCCCAAAGAACCCATAGTTACTGTATCATCTCAAATAGCTAAATGAACCATGAATAATGTGTAAGTTTGGATATCTATTAAAAAGTGATATTTTTATGAAATTTCATTTACTGAGGGGAAAATCACTAGAAGATGAATTCTTCTGAATTAGGTGTTTCTGGGCCAATATTCTGTTTCTTACAGTCTTTTTATGGAAGTTCACACACACACACACACACACACACACACACACACAAAGATTTGAAGATATTAACTCTACCCCATTACAATCCAAATTGACGATTAGAATACACCAAGAACTATTGTTAACCCTACAGATAGTTTGTTTGTTAGACATCAGTTTACAAAACTAAAAATTCTTTGTTTTTCCCTGAAGGCATTTTACAATCAGTGTGTTTCCTTTTCTTTCTGGAATGCTGGCACTAAGCAATGCATAGCTTTACTGCACTACCAATCTGGTGCTTTTAAAAGAGGGAAGGGATTAGCGAAAGAAATATAAAAATGAAATAGTGGAGCAGTGGGATCTAAATGGGAAGGGAAATTGCTTTCTACAAGCTGTGTAAACTTCTATTATGAGACAAAGAACTCCGTTCTCTTCCAACACAATATATGCTTAGTTTGCTCTCTCCAATAAGTAAGACAGACTGAGGTAAAAGAGCAGTTGGGCTACTTAAATCAAAGTTGGAAAAGAGTGAGTAAAGGGTGATTTTGGAAGAAGATCCAAGTAAACTGTTTATTCATGCACTACTGAATTAGTTGTCATTGTCAATAATTCAGCAGGAAAAAGATATGCAGTATTCTCTCATCTGATCAAAATGTTACAGATTAAGGGAAACAATAAGGCATTTCTCACCATTTGGTAGGACTGCATTGAAACAAATGACCAGCTGAAACCTGTTATATGAACATTATATGCTAAATTACTATTTAGTCATTATCACTTATAAAATGCTAAATCCTAAATCAATAGTATGGATCAAATGCAGTGCGAAATACTTTTGTTTGATTCACTCAGTAATTGTGGAAGATAATGTTCGTCATTAATAGATAATGTTCTAACTATGTACAGATCCTGCTCATGTACTATACTAAAGGAAAATAGCCTGCTTTAAAGAAGATAAACATTTATTGTCTGTTATTCATGTCCTCCCAGATATACTGCGTAACCTTGAAGGAGGTCGGTGTAAACCGCTCTTTACCATATTGACAAGTATAGATATATGTGAAGCAGTTATGGAATTAGTCATCTTTCTAGGTCAACTGTGAGACAGATCAGAAATGTACTCAACCATTAATCTTACTGCACATTAATTTCATGTTAGAAGAAGTTTTAGCAATGTTTGTTAGGATCCACTTAAAGAAATGGAAAATTTGTGGTGCATCAGTAGCTACTGGGAGACCGCCTGCTGCCAATTACCTCCCAAAGACCCATTAGATCACACAGGGCTGGCCTCCTCCGGGTTCCGTCTACCAGCCAATGCCATCTGGCTACTACCCAGGGGAGGGCCTTCTCTGTGGCAGCTCCGGCCCTTTGGAACAAACTCCCCGCAGAGATTCGGACCCTCACCTCTCTCCAGGCCTTCCGAAAAGCCGTTAAAACCTGGCTGTGTCGGCAGGCCTGGGGTTGATGAGTTCCCTTCCCCTCTCGATTTGTGTGTCTGTTGGTTATTTTTAAATGCTTGTATTTGTAGTTTTTGTGTTTCCCTTTCCCCCTTTGGATTTGTGCACCGTCCTGAGTCCCGCTGGGAATAGGGCGGCATATAAATAAAACGAAACCTAAACCTACTGCTACACAAATTAATCAGAAAAAATAATAATATAACTCTGGATGATATTCCAACATAAAAGTTCCAAATCTTCAAATGGGTATTTTTAATTAAAGGATCCAAATCCTAGTTCAAATAGCAAAAATTATAAGTAGTACATCTCCTAAACCAGATATATGAACAGTTGCTTTACTAAAATGCCAATTTAGGAATGGTCCCCATTCTAAGTCTTCTTGAATCTTTTCCCAATATTTCCACAAATAACTTTCGGCTTTCTCTTTTTCATTTAGGTGCAAGGTAAGTTAGAAGGAAGAACCTTATTTTCATCAAATACAAGCAAGTGGATGAACGGGGAATAAATATCCTGTCCAAACCAGCTTCAAAGCTTTGATTTATATTTCACAGAAAATCTCTAAGGAGAATTACTTTGAGTGAAAGACAGCTGATGAATTCCAGAGAACTTCCAAGAGCCAAATACATAACACTATGAGAAAGCATGATGACAAAGTGCAAGTAGTCCTCAACTTAAACAGTTCATTTAGTGACTGTTCAAAGTTACAACAGCACTGAAAAATGTGACATGGCCATTTTTCAGAGTTATGACCTCTGTAGCATCATGTGATCAAAATTCAAAAATTTGGAAGCTGATTCATATTTATGACCATTGCTGTGTCCCACAGTCATGTGATCACATTTTTCAACCTTCTGACAAGCAAAGTCAATGGGGAAGCCAGATTCACTTAACAACTGCGTTACTAACTTATCAACTGCAGTGATTCACTTAACGACTGTGGCAAGAAAGGTCCTAAAAATAAGGCAAAACTCACCTAACAACAGAAATTATGGGCTCAATTGTGGTCATAAATAGAGGACTGCCTGTAGTCTTAAGGACAGCATTCTTCATCCTGGCAACCTCCAGATATGTCGTATTACAAGTTCCACCATTCTAAATTAATGTTGCTATTCCAGTTCAGGATGACAAGAATTGAAGTCCATCAATCTCAATAGGGCATAGTTGAGAAAAGGTGCCTTAAAGTACAACATTATCTTGAAAAATATAATCCATAACTGAAATGTCTTTGGATCATTCCAAATAAAACAAATTTATTCAGCCTTGATTTAAATCGATGCAACATGAGACACTACATGTGTCATTGTCTTTTATCCTGTGCTTTAATTAATGTGCCCCCCCAAAAAAAAAAATATCAAAGTTTTAATTCTGGCCAAACATACCTAAAATATACTTTCACACATATTAATAGAGCTATTGTTATAACTTATTGAAAATAAAATGGTGTGTCATATAGAAAGAATCTATAGAAAATGTACGCATGCTTTAGGGAATTATATAAAAAGACAACACCCTGGCCTAGTATAAAACTACACTGCACTTTGCAACTATTGTTAATATTTTCCCTTTTGGATTAGAATTTTTGCCAAGTAATTTTTGAGCCACACTTAATAAACTAATCCACCTGGATTAGCTCTTTGAATAGAGGAACAACAACAGGTTCTTCTAATTATCAGACACAGAAGGAGTCTTCACACAAATGTTAAGCTATTCATACATTCCGCAAGCAAATCATACCTATGTGTTAACATTTCTACAGTTACACCATCTATACCTGCAGCCTTAGCCCTTTTCTATATTCTTATGGTATTTTCTGGACCAAGGGTAAGTTGTGGGATTCAAATACTTTTACTACAAGTTCTGTGGGCGTGGCTCAGTGGGCATGGCAGGGGAAGAATATTGTAAAATCCCCATTCCCTTCCCACTCCAGGGGAAGATTACTGCAAAATCTCCATTTCCTCCCTATCAGCTGGGACTCAGGAGGCAGAAAATAGATGGGGGCAGAGCCAGTCAGAGGTGATATTTGCAGGTTCTTCGAACTACTCAGAATTTCCACTACTGGTTCTCCAGAACTGGTCAGAACTGCTGAATGCCAGCTCTGCCAAAGGTTCTCAAACTACCAAATGTCAAAGCCATTAATCCAGCCTGTGCAGGACGAGGCTAGCCCACCCACATTGCCCCACCAACCTGCCAGCCCCATCCTTCAGCCAAGTGCAGGACTTACCTTTATGAGCCCCTTTGTGGAAGGTAATGCCAACATTTTTTTGCCTGCAGAGACATTCTGGAGGTGGGGGAGGTAAAAAATGGGGCTCACAGACATCCAGGTAGGCCAAAATCTGGTCCATTTTAGTCAGTTTTTTACCTGCTGAATACTTTTGGTGGCAGGGGTGGTGAAAAACAGTCCTGTTTTTCATTTCCCCCACCTCCAGAAGATTATAGAGAAAGAGAAAAAGAGATAGACAGAGAGATAGACAGAAGGAGGGAGGGAGAGACATAAAGAGAGATAGAGACACAGAGAAAGAGACTTGTTGATTGTAAGCTCCTTGGGACTCAGAATTGTTGCAAAACTGAGTTTCCTGAAGTAGACTCCTAAACAACTGAAAAAATATAGTAAAAAGAAAAGTCAACCAAAAGAGCAACATGCAAACAAAACCAAATAAAAAACCACCAGGGGCAAGACAAATTAAAGTTTAATTTGTGTGCATTGTTTAATGGACTGTTAAATTGGCCATGACTACCTAGTCACATGATCTAGCCACACCCATCCAGTCACATGACTACCTAGCCACACCTACCCAGCCAGTCCGGCGCCTCAACAGTCTGAGGGACCGTGAATTGGCACCCTGTTTAAAAGTTTGAGGACCTCTGTTCTAGACTTTCCTTCCACCATTTTTCTTAGATCCTAGCATTTATAGCATTTATCTCAATTCAGTTCCTCAATATGTTACTTTATCATTTTCACAGTAATATGATTTTTCTCAATCTCTTTCACTTCATTCTTCCATCAATTATTTTGATGGAATCCATTATTCCCATTAGTTCATACAGACATCATTCTGTTATTTCTATCTGTATTATTCTGACACAATTCTTTTCATTCTGTTCCAGGCAGCTTCCACCTTAACGTTCCTTTTGTCCTACATCTATTCACTCCAGTGAGAAATTAAACTACCTTCTAAAGCATGACTTTACTTTCTTAGCGTTTAGTTCCTTCTTCCTGTAATCATTATACTTTTAATATAGTTTATCTCTCTCTCTCCTTTTCTTCTATGACTATTTTCTCCAAAATCCAACCTCTTACCTTGAAGACAAAAAACACAATCTCATTAAAAATAAAGAAAATAAATTTTTATCTAAAAAAGAACAAATGAAATATGTGTCCCCTTTTAGTTTTAATTTTAATCCTTACATATATTCAAGATATATTGTGATAAGTGAGTTAGAGTTAGAGTTGCTGTGATCACAATCAGCAGCTAAACAACTAAAAACGCAAAGGAAAACGTAAGAGAAATATTCCACGAACAGAACAAAATGGTACAGTTCTTCTATAAATGAAAATATTATGAGAGGGAAGAAGATGTGAATTAATATTCAGAGTACAAGAAGATACCTTACTGTTCAAGCTACAGAATTTATTATTTTCATTTTATTTATATTCTGCCTCTATTATTTTTATAGATAATTCAAGGTCGCAAATATAACCAACACACCTTCCTTTTCTTATTTTCCCCACAACAACAATCCTATGAGGTGGGCTCAGCTGAGAGAGAGTGATTGGGTCAAAATCACCCAGCTGGTTTTCATGACTAAGATGGGACTGAAACACAACTGAAAAGGCGCATTTTAGGTTTATATAATCCAAACAGATTGTATTATTAATAGAAAGAATTACACTTGACTCAGCAGAGGGAAAGACTGGGCAAATCTGATCCTTTCATGGAGGATGAACCCTGCATCTCTCATAGATTTGGTATGAGTGTAATAACTATCTCTAGTCCAATTTCAATTAATAATTTGGGCCAAAATTAGTAATAAATGGAAGTTGATTTATTTTTTTAACCCTAATTAAGAATAAACCATTTTGAATTTAATCTCCAGATCAAATTTTTGCACCATTTTAATTCATTCTCTTAATATCTTTAGAGAAAGAATGTGCATAAAATGTAAATTTAAAAAAAAACTTCACTGAAGGGCTATACATTTGATTTTACAATTAGCTAAAAGAGTATAATAACAAAATATTCTGAGAATACATCCAAATGTTTAAAAGCCTTCTTAAAGCAAATCTACTCCCCTCTTTAATGTAGGTGAAAAAAATTAAAAATTTCCCTAGCTTTCTTCAGGTTTTGTAGTATGGAACGTATATAATGAAATGGCCATACCAGCATTGCGATGCAAACGCTACCTCTTCTGTTTTTGCATCACAACATTAAACACAAATATGTAAGAGAGGAACTTACATTGTGATATCACAATGCACATTTCTGTCATTCTGATGATAGCTAGGTACATCTGTCAAATTGCCCTTACCTCAAGCATCTTGGCTAAAATAAAACTATACATTGTAGATCATTTCAATGTTCAAATAAACAAAAACTTCAGAAAATGAACTTCAGGAAGCTATACCTTTGACCAAAGAGCTAAAAGGCCATAGTTTCTATAAATGTATCAGTCTGGAATTCTGGGAGTTGCAATTCAGCATATTTAAAGAGAACAAGAAGCTGATGAAGGCTGATTAAGTCATTGTTACATTTAAGGCCTCTACAGTTTAAATTCTAGAGGCTGACTATAATCTATGTAATTATATACATCCCACTGTTTCTAACCCTTGGCCTTTCTAAAAGGTGTGGACTTACTTCCCAGAATTCACGAATTGAAGAGATGTGGACTTACCTCTGAGAATTCAAGAACGAAGTCCACACCTCTTAAAAGAACCAAGGTTGAAAAACACTTGGTGACAAGGCCCTTGCTGAAAATTCTTATGTTCTCAGAGGAATATAAATTGGAAGTTTCAATTTCCATTTTAGATTCCAATAACTTGCTATGTTATCCCAACCTATTCACAGTGCAATCACAAGAAAGATGGTTTTCAATTATATTTTATGGAACGGCATGCTTTCTCTTAGTAGTATGGATTAATTCAACAAAGTTATAACAAAAGCAAAGTGAATTAGTTTTCAATTCTAGTCACTTTCTGACTGATAAATCAAGGAAAAGATAGGAATCTGTAATGAGGCTCATGATATCAAATTATGATGGGCAAGCCAATTCATTTGATTTTAGATCACTTTGAAGTTGGAGACTTAGAGGAAGTCACTGAAGTCTATTTAAGCCATCTTCCGTCTCAGTTCAGGAATTGAAATCAAAGTCTTTATGTAATTGACTGTCCAGCCTCCAACTGAAGACATTTTGTGACGAAAGATCCACCATCTCTTTGGGTAGTACTACTGTTGAACTGCTCTTGGGAGTTAGAATCTGAAATCTGCCTTTCTATAACTTACATCCATTACTATAAATGCACACCATAGCTCTTGACTATTTTCTGTTTGACATATTTTCAGGTGAATGAAGAATATTACCTTTCTGGTAGTCAACTGTCTCTCTTCCGGGTTAAACATGCTCACTTTTTTCAATCTCACTTCATGGTCCCCTGATATTCTCACTGTTCTTATCTGAAATTCTTCCAGTTGTCTGTGTCCTACTACTGTGTGCTGCTCAGAACTGGATGGGGTCTGATTAATGCAGAAAAATGAAAAGTTAGATCATATAACCTAGCAATGACTAACCTGCAGGCAGATGTAAAAACAGATGGACTGATGTTTATGAGAGTTTTACTACAGTGAAATTCATTTTTTTTTACTACCAGTTCTGTTGGCATGGCTTGGTGGGTGTGGCAAGGGAAGGATATTGCAAAATTGCCATTCCCACCCTACTCTGGGACCAGCCAGAGGTGGTATTTTCTGGTTCTCTGAACTAGCACATTTCCACTACCGGTTCTCCAGAACCTGTCAGAATCTGCTGAATTTCACTCATGGTTTACTATTATTATCTCCCTTGAAGAGCAATGAGATAGCATCAGGTTGGGAAAGAATGTAAGGAATGGTGATATTTGATTCTAGAGGACTAGGGGTAATTGTGACCCAATCATATCGTAACTGTTCAAAGTTACAATACACTCCAAAAATGTTTCTTAAGACTCAGATCACACATTCGCCTTCACAGAAGCACACAGCTACATGACCCCATTTTGGATGCTTGGCACTTAACGACCATCATGGCTTATGAATAAAATTATGGGCTCAATTATGGTTGTAAGCCAAGGACTATATGTTTGCACTTTTTCCTCCAAAATCAGAATCTGTGATATTATTACATCTGAACATAGCTGATAAACATCCCAATTAGTGAAAAGTACCAAAGAGAGCCAGTGTGGTGAAGTGCTTAAGGCATCAGGATAGAAAACAGGAGACTGTGAGTTCTAGATCTGCTTTAAGAACAAAGCCAGTTGGGTGATTTTGGGCCAATGACATTCCCTCAATTTTAGCAAGGAGACTATGGCAAGCCACTTCTGAAAAACCTTGCAAAAAAACTGCAGAAATTTGTCCAGAAAGCTTCTGAGAATCGACACAATTGAATGGAGGGGAGAAAATACCCATATAAACACATACTACACATCTAATTAGTTTACGGGACTGAAACATTTATATCTATATAATGCGGTCTGTGTATGTGCATAGAGGAATGGGATTAAACAGGCAGACGTACCAGCTCAGCCATGGCTGATCTAAACAAAGCTAAGTGGGGTGGACCTGATTAGTGGTTGGATGGGAAACCACCAGGAAAACTTACGACTGAAAGCTAAACTGGAAAGTTTTTTTAAAAAATCCATAGAGAAAGGAAATGGCAAACCACTTCTGGAGGATTGCTAAGAACAAAAGTCAAGCTTGACTTGAGAGAATCGTTACCTTATTTTTAAAAACGCAGACAGATATTTATGGTAAGTTAATATATCATTTAACGTGTGTGTTAACTTATCTTGGCTATATAAACACATATGCAGCACGAGGAAAAGAATGAACAAGAACATCTGTTTCATGTTGGGTGAGTGCAGGGTGCTGTCATAGCATTCTACTCTTATAATTGAATTCTCAGTGCTTTGACTTGCAATCCCCTTAATCTCTCATCTTAAATGTCCAATTATTTCCTGATACTGATAACTCTCCAGCGCAAGCAATGGAGGTCCTATGAAATGGAATAGCGGTATTTTGCCAGACCACTTTTTCCCTGTTGTGTGATTACCTGATTACTGCTTTGATCACCCTTTATAAATAAAAGGATTAAGATTTTTTTTTCATTATTATTTTTAGTGTTTGCCTGAAACATCGTTAGCCTCCAGGGATGTGTTGAAAATGATCAGCATTTTTGTACTGCAAAGAAAAACCCACCTGAAGACTGCATAGGGATGAATGCTTGCTGTGAGGTATTTTTTGATGTTTCATATGCAGGTAGTTCTTGACTTATAACAGTTCATTTAGTGGACCATTCAAAGTTACAATGGCACTGAAAAAAGTTAATTATAACTGTTTTTCACACTTACGATCATTGCAGCATCCCCATGGTCACATGATCAGAATTTAGCTGCTTGGCAACTGATTCATATATATGATGGCTGCAGTGTCCCATTGTCATGTGATCAACTGCAGTGCCCCGTGGTCATGTGATCAGCTGCAGTGTCCCATGATCATGTGATAAACTTTTGTGACCCTCTGATAAGCAATGTCGATGGGAAAGCCACATTCACAGTCACCTAACTTAACAACTGCACTGATTCACTTGACAACTGATGACCGTAAAATGGGGCAAAACTCACTTAACAAATGTCTCATATAGCAACATAAATGTTGGGCTCAATTGTGATCATAAGACAAAGAATATCTGTATTTTATTTGCATATATTTATTGTTATATATTTGTTTCTATGCTCTGATGAGACAAATTACTACCAGTGTAAAAAAAAAATATGTCAATGTATTTGCTATATTAATATACTGTATATGCCCTTGCATCCCAGACATTACCCAATTTGACCACAATAGCAAGATTGCTAGCATTGCTATTGTAAAGACCAATGCTATTATAAAAGCAAAGCAATGTGATGATGATGATGATGATGATGATGATATATACTACAATATGAAATCAGAGCAGCCAATTCTGGTGTTGGCCTTCATTTGCATCGAATTCTTCCCAGGAATCTAGGATAATGTATTGGGATAGTATATGTGCAGATCCAAGCAGCATTGACTTCAATAATTGACAGATGGAATTTTGTCAATGCACAGATTTTCTAAGTTCAATCCAAAAGCTCTTTGATATGTCACATAGTGTGCCAACAGTCACTGGGACCATGTATAAGTTGTATACATGTATAAGGACCATGTATTGCCATGATTGTTCAGCTTCAATTTTCAGATCTTGATACTTTGTGATCTTCTCCAATTCTTTGTTTTCTATTCTACTGTCCCCTGATATTGCCACATCAATTATCCACACTTTCAAACCCTAGCTAAATCTGATGCACCAATGTTTCCACAGGTTGTATTTAGAAATCCCACAATATTTTACCTGATATGATGGTGCTTACAAAGGGGGAGGTGATGGGATCAACTACAATGAAGAAGCAGTTTGTCAGGAAGGAGGGAACACATTCAAAAGAGGAGGAAAAGACAAGAGTCAACAAAACCCGGAATTGGATTGGAGGCAGAGAAAAAGGGTTAGGATAGCCATCTCCCAAGGCATCTTCCATAGGGTGAAAATAATATAGGGTTAGTCTAACAAGATTCTCTCTATTTGGTGTGAGCAAATAAAGACTGAACTTGGTCTGCAATGTTCTGTTGGTTTTACAACTTGTTCAAGTATACTAGTGAAGGCGAACCTTTTTGTAAACATGTGCCAAAATTGTGTGAGTGCATGCCCCATACCCACAATGCAATGCACCCCACCCACCTGTGCATGAGCATGCAAACCTTTCCTGGAACCCAGGGAAGGGGAAAACAGCCTTCCAGTTCCCTGGAAGCCTTCCAGAAGCCAGAAATGGATCTTTTCTGAACTTCTGGTTGGCCCATTGGGCCCATTTTTCAACTTCCCCAGGTTCTGGAGGCTTTCCTGACACCTGGGGAGGGCGAAAATGGCCTCCCCTGGCCTTCTGGAAGGTCAAAAATCAGCTGGCCAGCACACACATGCATACTGGAGCTGACATTTCACGTGCCAGCAGATATGGCTCCGTATGCCACCTGTGGCACACATGCCACAGGTTCGCCATCACAGAACTAAACATTCTCACCAATTTTCATTACTGTCAAATAATATTTTTCTACCAAAGATTTAATGAATCACGTTGATTACTGTATTGCATCATTATTTATAGTCAGTTTGTGCAATTTTCTATATGATCTATTATTTATCCTGTTTGCACAATCTGCACTTCGAATCATTTGATATATATTTTTTCTTCCGGTACTGGCGTTGATTGCATTAGTTTGAATCTGTGGCTCTTGAACAATTAAAGTGAAGCCTGCAATTTCTTTTTTTAAGAATATTAAAATTATTATATTATTTTGTTACCATTGTTCTCTCTCCTAATTAAGGTTACAACAGTATCTAAGAGCAAGTTATATTTAACACAGTAAAATCAAGCCTCAATAGAATTGTGAGTAGACATCCTACACACATTTGTCAAGGAAGAAGCTTCACTGAGTGCAGTCGAATTCATTTCTGAGTATATGTAGTGCTACACTGCTTGGTTACAATTACACACTTAGCAAGTACATTTTTCAATCCTACATATTCATCTAGAATCAAGCTCCATGAACTATAGAAAGACTAACTTACAAGTAGATATACATATATTGGAACATGCAGCAAATCTGCATAACCCTTCATTTTTGTCATCTTAAAATGATAACCTATTCATAGCAATCTTTCAACCTGCTCTTAGAACCCATTTTTCCCCTTTCTTGTTCTTGTTGATCATGAAAACCAAATCCCACCAAGTCTGACAAGACTTACACAAAACGTATGTAAGCATTTGCAACCTTGGAACTTTTCAGATCTGGTGAGACTACAAATTCTGGGAATATAATTCTACCACACTAGAAGTCTCCAGATTGGCAAAGGCTGCTATGATCACCATATCATACTTTTCAAACTTTTATGGTTGTTTGAGCCATCCTAACAACAGCTGAAGCAGGGGTGAAATTCAGCAGGTTTGACAGGTTCTGGAGAACCGGTAGCGTCAATTTTGAGTAGTTCAGAGAACCGGCAAATGCCACCTCTGGCTGGCCCCAGAGTGGGGTGGGAATGGAGATTTTGCAGTATCCTTCCTCTGCCACGCCCACCAAGCCACATCCACAGAACCGGTAGTAAAAAAAAAATTGAATTTCAGCACTGAGCTGCAGGAATATGAAAAGGCTATTAAGGCTATTGATACATACTTGATCATTGAACTGAAACAAAAGATGAAAGGAAAAAAAGAAAAAAAGAATATTCAACTTGTCCTTGGGATATAATCCCCACTGTTAAGCCATTGCAACCCAAACCAAGGGTGGGTGGTGGGTTGGGAACAATGACACCCGAACATTAGGTTGTGAGACCAACTTTTTTTTAACTTATACATGGACTTTTCCCAGTTGCATTTCCATGCTGTGAAGAAGAACTGAATTGACTACATTTCTGTTTCTATCATTACTGCTACAAAAACCTAGGTGCATAACAGTGGTGGGTTCCCGATCCCGTTCCAACCAGTACATGCGTCTATGTGGGCAACACCGGGCCCGTTCCAAATGAACCGGTTGGAACGGGCCGGGCGTCGCCCACATGGATGTGCGCAGCGCACACACACAGTCATGGCACACGCATGCATCGTACCTGCGTGCAATGCCTCCACAAGCCTCCGCGATGCTCCAGCTGCTTGGCAGAGCGTTGTATAGGCGTCATACGTGCCATTAGCGTGCACGGAAGCACCAAAGTCTTAAAGGACAGGTAAGGAGCTCGGGAGGGCAGGTGGGCCCTCTGGAGCACCATACCAGAATGGTATCTGGTGCTCCGGGCAGGCTCTGGTACACCCGTACTGGGGCTTATCTCCTGCAACCCACCACTGGTGTATACTGAAGAATTTTTTTAAAAAAAATTAAAATCATCTTTTTTTTTCATATCTTTCTGCTCTTTCCAACCTCTCCATCAATTACAATTTATTCCTTTAATATGTTATAACATTTTATGAAATTCAATATATGTCATTTGGATGTATTGTTATTTACTGCATTTTGTTGCAAGCTTCTGTGGACTGGCTATGCTAAGAATGTGTGCTTTATGAACATGTAAAAAAAAAAACCCTTTCTTACTCCACTCCTCCAATATTTTCTCCCTCTTTACCTCAGTGGAGGAATAAAAGGAGTTATTCAGCACAAGAGCTAATAGAACAACTGCAACTGAATTTGAAGAATCTCTGTAAGCGCTGGAACTCTTCTAGATCATTTAACCCCATCACTGGGAAAGTGATCCAATCAAGATGCCTCATTTTAAACTTCAGGCAGCCTTCCTTGTTGCCCAGAATTCAAGCATTGAGGAATCTCCAGTTCTAAGAAGATTTGTGATTTTTTTTTCCTACTGGAAGACTATTCTTTGAGAGTCTCCCAAAAGGAATGAGGCCCTGTAGGAAGCTAAAATCCACCCCTCTGCTAGAAAAATGAAATATCCTGAGAAATATTAAGAAGGGAGAATATTATATTTCCCTGGATAAGAAATGGAGAAACATGTTTTAAACAGGAAACAGACTCACTCTTAATAGCCCCCACCTTTGTCAATGGGCCATTAAAATGCCTGAGCCAGTCTATTCTACATAACAAAAATATCCCCCCTTCAGCTCCAGGATGATGAGATTAAGGCATGATAGTATTAGCCCTTTACCCATCTCACCACAGGGCACCTGGGAACACAACCAAACTTGGGACTCAAAACACACACAACCTACAAAATTAGCTAAGACCCCCACCTCCACCCCTGGAAGTCTGACATCCAATCAGAATACATTTCTTACACGGGAACAGGAAACAGAGAGGTGGAGCTGAACAGAGAGTATAAAAAACTCAGGAACTCTCAGCAAGCCCCTTCGCTTCTTTTTCTTCGCTCTACATCTTTGAAGCATGTGATCCCCTTTTCTGTTCAGGAACTCAAGCCATGTGGTCCTGTCCACCATTAAAACCATCTTTCCAAGCAGCCTTCATGTTTCCAGGGTCTTTTTTCCCACTTAGAACTGAACCCAGAAGAACATTCCTTCCAACAGGCCAAAGGGCAATTCTAAGGGACACGTACTCAGGATAAGGCCCCATATCTGACCTATGGGAGTTCAATGAATATTAGATGACAACATATCTCTTTGCTGAGTATTCAATCACCGTGACCCGACAAAAGGGCGAATGACAAAACCACGCCGACTAAACCGTGTCACTAAAACCGCGACATCATCAATGCGCCGACAACAACGTGCCGACAACAGTGCGGAGACAGAAGGGCGATTTCATTCGACAGAAGGGCGATATAAGTTAAGGTAAGGGTTAGGTTTAGGTTTAGGGTTAGGTTTAGGGTTAGGGTTAGGGTTAGGGTTAGGGTTAGGGTTAGGGTTAGGGTTAGGGTTAGGGTTAGGGTTAGGGTTAGGGTTAGGGTTAGGGTTAGGGTTAGGTTTAGGGTTAGGGTTAGGGTTAGGGTTAGGGTTAGCATTACGTTTAGGGTTAGGGTTAGGGTTAGTTTAGGGTTAGGTTTAGCGTTACGTTTAGGGTTAGGTTTAGGGTTAGGGTTAGGGTTAGGTTTAGGGTTAGGTTTAGGGTTAGGGTTAGGGTTAGGTTTAGGTTTAGGGTTAGGTTTAGGGTTAGGGTTAGGGTTAGGGTTAGGGTTAGGGTTAGGGTTAGGGTTAGGGTTAGGTTTAGGGTTAGGTTTAGCATTACGTTTAGGGTTAGGTTTAGGGTTAGGGTTAGGATTAGGTTTAGCATTACGTTTAGGGTTAGGTTTAGGGTTAGGTTTAGCGTTAGCGTTACGTTTAGGGTTAGGGTTAGGGTTAGGGTTAGGGTTAGTTTTACAGTGCTCTTCTGTCACCACGCTGTTGTCAGCGCGATTCAGCGCTCATTCGTCAGAACGCTTTAGAACACGCGGTTTTGTCACAGCGATTTAGTCGGGCGCGGTTTTGTTGTTCGCCCTTTTGTCGGTGAACCTTCAATCACTTAGTGACCATTTGAAGTTACAACAGATCCTCCCAAAAAGATTTTGGACTTCCAAAAGTCCCCCTCACACAGTCATAATTGCATGCTAACCAGCTTTCACAGCCCTCGGAATCTTGCAGTCACGAGACCATATTTTTATATTTTTGCTTAAAATGTTAGGTTTGTTTCCAGTTTTGGGGGGGGAAATGCCCCATAGCAAACAATGAGTTTGCATTATGATCACCCCAAAAGAGGTTGTAAATTCAGATCAGTCATGTTAGTTGCTCCTTTATGAACATCATTACTTGCAACTGTAATGGGCAAAGTCCAATATGGTCATGAGTCAAAGACTTAGGATAATAAGTCATAGTCATCCAGATTTTTGCAGCTAGATCATCCTGATTATGGGACAAATAAAATTACCTTCAAGTTGCAATAGCAATACCATTTACATTTATATATTGCTTCCCAGTGCTTTATAGCCCTCTGTAAGCTGTTCACAGACTCGGGATATTTCCCCTAACAATCTGGGTCCTCGTTTTACCCACCTCGGAAAGATGGAAGGCCGGTAAGACTCGAACTACTGGGGTGAACAGTAAATTAGTCTGCAGTACTGCATTCTAACCACTGCACCACTATGGCTCAATGCTGAGAATCAGACTGTAAATGCAGCCTTAATCACCCTTTATCTTAAACAAAAACAAACCCAGCTTGCTTACATTGAGAGCATATTCAAACACAGAACGATACTAGTCTTGATGTGACTGGTAGCTTGCTGCTATCAAACCTTAGTCATAAGACTCTAAGGATAAAATATCCAAACACTAAAGACATCTGCCGTTTAAATTTATAAACTGGCCCTCAGTTGTGGTAAAGTGATATCAGTCTCTCCAGGATACAGTTGGCCAAGTTCCTATGATCATCCAGGAACCTTCACATTCTAGGCATTATTATTATTATGGTTCACTGCACAGTCAGGCAGATGTTCAGACTGGATTTGGCATTTTTGTCTTCCTATCAAGTTCTTTCCAAGGATCTGGAATAGGCAGCTATGAATGCTTGATGATGTTGCAGATAGATTACAAGGATGTAAGCTGTTCCAAGCTAAATTGCATTTTGCAATTCACTGATGGTGAATTTATTTAATGCCGATGACTTTCAAATGATGCTCCAGTTGTTATGAGATTTGTACCCAAAGCACCAATTACTATTGGTACTGTCATTTTTTAAAATAATAACAATTTTATAAAGTCATTTTTAGAAAGGTGGTTCATTATGTATGTGATGCTAAGAATTATAGGAAGGGGCCTATTTGTCTATTTTGATTTATGTTTTTAAAAATGCAGATTTTAAGCCACAGGAGTAACTCCAGTGGAGCATAATGCCAGATAAATAAGTACAGGATTGTAGGCTTCTCAGTCATAATTTTCTTAACCATAATTTATCAAACAAACTACAGCTGGATGGATTCCTACACTATGCTGACCACAAATGAGCAAACCACATTGTAGTTTAAGGTATTGTGTGAACCCACTCACAAGTAACCTGATATCCCAAGGCTCTAAATATTTGTTGCTTTGGTCCACAACTCACTTCAGATTTCCATAAGATTTACTAGCTGGTAAATGTGCCTAGAATTGTTATCTGAATCCAACCAGGTTCTTAGGATCCTGTGGAATCAGGGTGCTAACCAATTCAAGCCATATTATTAGATGTAATTGGACTGGGGGTTCAGATATTTAGATGGGAAGGATTTGAACTATTGTGTGATTTGTGTTGCTTTTTAGTAACATGTGTTTTGAGTAACATGTGTCAGTCTCTATAGTTGTTATTCGATGAAGCAAATCATGGTTTAGCACCATGTGAGATCCAGAATACCCTATAAAAATATTTTGAGCATCAGCTAAAAAATAAAATTCTCTCTTTTAAAACATCCTCCTGGTTTGTCTAGGAAGGACATTTAAACTGAAAACCTCTTTCCGATATAAAGACCATAGCCTGAATAGGGCAAATAACTGTGTAGCATAGAGAAAGAAAGGGAATTTGATTGGGTGCCTAGACAAATAGACTTTAATTGAGTTCATGTGTCTGTGCGCATGTATTTAAAGCACAACAGTTTGTAACTCTCGTCCCCTTAAAGAATTCCATCATCTCTCCTAACAGCCATATCTGCCTGCATTCTCAACACAATCCACCCAAAACCTCATGTGAAATAATGTAACTCCCATTCCTTGATACACACACACAGAGAGAGAGAGAAAACTGTGGGGGTGTGTAAAAGGGGGAAGGATGAATAAAATTGCAGTGGATGCTTGTGCCTATGTATGCAAAGAAAAGAGGTAGGTAGGAAAACAGAAAAGAAGACAAGGGGAAGAAGATTTTTCTCCCCCGTTCATTTGTTTATCTCCAGATTTCCAGCCCAGCTAGACACGCACCCCTCCCCACACATACACACCCCATTCCCCACAAATTCATTTGAATAGCTTTCAAGGCATAAAATGGAAACGTAGCTCATGCCCCCTATTTCAGCAACAGCAGCAGCAGCAGCAGCAGCGTCCTGGCAACAGAGCAATTTTCTATCATCAAGGATAAATGGCATCGAACAGAACATTCTGATAAAAAAAGTGTGTGTGTGTGTGTCTGTGTGTGTGTGTGTGAGAGAGAGAGAGATAGTGCGGAGGGAGGGGGGCTTTAGCCAGAGAAGATCGTGATTGCTGCCCTTCCCGTCTGTCATCCCATTACAAAACCTTCTCCTCCAAACCTGAGCTGCATGCTGTCAGAGCTAATAACGTCTCTGTAATAAAGAAGTGAAAGGGGAGGGGGGAGGGGGGAGGAGGAGGAGGAGAGACATAGCATCCAAGCACAATGTTCCCATTTATGACACAGAACTCCTCCCCACCCTCCCACCCACCCCTCATCTCGTCCACCCCCTTTCAAAAAGGAAAAGACCCAAATTGCAAAGATGTATCTTTGTTTGGCTGGCTTGCAAATGAAATAAACACAGAGAGATGTTCCCTATTCTTGCCACTCCATCCAGAGAAGGGGCCGGGGCTTCACTGTGCAGGTGACAAAAATCAATCCTGGAAGGCAAGATGGAAAGAATAATATAAAGAGGGGAAGGCGGTTTTAAATATACCATTCCTGTCATTCATGGAAGAGGTAAGGAAGGGTGTGTGGGGCGAGGGAAGCAAACCCCTCCCCCCCCCCCCCCCGCTCACTGCCAGAATGGAGGTTGAGAGGAGGAGGAGGAGGAAGTCCTTTAAAACAAGGGCAGCATCAGCAACATTTGTGCTTCCGGATCTCCCAAATGATCTGGGGGCGTCCCAGAGAATGGCATCGCTAAATATTAAGTCAATAAATGGCCAGGGACGATGCTCCCAAAGCAGGATGTCAGCAAGCTGCGGCTCAGAAAAACTCCCATGTGCAGCTCTTGGAAGAAGAAGCAGGTCCTTCCAATCTTCCATGCAAGTGGCCTGGCTGGAGGGGCCGCTGGTCTTGAAATGCAGCTTTCCACAATCTGGCTCCTTTCAATCCAAGGATGGACCAAGGTTTCCACCATGCCTGATCTGGAGACGGAAGATGTTCCATCTTCAGAGGGTGGGCTGGAGTTGAGCACAACAGGAGGGCTGAGGAAGGCCTACAACAAACAAAAATATAGACACTGCCAACAGGGTATTACTCCCCAAGGAAGGAGCATGGCAAGACAGCTCTGTTAAAGAAGCTGGGGCTCATTGTTGGATTTGGACCCCTAGCTAGGCAGGGGCCACTGCGGTTACCCCCATAAAAGGTCACTCTTCCCACTCACTCTTTAAAATGGTAGGCTTCTCTTAGATTTGCTAAGGCTGATAATGGAGGCAGAAAAAGGATTTCCCTTCTCTGATCTCTCTTTGGGAGAGAGAAACTCTGAAATTCAGAGTCATCTTCCTCTCCGGTAAATATTGGGCATGTTTATTCTGGAAGTGATTTTCTTTTTATGGTCATTTCATTCCACCCAAATTAGGGTCTGCTGTCTGCCCAGAACAAACTGTGAATCCCACCCTCATTGATGGCTGCAGACCCCTGTAAAATTATATAATTAATTATATATAATTTATGTAAAGCTTGGCAGAAAAAGAGAGAACTATTTTCAATCTAGCATGCTGGATGAAATCTAGCACGGGGATTAAGCCAATCTGTTGTACAAATCCAGAAACTTGAAATTAAAATAATAATAATAATAATAATAATAATAATAATAATAATAATAGTAAATTTACCAGCGGTAATTGTATCATAAGAGTGTTGTCATTTTTTCCCCCTACTATGCTTATTGGAATATTCATTGCACTTAAATCTGTGTAATTTGAAATATTTTATAGAGGACAGCAGCTTTCCTAAATCACTGTGTATTTTGGAGTAGATTGGACGGAAGCTGTTGACAAGTTCATGTGATAGTGCTTAGTTAATTAGAAGAAGATTTGTTAGTCTTTACATCCTCTATTGATGTGATGAATACAAACTAGTGGTTCTGAACAAGGCTTTATTGCACAATTATCTTTTGTTCTGTACTACATTTTAAGATGGCTTCATAGGAACATAGCCTTCATATCTTTTCCTATCACTTTAATTCTCATTTTATTTCCATAAAAAAAATAAGATCATAGCATGACTTGAGCCCCACTGACTTCAATTAGGAAGAAAACCCTCTCCTTCTTTGTCTTGTTCAACTATGACTCTCCCCATTATTTATGGCTAAAGAAATTGGAAAGTAACATAGAGAAGAAGAGCAGAATTCCTTTAAAAATATTATTTATCTTGATCTTCTTTAGAAACTTCTTTAGAAGAGCCGAGGTGGCGCAGTGGTTAGGGTGCAGTACTGCAGGCCACTTTAGCTGACTGTGATCTGCAGTTCAGCAGTTCAACTCTCACCGGCTCAAGGTCGACTCAGCCTTCCATCCTTCCGAGGTGGGTGAAATGAGGACCCGGACTGTGGGGGCAAGTTGCTGACTCAATTTGCTAAAAAAATTGTAAACTACTTAGAGAGGGCTGAAAGCCCTATGAAGCGGTATATAAGTCTAATAAATAAATAAATAAATAAATAAATAAATAAATAAATAAATAAATAAATAAATAAATAAATAAACTCAACTCTCTACCAGCATCTAATCTTTTAGATTCTTTTCTGCGGTTGATCAATGTGGTTGATTGAGGAAGATGAGTTTAGGTCAAGACAAGCTTAGGACTATTGGGGCCAAAATTAACTTCTTCCACTCCCACTGATTGATTTCTGATATTTATTATTTACTTGTTATATTTATTTGCTGCCTATCTCAGGGGCTACTCTGGGAAGCTTACAACAATAAAAAGGAAGAAAAAGGAAAAGAGTATAAACAGAAGTAAAAGTAATAAAACAATAACATAAACTATGACAAAGGACCATAATGAAAATAATGTGTCAATGCATTAACAAAAAAGATGGATGAGTGGAGAGTAGAGATGGGGGCAGGAGGAACAAGTGGGATTTGCCATTGATCTACACTAATCTCTTCTGCAGCCCTGCCCTTGATCCAGGTAGGACTATTATGTGAATACAAGTATAAGTTATCACTTTAAAACTCAAACTGAAGGACAATTTAAGGCTACTTTCTTAACTGGAATTCACAAAACATGTCTGTGGGTAAAAATTGTGGCCACATCATGCAACTGAAATCCTACTCTTTTTCCATATGTTGCATGCACATAGTTAATGCTTCAGTCTTGCAGCTGCAACCTTGACTTTTTTGACCTTCTTGCAGTTACCACTGTCCATAGAAATAAATTGGGTGGAGTGGAAAAGAAATTCCTGGTACTTCATACATGCTCAGCATCTTATGTAGAATTGAACTCAGTTGGAGTCACTCAAATACAATGATTTCCATTAACAACTATTGTGTAGCAGTAAGTTTCAGGGCTTCATTTGTTGCTTTTCAGTTGTATGGGCCACATCTACAAAAGCAGCATATGTACCCAGAGAAACAAAGAGGGGAAAATATAAACAACAGAGCTTAATGGCAGTGAGAAACAAGAAGTGCCTATGGGACTGGTTAGAAATCACATAATGCAGTAAGAGTGACCGTTGACAATAATCATTAATAACACAGTGGCTGAGTTCACACCACATGCTAAGACATAATTTGGTGAATAAGCAACAATAGCATTCATGCAACACACTGAGCCAAAATCAAACAAAGGATCAGTGTTTAGCACATGATATGAATGCTGCCAATGTTTTCAAATTTATTATGTTCACTTAAGATGGCAAGTTTAAATTGTATTGAAAAGGGCAGAGATTTTGCCCAAAGTTGACTGTTGCAGGCACTCTGCACTATGTTTTGTGAAACCATAATACCTAATGAGATTATAATCCATTGGAAGGATCTGGTTTCTTAATTCTAGTAAGTAATGTAAATAACATCCCTAAATTAAAAGGATCTCATTAGCATTTATTTTTTATTATTTTCTTAACTCACATGGTACAAATGAAGTTTATCAAAATAACTCAGTATTATCTTAAGTAATCTCTTAGATTTTGTTTTGATTCTCATATTTTTATGATAGGACTGAAAGTTTGGTTGCAATTAAAACATTTAATCTGAAAATAAAAGCAGCAATGATTAGAAATTTCACAGTAATGAATGGAACTGCAAAACATGGTTACTATACTTTCAAAAATTACCCAACTTTCCAAATTGAGTTCTCTTCATACCATTTTTAAAAGCAGTATTTTCAGCAGTTGAATCCGTAATTAATTAGGTTCTACAGTCATAAGCAAACCATGGATTACATGCAATGCACATTTATTTATTGTATCTTTACAAGAACTAAGTAATATTTTATATAAACATAGAATTAAAGTATAACAAAACAATTAACAAAGCATCAACTGAACTCAATAACAGTTCCATATACCTAATAAACTCCAGTTGTTTATTTTGGATGAATCTTCAAATACATAGAAATCTTCCAATTCTATTGGAAGATTTAGCTGGAAATAATTCTGTTGAAATCAGAGAAATCTATTTCAAAATTTATATATGAGATCATGTGCCTATCTCTTTGATAACAGATCTTATTTTTTTATTAATCTGATTTGAAGAAATCGGAATACCTGATCAATCAAATGTGTCTGAAAGAATACCCTTTTGTCATCAGATTTGGATTAGATGGACTAGATGAAATGGGTACTGGAAATTTCTCAAGGATAAACATACACATGGGATTAATAGTTTATAGTTCTATGGATTTAGTAACACAATGTGAATTTAAATCTACAGTACTAAGGAGAGAACAGTCTAAGTATCACCTCTTCAATTCCTAGAAAAGCCCTTCTTGTCCATTAGTTCCCTACATTTAATTGAAGTTGTATCTGTACTTCTGAATCTGTGTTTACTCCCTGACAACACACATATATAGTTCTCTGCTAGAAATATTCCAAAGGATGTTTTTGCTAAGTTCAAATCACTGGGAGTTTTGCAACTTTGGCTTACATGAAAGTATTCATGTGGCTTTCCTAGACACTCCTTCCAATATAAATTAAACCCTTAACCCAGCCTTCACAACCCATGCCCTCCAGCTGTGCTTAGTTTCAAATCAAATCAAATCTTTATTACTGTCAACGATCAACATAAGAGGGTGGGGTACAGTCAATTAAAAAGCATGGAAAGTACATTAGAGCCTAAAAATAACAATTATAAAAATCTTTAAAAATATATAAAACAGAATTATATATAAAAGACTGTAAAAGAGAGTGGGGAACATTATATGGATATAGGGGACATAAAGGATAGCATATGGCAAGCTAAACCTATTATAATACAGAGCACTATAGAATGACAAACTAGATGCTCACTAACTCTAGTTTATGACACAGGTCATCTGATGGATTTTAAGCACTGCTGTATAGAACCTGGCAGGATTATATGTTGTAGCAGAGTTAGTATCAAAAGGAAGCAACAAGGAAATATAGAATTCTCTTTATACCACAACGGTGAGATGATGCTACTACTACTACTGTCTCTGTAATACAAGCATTGGAGAAGCACTGCTCTGTGGTTTCTATGTGTCAGAAACTCAGAGGCATTGCCTCTTCCTTATTCAAACTTCAAGGACAGCTGAGGGGAGGGCATGATCTTTTGCTAGAGTAACATGGTTAGGTACTTCAAGAGTGAGTTACGCCATAAGGAAGCAGAACATATATTGGATTCTCTGAAAACAAGGTTGGAATATTGGCTAGATCCAGGTGGAGCTTTGTGTCTGATACACACTGTTTAATGAGTTTTTTTGCCCTAATCCATATACCATGTTGACTCTTGTTGTTAGTAGGGCAAGGTAAAGATAAATGTTCCCCTGAACATGTGTGCTAAATCACTTTTGATTCTAGGGGTGGTGCTCATCTCCATTTCTAAGCCGAAGAACCAGTGCTATCCGAAGACATCTCCATAGTCCTGTGGCTGGCATGACTCAATGCCAAAGATGCATAGAACACTATTACCTTCCCACCAAAGTGGTCCCTATTTTTCTACTTGCATTTTTACATGCTTTCGAACTGCTAGGTTGGCAGAAACTGGGAAAAGTAATGGGAGCTCACTTTGTAACATGGCGCTAGGGATTCAAACCGCTTGAACTGCTGGTCTTCTGATTGACAAGCTCAGCATCTTAGCCACTGAGAACCATGGCCCCAGGAGTAGAGCAAGACCAAGGGGGGTGGAGGAAATAGTCAGAGCTAATAGTTAAATATAGTTACCCATGAATATACGTAGTGATGAGGTCTTTGTCTAGTCATGGCAATAGAAATACACATTTTGTGATTTGGAAGGAGAAATCTTAAAAATTTGGATTGAACAAGTTCTAGTCTTAAAAAATTGGAGAAGGGGTCCAGGTGGAAACTCTTATAATCCAGAAGCAGCATCACTAAAGCTCAGGACTGAGTTGTGAATCATTTGGGACCACATTTGGGATGATTGTGGAATCTGTCTTCTTTATTTTTAAAATATCTTTAAAAGTAGTATAAGGAATGGCTTGACATTGAGTAGTGCAACTTCCATTGCAATGATAGTTCTTCAGCACTTACTCTGATATGTAATTCTTTAAGCATGCATCATACTACTTACCGGTTTAGATCTAGCTGCTCCCAAATAAATGGAACTGAAGAACGATGTACCAATGTAGGATGGCCTTTGTATCAGGATTTGGATTATAGGAAGGAGATCAAATGTATCAAATCCCTGAATATTTTGTGCTGGGACTCTTGGGGACTTACCTCTTTAGAAATAAGATATAAAGTCTCCAGTTCAACTTCTGACTAGGTTGTGTGGAATTTTCTTGGCAACCACTTTAGTTTGTCATTGCTTTCTCCTGAATGTTTTGTATTCCTTGAGAGATATTGTCTCAACCTGTCTACTTTATTCCTCCATGGTGCAATCGTGATCAGAAGGAATTCTTCTGTCTTCAATCTTTCCACTAGGGCAGGATCCTCACTAGTGACTTACAGCATTACTGTCATTCAGCATTATGCCAGAATAACAAGGATAAGCCACATCAACATGGCTGGATGATGTTATAACATACTGTTTGTAATTAGTGGTTACCCTGATCCTCTAATGTTTTTATTTCTGAACTCAGTATTAATGTTGATATTAAAGATACCTGTTCTTAAGTGGGGGTTTTATTTTGAACCGCAGCAGCAGAGGTTTGAGATGTATAAAATTTGGAATGGTGTGTCAAGCATTATCAGCCGGACCTGATGTGATTGTAATCAGAAATGTATTTGGGAAATGCTATATTCTGGTCACTAATTAGCTTCTCCTATCACTGTTTCTCTTCCAATGTTTGGTTTTGCTATTAACTATATGTTTCCAGAATCCCTCATGTATTCATCATTTCCTGACCTACGCACTTTCAATACCAGCTTTCCCCCCACATTTCCAGCAAGGAAGAGACAAGTAGACCATCTTTATTTTATTTTATTTTATTTTAACATTGTTCTGTAAGCCCCAATTTTTCCTAATGCAATTTCATGAAAATAACAAGCATAGCAGATTTAGAATTTTATTGTTTATTTGTCCATTTCAACTGTTGCTTCTCATCTGAACTTAGAAATATGGCTGTCCAGTGGAAAGTCAATTTCAGTTCTCCCACTGCTAAATCTAGCCAGTTGCACAATCATGGCAAGTTTACCTTCCTCTTGTCTGATTCCTTTTGGTTGTGAGGCTTTGCTACATGTTTCCTGATTTCGCATTATTTTGAGAAATCTTCAGATCAAGGGGGATGCAAAGAAAATCCCCTACAAAAACCAGGCCTTTTACATTTCTGCTGCAACATAGCCTGCTTGGTCACTGTTGAAAGTGGGCTACAGCAAAGGCAGAAAAACTGGTGAATGGCACCATCACAAATGAAGATAAAAGCAGTTGGATACGATATAGATACAACACAGGACTGGAGTTGCAAATGTAGGCAATAAGCTTTAAATTGCCAATGTTTTGATCTAGTTCAAAGATGGATGGATGGATGGATGGATGGATGGATGGATGGATGGATGGGTGGAAGGGTGGGTGGGTGGCACTTTAACTCAATATGTCAACATTTAACATTCCTTTAGCATCACCAAAATATTACTGTAACAATATAAAACCTGTACTCATCTCTTTCTTTAAAAGATGCTTCAAGCTATTATTCTCCCATCCAAGTACTAATGGACCTAACCCCATTTAACTTCCAAACTCAAGGCTTCCTTAACATTCTCAAATTCAAATACACCCCTTTCCCCTTAATAATCAGGGAGATTGTATCTTGCTTTATTATACTTATTGGACATTGATAAAAGGACCCACTTTGCTGTGGTTAGTTTATGATTCAGGGTGAGGCAGAAGCTCAGAAATGTTGCTGATGGGGGTAATCTTTAGTTCAGTTCATCATTGTTTCACATATATCACCAGGTCTAAGTCCTCTGATATGAAGGAAAAGGCAAGTTCATGAAATTGAGAGCCAAAATGAATTAGCTGCCTCTTCCAAGCAGAAAAATGGATACTGCTTTTCTCTTGCACTGGAACACACCTAAACCTTCTGGAAACTGAGTTTGAAAGAGAAGCAGAATAATGGCTGTAGAAGGAAGAGAAGGCTGGCAGAGTTTCAGCCATGACCTAGCGCTGAAGGTCCCTTTGCTAAAAAAGAAGGCTTGAATTACTTACCTCTTGGCTTAGAACAATTTGCAGAAGGGAGCCTCTCTACGAGGAACAAGAACTACAAGAAACCACAAGGAACAATGTGAGCTCCTTGAAAATGGGGCTCCTTGTTTACATTTGCAAGGGGGAGTGCCCAGGGTCAACTTTAACTACAAGCACAAAGCAACTATTGTCTCTGGCACCCTAGTTCTATGACTCCAGGACTCCTATGAAGGTGGGAGAAGAAGAGGCATTTTCCTAGCAGTGGGGATATAATGCAGGTCTAAGGACTTGGGGGTTCTCTTGCTGAAGGACAACTTCTCTTAGCTCCAGGTACCCAGCTGAGGATGAGGATGACAGGACTTCTTCCCCAGGAAATACATGGAGAAACACAGCACTACCAACCTAGATATAAGGAGATAAAATACTGTGCAAGCCTATGGTTATATTGCATGCAAATGATTGCCTCATCTAGAACCCATTTATAACCCCTGGCTGACACCAAGTGGGTGGGGAAATGTCCCATATAAACTTTCACATGTTGGAGGCAAACTTACAAAAAAATTATTCTAAAACTACTGTAATTCACTTGGGTAGAAAACAATGGTTTATAAGTAAATATATCTACGTATATGCTATCTAAAGGGATGGGTCAATAAGGGAGCAATATTTATGTAGTTAGCTGCCATGTGCAATCTTCATATGATACATAGAGTAGATTCATAAAATACTTGATAGTACTTTAATGTTAATAGAAATTTCAGCAAGGTGATTTCTAAAAGATCTGGGTCCCAAGCTCAAGCAATGCCTTTAACAGGCATTGGACACATTAATATGTTTTCAGCCTTCGTTTTCCATCTACCTGCCAGCAAAAATGAAAGGGAATGAAATGAGAGCTGTATTGGGGCAGGCGGGGGGGGGGGGGATACAGTCAAATATTCTAATAAAAAAGTCTTTATCAAACCAGTACACAGTTGGCCTGATTCACATCTACTTTTAACTCATCATATATGGATTGGTGGATTTTGACTTAAGGGTTATGAAAAAACTACTCATTTGATTTAGCATTGTATGTGAATCAATTCGTTCAACAAACCAGGGCTAAAACCAAATTCTGTATAAACATTATACAGTATATGAATGTTGTTTGTAAAAGAGGTGAGAGGGATACAGTCCAACTAAAACCTTTGGTTTGAATAGGCCTGACTGCGGAGGAGGAGGAGGAGGAGGAGGAGGAGGAGGAGGAGGAGGAGGAGGAGGAGGAGGAGGAGGGAGCAAGACTTTTGTCAAACTGGGTTGTGGATTGCTTATTATGAGTAACATTTTAATTAGGCTGGTTAAAAACGATGTGAGTATATTTAGATTTTTCTCACACCTGCATTCACATTCTGACACACAAATTCCACTTCCTTTCCCTGGGTGGTTTGATAATGTCTCTCCATGGATCGCTTGCAGTATAATTAATTCTCATGTTTGTTTTCTGGTCTGCTGAGATCTACAATAAAAGAGAGGGGAGAGGAAAGCAACTGCTATAGCCGAGGAAAGAAAAACTTGCCTTAGAGCCAGAGAGTTTTGCCTGGTGTGGTCAGCTAATGAGAATATTTTTTGGGGAAAGAAAAAAGAAGAGGAAGAAGAACACTGGAGAACATCCTACCCCACTACCACCACTACCAATTTGCACTGGCTAATCAAATAAACTTTTAATTGATTGTGAAAACTTTCCCAACAAAAGTGAAAACGTTGTCTTTTTTTTTCTCCTACCCCGTTTATTACTATTCCATTTGGAGGCTTAATAAAATGCCCTTTTTTTAAAGGCAAAAGTAAATAATTATCTTTTGCTCAGCTGAGAAAATAATGAGTTGGCAGCTCCGTCGAAAGAAGCGAAAAGGAAAAGAGGCAGCGGAGCAGCTAGGCCAGGCGAAACAAGGAAGGAAGGAAAGCTTCTCCGTGCTGCTTTCTCGGGCGACCCAGTCCCCATCTTCCCACTTCCTCTCCTGTCCAGAAATGCACGCCAACGGGGCTCGGTTCCTTGCTGCCGGTAGAACTTGGCTGAGGAACCTACAAGATAGATGGAAGGCATCGACTTGGTCGGACGAGAGCCTGGAAGTCGCGGGCAGAGGAGCTCGAGAGAGGCTGAAAGAATTGGCACCCGCAGACTATCCCTCGCCTCAGCCAGGATTGGGAATGATGGGAGAGGTAGTGCGGCTTAGCTCTGGAAGGCCTGGTGGCTGCCGAGACCGCTGAAGAACAGGCGGGCCAAAAGATATGCGTTCCAGCGCGACTCAGATCTTCCATTGAACTGGGAGGCGGACAAGCACAACTCCTGCAACTATTTCCCCGCGAGTAAAATTCAGAGCTACCTTGAAAGGAGTCAAGATTCCTTCTCCCACTTCGCCTCTTCGCCTTTCTCTCTGTCCGCAAAACTAAAGCGAATTGCGGACACATAGCTACCCATTGGAGCACCTGGTTCCGGGGCCACATTGGGCTGCAGAAATCGGAAGTCAAACAAGTGGGGATGAGGTGGCGACGCAATGCCTGGCATTAAAACAGAGGCAGGGAGAGGAATGCCCGCAATCGGCATGTCTCAAATTTCAATTTGTACCAAGTTTTCTACCTCACGAGGTCGTCAATGAACTCGGAACGGAAGGAAATCCCTCTAGGTAATAATGCAGGCTGATTTTAGTTGATTGGGTGAGTTCCTTTCGTATCCCTATTTTTAATTAAAGAAATAATTCTTTTGGGTGGCAACGTAATCGGCATTGGGATGCGTGGCATCAAGACCGATGCCAAGGCCTTTATAGAACAATGCTCACTCAGCCTGATTCAGCAAAACCAGAATTACGGCGAACCCAGAGGATAAGGAAAGGACGAGCGAAGGGCAAGCTTCGTTTTGTGCCCAGAGGCACTGCGTGAATTAAGAAGATTTGCGCTCGGTCTCCTGAAGTCCACGCCGTTGTTTCAAACACGACTTCTCTCTTGCACCCCAGCAGGAGCCACTTCAAGGTCGGGCGATGGATGAGTCCCGCGAGGTTCCAGCGATCACTAATCAAATATGGAAGCAGTTTGCTCGGACTGGATCCCAGACGATGAAAACCTCGAGACCCCCCAAAACGTGACTGTTCCTCGACGTTTCCAACAGAACCAGTGGAAACCGAGTATGGACCAAAGAGCAACCTCCTGGCAGGAAAGCGCCCTCTCAGAAGCGCCAGAAGCGAGGGGAGAGCCATAAACGCCCCCTCTGGGCCTTGGCAGATGCTCTGCAGCCACACTTCTGGGCCTGCAGGGTCAGAACTTCGCGCACCGCGAACGGCGTTCTTTATCCGGTTCCGAGGAGCTGTCTCGACCAGAATCCGAAAAGGAAGAACTGAAGCGGTTCGCTTTGACCAACATACCTAAAAGGGTTGTGTTGTGTCAGCCTAACCGTGCCTGGTTATTGTTAGCGATGACGGGGTCCTCACCTCCACACTTGGCCGGAATAGATACCTCGAAATCGTGGGGTTAGGATTAAGAATCCCATTTCCTTCAAGGGGGCCTCGTACGGTAGCGGAAATTTTGAGTAGTTCGGAGAACCAGCAAATACCACCTCTGGCTGGCCCCAGAGTGTGGAGAAAATGGAGATTTTGCAGTATCCTTCCCTTACCACACGCACCAAGCCACGCCCACAGAACCGGTAGTAAACACAATCGAATTTCACCACTTGGCCCCGTATCTCTGGCCTTCCACTTCTTTCCACCAAGGAAAGGCTCTAGTTCAACAGATCTAGTGGCCAGGGGTTTGGGAGCAACTGGATTGATGTCAGGTTTAACCCATCTCACTCACTCTAACCCACGAATGCAGTGGTGTATTGACCATTAAGCAGACTAAGCATGTGCTTAGGACACCAGGCACAAAGGGGGCACTCCAAAATTGAGAAAGAAAAAAAAAACAATGAAGATTTGTACAGTATGTACAAAGGAGGGAGGGGACACCAAGATTTGTCAGTGCTTAGGCCACCAGTGAGCCATTAATCCGCCATTGCACACATGACTAGGCCCAGGCAAACCGTTTGTATATTCATCCTCCCTCTCTCTTCCGATATAGGGTTGCTGGTTTACAACCAGAAAGCCTACGCAGCAGCACACATTGAATTCATCTGAACCGAGGATCCGGTTTAAATTACGCGACAAATCTGAACATGAGACAGTGGCAGGATTTCTGCGGATTCTTCCCTTCTGCCTTCGATTATTCGGCCCAAAGGGCCGCACGGGGAAGCTGGGGGCGGGGGGGGCTCTATCTGCAGCTCCTCTCTCCCCCCGCTCACCACTTCCTTCACACTAGTAGTCGGGAAAGTGCTCGACGCCTCCTAGTCTGTTCCCGTTTCTATCCAGAAAGCGGGGAAGGGGGAGGGGCAGAATCCAGGAGAAAGGGAGGGGGAGCGCCTGCTTTCTTCCCTTCTTTCAAGAAATAGCAGCGTTGAACTTTCCTTTAGGAGAGCTTCCTGTCACGGAGGAGCTAATCTCTGTGGCTTCCCCCTCGCCTGGTGTTCAAGAGATGGCAATTTAATTTCCTGGCAGCACAACGAGACCAAACGGGTTACCTTTGGGTGGAAGGAAGAAAGGAAGGAAGGAAGGAAGGAAAGAAGGAAGGATGGAGGGAAGGAAGGAAGGAAAGAAGGAAGGAAGGAAGGAAGGAAGGAAGGAAAGGAGGAAGCAAGGAAGGAAAGGAGGAAGGAAGGAAGCAACGAAAGAAGGAAAGAAGGAAAGAAAGAAAGAAAGAAGGGAGGGAGGGAGGGAGGGAGGAAGGAAGGAAGGAAGGAATTTCCTAGCAGATTCTTTTTCTTCTGGATTCAACTGTTGACGAGGTCAGCATAAATATAGTGGCTAACAATGAAATCAGACACTCATCTTCCATTTATTCTGAAAAAGCTTTTTTAACTGCTCTGAACTTAGAAAGACTATTCCAATCTATATATTTATGAACCTATGTATAGGTTCATTAGACATTGTCCCTTCTTACAGAAATAGCAATGCCACAAAGGGAAAAATACAATCCAAAAATGTTCTACATATTCTATCCATCCCATACACTGTAAATAAATCATACCTTCAGGTACCTGCTGCTAAACCAGGAGACTATGATCTCTAGACTTACCTTAAGCATGGAGGCCAGTTGAGTGATTTTGGGCCAGTCATTCTTTCTCAGCCCAACCTAATCCACCTCACAGGGTTGTTGTGTGTGGAAAATAGGAGGAGGAAGAAATATTATGTATATTTATTGCCTCAAGTTATTTGTAAAGGTAATAAAAGTAGGATTTTTAAAAAATGTAATAAATAAATAGTACATTATATTTAGGCAGAAAATGTTAAATCAAAGGGCTCCTGATATAATCCCAATATAAAATTCACTGGTACTATGAATGTGAGGGCAAATGGCAATTTTACACCCACACTATCCAACCAATATTTCTACACTACTCCTTTTCTTCAAAATAAGAAAGTGTCCAAATGTTATCTACTTTGGATCAGAGAGGCAAGAAAAGAAAATGGAAGAGAGCTGTAACTTAGACATATTATAAATCCAATTTTTCATGCATAGTTAGAATTGATATCAAGCAAATGGGCTCAGACTAAGCAGTGGAAAGAGAAGGAGTTCGATACAAATGAATATTTGTAGCTTTTTGAGGTCATTTTAGCCCCCCTTTGAAGTGTGTGTGTGTCTGTGTGTGTGTGTGTGTGTGCGCGCGCACGCGCGCGCGTGTGTTGTTTCTTCCCTACCCAATCACTATGGTTATTGGCCGACAAGGTTAAGAAAGGGAGCTGTAGCCTGAACATATCTGGATAGCACCGGGTTGAGGATAGTTTATTGCAATGAATTATTTTCCTTCTAAGAAAAAAAACAACTTTGTTTTGAAGACACACAGAACTTCAAAAATTACTTTCTCTTCTCATTGGTCGTGCCAGCTGGGGGAGGCCAGGGAGGCGGTCACAGAACTGAGATGAAGCTCAGAAAAGTTCCCTTGAAACAAATGGTATCCTAGAAATGAAATTCGAGGTGCAAATTTATACCTGCTTACACCACAGAGCCTCCCTAGAGTTTCCTCTAAGATATGGCCAGCTTATTAAAGCAGCTCCATCAACCTCTCCTAAAGTTTCTGGTAACAGTTTCGGTCATAATAACTGACAGCAAACTTTACAAATGAACAAGTTTACGATGGATAAAGTACCGTGGATATTATTAGACTCCGGAAACTAGTCGGAAAAAAAAGAAAAGAACATGCAAACCGAACTTTGGAATAGCTGTTCGCCACTGAAGTATTAGCAGTAAAGTTAATATTTAAATAATAACACAAAGACGATGATAAATGCATATCTATTTTAAAAAATTCAGTCTGGCTTGCAGCTTGTTGGTATCTTCCAATTAATGTAGAGAATAACTTTCCAGTATCGCCCAGTCCCTACGACTTCTTCACTTAAAGCCTCCAGAGATGCTAGACAGGGAGGGCAAGGGCTACAGCTGCCCTTCCTCTGGAGGGCGCCAAGGTGGCGAAAGGAAGAGTAAGGCTGGTCGAACTGGTTTTTCTGCCAAATTCGCACTTAAAGCTTTACTCGTGGAAATTAAAACGTTTGTAATGAGTCGTGTTTCTGGGCAACCGCGGAGGAACGTTTAGGTACTTTGGGAGCTGATTGAATTGTACCCACTCCGGATGAATATCACTAGAATGGTGCTCTTATCTGAATGTAAGGAGTCAGCAAAATCCTTGGGGAGGAGCGTTCCGTTTTTGGACTCGACATGCTGGACTCTGTCGAAGAGGGTTGCGCTTAAGGAGAGATATGATCTCCCCCTTTGTTCTAGCAAATAGGATCTGAGATGGACTCCTAAAGAAACGGCACCTCCCTTGACATCCATGGAATCATTAAATGGTGCATGGGTAGCTGGTGGCCGCAAAGCCGATTTCCTTCAAAAGCAGAAATGTTTGGGAACCGTCATCCCACTATAAACTGGGAAGTTCTTATACATTTGAAGTCCACCTCTCTGCAAGTGCTGGGGAGCTGTCAGTATTCAGTCCCTTCAATCTATTATCTCCCTCCCATTAGGATCGGAGTAGGTGAGGAGAAGAAGAAGAAGAGGAAACAGAGGCATCAGCGTAAGTCTGCGCGCATCTAGCAAGGGCATCACAGGGCATCGGAACCAATAGAACTCCCAACTGGAACCCTGCATCCTCCTCTGTCGGATCTGAGGGCCCCGTTTGCAATGGCTAAAGGACTAAGGGGATGAGGAGAGTGGAATTGTAAAAGAAAAAATGTACACCGTGGACAGAGCACACACAGGAATCCCTTTTGTGAAAAGGGTTCAAATCTGCTGGACAGTACTTTGCACCTCGATGTTTTATGCTTCACATGAAGCAAATAAAATTGGGTTCCTTTCCTCACCGGCAATTGGGGCAACCTTTGTTTGACATTCCAGGTGTTAGTGGGGGTCTCTAGGTGGGAAATTCTCTGCAGTAATCCCAGTAATCAAATTTTGCCAGATTCCTATTAAAGTCTTAGACTACTAGATTAATGATTTCGACTTGTTTTATTCTGCCCCCTGAATATTTGAAGCACAAGTAAGTCAACCGGTGGTGATCTGTCCACAATAGACTTTTCACAATTCTAACTGGACAGTTTTGGCCTTGATAGGAGATTTGACTGCAGCAAAAACGAAAAAGCATCACCTTAGGAAGAAAAATTGAGAAAGCGAGACAAGGCCCTGGTTTGCAACTGTAGATAGAAAGCCATCTCTTCCATTTTAATTAACTTAATTCTAGCAGTAAATGAATTTTATCTGAGGGAAGGTAGAGTAAATTGAGGCCATTTCAATGAAATGAAAAGGATAAATCATGTTCGTGGAGAGGAATGTAGACTTGCAGCAAAGATAAGAAGCAAAATTTAAACTGAAAACTAAACTGGATTTTCTCTCCAGGTATAGGAGTAATTTTTCCACATCATTAAAATAGAAGTTGTATCTACACATTCACAGATGCACTAGTTTGATACTCACCTCATCCAAATAGGAAGGCATTAGATTTGTGGTGCAATAGTACTTTGCAAGCAAAATGTTCAATCCTAGACTTTCCAGGCAGTGCAGAGAAACCCCAACCCCCCTCCAGCACTTCGTAGTCCTTTAGTGAGTCAAAAGGTTTTAGACTCTGGGCTTAAGAACCTCTTGTCAGGCATTCCTGTTATATAGGATAGTACATAAGCATGCAAGCATAAATTACCACCCACCCCTCAAAAAATTGTAAAGTATTTTGGAGAGGGGTTATGAAATGATTAACCTGGTGTTCGAAGCTGATATAAGTAACTAAGCTTCTTCTTGCTTGTGCCAAAGTCACTTGTTAGACTCAGAATCGTAAAAGAACTTATTTCCAAATTTTTAAGTCTTGGACTCTACCAAAGGCTAAGAGGACTTCTACAACTAAAATTTATAATAGTGCACTCTAGATTCTTAATAGTTACAGTTGTTATTGATACAACAATGCAACTTGAGGAGAAGGGTTTATTGTGTTTTGCTCTTTCCAAAAATCACTGCAGATTCTCAAACTTGAGAGGCCATTAGGTTATTTTGACCATCTGATCAAATCTGAAATCATTGCATTTTCTAAAAAATGGGCATATATTATTCGTTCAGATTAAAATACTTTATACAGTAAAATTCCATCCTAACTAGCCTTTCAAATAAGTTCATCTTAGCAAATAAACTTCCTACTCAGATCTTTTTCTGTATTATTTAAGGTGGCTGAACTAAAAGTACTGAGAGGCCAAAGTCAATGTGCAAGACAGGAAAGAAAGGAAGGAAGGCTTGGAATATTGGCTTTCAGTCATTCTTTGTAGTTTACGTCTTACTATTTCACTTTGTTAAATTAAGTTCTTAAACAAGAACAATACTTTAAAAGAAAAACCCTCACAGCCTAGTCTCACTAACTGAAATGAAGGCTCGTATAGTTCCACGAGACACCTCCTCATAAACTTAGAACTTTCTGGCCCAAAGACATTAATAGCCATTGAAAGGATTTAACAAAATCATGAATGGGACTTTTATCTTCATAAAGAATGTATGGTTGTGTTTGGAAATCACTAAAATTAATTTCCATGGGTTTTATTTTCAATATAGTCCCATACTTCAAAGGAAACTACTATGCTAAGGATATAGTGGGACAGGAAGGACTTTCTTCACCTGAAAAGATTCTTTGCACAACTAACTTGTGGTTTATAGTAACTTTCCGCTCTCTCACCGTAATGATTTAGTAATAATGAAGAAAGGCTTTACATCACCACAAGGATAGCTGTAAAAACACTACAAAACACTGGTTTAGAAATAGCTACAAGGCCACCACTAGCTTTACTCCCTTTAGGTTTATTAGATCTGAAAGGAGAAAATGAAGGAAGGGTGGAACAAAGGGTTGAGAAGCAGAGAAATGGAAGGAGATTACCTTAGAGAAAATGGGGCTTTTCCCACTCTTTTTATCTCACCTATTCATATCAAAGTCTGGAGTCTTGCATTTTAAGAGAAATGAAAAGAGCTTCACCTCCATAGAAATAACAAGTGAGTTGAAGTTTCTTCCTAGATAGGGCTCTCTGGGGGAAAGGCCCCTCGTACGAAAAAGATTGCATGGACAGAAAGCCCAGAACCTGGGAGGGGGGGGTGTACCACCATGGTTTGTAAGGAAAATGAAGAGGATGAGCTAAGAGGTTAAATCAGGGGAAGAGAGGGGAAGATAGGAGAAGGAAGGAGAGAGGAAAAAGGATATATAGAATGATATGGTACAATTATGAAAATAATGCCTACAACTATGACTACATTACGTATTTAAAGGAGACTATAAATGTATGATTAGGAGAATATTGGTTATAATCAGGGTGTATAAAACTATGTATATTCAAAAAGGACTAAAAAACTGGAAATGTGATGTATTATAAAGAAAGTTGTACAATAAAATAGTTATTTAAAAAAAGAGAGGGAAGATAAGGACTCCTGTGCCACAATAAATGAATTCAATTAATATTTACTGCCAACAATGACATTTTTCCAACTTAAGCCATTAACCCCAGCCAACGAAGAGCCCCAATCAGATGGATTTGGCTAATTAAATCGGTGGAAATTGGCAGTATAATACTTCTGCTGTTTGACTGGGTTTGATGCTTCAAATGAGGGAGACTTAAAAATAGCTTAGCAAGAGATAGAAATGGGGTCCGTTTTATAATTTAGAAAATAGGTTTACATTTAGAAAACAAAGGTTCGATCTACAGCAGACAAATTTTGGTATGAAAATTTCCATATTGATCTTGTTGGATGAGGTCTGTGGTCTGTCATCTTACAAAGCTGTTAAGGGAAAAACATGAAGCATTAAGAGCTTCACATTAATCTCACTACAAAACCTGATGTGCATTAGTGAATTTTTCTTTGTACTATCTTTACAATCCTTTCCCAACTACAGGGAATGAGATATATAAATTAAATGGCAGGTGTTTTTATTTATTACAGGTATACAAGCCTTCTAAATACACAGAACTGTTCACTTCAATAAATCTTAAGGAACTGGCACATTGGCAGTTTATACAAAAATATTTTGGACCTTTAATTGAAATAGCATTGTGGATAATATGCGGGGACATGCACCAAGATATCAGAGAGAGTTATACTTTAAAACAGATTGTTTTTAAATGTGTGTGTAAGTAGGCATAAATAAGTAACAGAAATTATACATTTCATATAAATTCCAAATCCACATAGCAAATAGTTCCCAATGGAATTTCATGGAGAAGAAGAACAAGAAGGGGAAAAGAAGAAAAGGAGGAGAACGAGGAAGCAGAAGGGCTTAATAGCAAACTAATTTCGCCAGCTTTTAACTCTGGCAGTTCTCACAAGTGTGACCCTCTCCCACCACCGTCACCCATATACATTATTTTTTCCTATTTATTTCTATGGAAGCGCCCTTATCAATAATTCTCAGGTATCTAATTCCTGGTTTTAAAACTGAGTCTAATTCCTCGGAATGGAATGCCATCTAATTCGGTAATATTTATTCCCGGGTAAGAGGACGGTAGGGATCAAAGTCCGTCCCCCCCAAAAAAATGTCAGAAGCTGCGTTAGAAACTGGGGAAAGGAGCGAGGTCGACCTGTTTCTTAAGTGGCCGCCGATTCCCCTTTGGCTCGGTGCGGACGTTCTTATATGCAAAGCGTGGAAACTGCAGCGAGTTCTCGACACCTGCACAGCCCCGGCTGTCCTGATCTTTGTTAACAAGCAGCTTCAGGGTATAAAGCAATAAACCTGCCAAATCTACCTGTGCGCTAGTTACACCCTACAAATAAACATCTTAGGAAACTCTTGGAGACACGGTACTTAAGTCCCCCCCCCAAACATGCTGCAACCCGCCCCCCCACCTATACTTTCACGCTTTTCCCTCCTATATAAGTAGGCGCGTTTTTAAAAGTTGTTTTAGATTTGTAAAGGTACGGCTCGAGTTACCCCCTTTTCCGTGTTAGAGTGGATCCCTTGTTAAAGAAGGCGAGGACAAGGCAAGGCACTCAGAGCTGTATTCAGAGTTACTGAACCGACCCCAGAAGCTCGAGGAGTTAAAAGGCGAGGAAGAAAAGCAGTGGGATGGATGGAAAAAAAAAAGGGTGGGGGGGAGAATCCATACACTCTGAAAAAGACACACCGCGTTGCTTGTCCCGCGGACAAAATGCCCTGCAAGCGATTCAAGACCTTGGTCTGCCAGCCACAGTTCACACCAATCCCTGTTTACACAACCAGAGTGCAAAAATACTGCTCTTTTAAAGCTTGCTTTCGGTGTTCAGCCAGATGTAAGACCAGAAAAGAGAACGGGAGGGAAGAAAAGGGGAAGCTGCACTTTATAACGCGGGGAAAAACCCAATCTCTCTACAAAGTGGTAGCATGCATTTTCTTGGTCTGAATAGTTTTCCTCATCCTCTCCATTTTTCAAAAATATTCTATATTGAGAGCCCCGCTTTCCTCCAGTCTTCGGTTTTCTCTGACTTTTTCCAATGCTCCATTTTCCTACCTGGCTCGTCTGTAAATCGCCAAAGATCCTAATTCTTTTAGCTTTAATGGATGCCAGATTAAAACAAAGCCAAACAGGAGAACAAAATAACTCCGGGGAAACGGCTGACTTGTCCCGAAAGAGATCGCCAAGAGATCCAGTAAAGACTCGGTTCCCAGCTCATGTCTTTCCCCAGTCCATCTTTGCGAGAGATGTGGCAATACCACCTGGCTGTTCAGCTATAAATCTCCTTGCAAATAATAAATGGATTAATAATAACAAGGTATGAAATTCTTTTTATAGAAAAAATGGGAGAGAATTGAAACTAAATGCGGCAGTTAGACAACCATTTTGATAAGAGGATAATTGAGGCGACACTGGTGTATAATTAGAGGATAATTTATGCTATATCCACTTTTATTTCACCTCCCAAAATAAACCCAGTCCATAATCATTACAGGCAAATTGTTCTGAATTTTATAGCTGCAATTTGAACAAAGTAGTGCAGTTAATCATGGGAGATTTTCCCCCTCTTTTTTGTGTGTGTATTCCTGATTAGAAGTCTAATTGCCTCCTTTCGGAAAGTAAAAATAACTGCGAAGTGACTCTATTTTTATCATTAACAATGTTGACAATAAAATAAAATCAACTGGAATTGTAATCGAAAGGCAAACTTAGGGCGAAGGCACTTTTCCTCGGGTAGTTTATATTGCAATCAAGATTTGCCAAACCACTAACCGCATGTCTCATTTGCATATATTTGAAAGTATTATAGGAGCTTCTGTTTTCAATAGGGGGGAAATGTATTACTGGGAGATCTCTAAGGATTCGCCTCCGGATCAAGACGCTTAAATATAAACGCCATTGTGCAGATGAAGGAGATTCCTCCAACATTTGAGGTCCTTTTTATTGAATGCTTCCTGTGACGACTTGTTCTGGATATACCCCATTTCACGTTGTCAATTTTGTGTAAAATTAGGGCTACCACGGTGCAATGGCCACATTAATCGTATTAAGGGTCACTGTGCTTTTCTTCTGGGAGGGACGTGTTATGCTATTGCGGGTTGTAATGCACACGAATAAGGTGAGGTATAATGGAATGGCAGAGTGATACCTTCAGGATGGAAGTGTACCTGTACATAGACATACTCAGGCAGACGCATGGAAGGGCAAATCATGGTATATTTACTGAATAGGCACCTGATTTTCTAGGCTAGAGTGCTGTTTGGGAACATAGCTTTGTTGCGGTGGTGGTGCGGTGAAACAGCCACATACGCGCATGCACGCGCGTACGCACACACACACAGACTTGGTTGGCTGGCTGGCTGGCTGGCTGCTTCTAGCTGGCTCAAAGCTTTGAAGTTGTGCAGAAGGTGGGTTGGCGCAGACGCCAGTAGAAGTGCCCGGGCTTGGTGACGTCAGGGGTTGAGTGACCAATGAGGAAGCGCTGCCCTTTGGAGACAAACCATTCGACTTGGGCGTTTATTTATTTATTTATTTGGAGGGTGTGTGCGCTCGAGCGCGCGCGCGCGTTGTATTCCGTCTTCCCTCCCTCGTTTTCTTGTCTGAAGCCTCTAAGCTGAAGCTCAACTTTTAAGAGAATAAATCCACCTTAAAAAAAAAAACAGAAGAAAGAAAAGAAATCTCTGCCTTAAACTCCACCAGCTTTAAGCCCAGAGGGACCCGGGTTCAAGGGCGTAGAAACAGACCCCCAAATGAGAAAAGAACAAGGGCGACGGAGGGAGAGAGAGGGGGGGGAAAACCCAAGTCGCTGGCTGAGGGCAAGAGAGGAGAGGGGGGAAGCCCTAGGAAAGAGGGACTTGGCAGCGCGTCCCTCTCTTCCTGCCCCCTCCTTCCTCGCTTCCCTTCCTCTCCTTCTCCTTCTTTCTCTCCCTCCCCAGCGCCTCGCGCACGCCTCCCTCCGCCCCTCCCTCAGTTAACAAGGCCCCTCTCCCCCTATTGCTCTCGCACGCTCTCTCCTTTCTCCCACCTCAAACCCCCCCCAAGATACACACAGACACACACACACACATACTCGCCAGAAAAGGGGGGGAGAGAGAGAGAAAGGAAAAAAGGAGGGAAAGGGGGGGGGGAATATAGCGAGCGAGCCCCGGCGCTAATTCCCGCCCGGCGCAGGCTAATAGGCTCCCTCGAAGGTGGCGGGAGCGCAAGGGGGCGCCGAGCCGGGCAGAGGCGCTCGTCGCTGGCTGCCCAACTTGGATGATGACCATGACTACGATGGCTGACGGGCTGGAGGCGCAAGACTCGTCCAAATCTGCCTTCATGGAGTTCGGGCAGCAGCAGCCGCCACCGCCGCCGGCGCCTCAGCAGCCTCCTCAACCGCCGCCGCCGCCGCCGCCTCCAGTGGCACAGGCGCCCGGCGGCTCCTCACACTCAGCGCAGCAGCAGCAGCAGCAGCAGCAACAGCAGACCTCGCCGGCAGCGGCCATGGCGGGCGCCCACTACCCGCTCCACTGCCTGCACTCGGCGGCGCCGGCCTCGCATTCGCACCCGCACCACCAGCACCCGCATCCGCACCACCACCACCACCACCACCACGCCGCGCCTTACGCGGCCGGCCCGGCCGGCGCCAACTCCTACAGTCACCGCTCGCTCGCCGCCGCGGCCGCCGCGGCCGCGGCTGCCTATCCCTACGTGAGCCATTCGCAGCACAGCCCTTACCTCCAGTCCTACCACGGCGGCGGCGGCGGGAACGGCGGCGGGAGCGGCAGCGGGAACGGCACGGGCAGCCAGACGCGGCCAGACGACGCAGGTGGGTGACACTGACGCGCGCGGGGATCTCAACCAAGGCCTCCCGCGCCTCGGCCGCCTCCCCGGTGTGGCCTTCCTTCCTTTCTTCCTTCCCTTATTTTCTCCCTTCCTTTTCCTTTCCTCCCTGGCTTCCCTTCCTTCCCTTCCTTCCCTTTCTTTCTTTCTTCCTTCCTTCCTTCCTTCCCTTCCTTTTGTCTTTTTCCCCGTCCCTTTCCTCTCTCTTCCTATTCTTCCCTCTTCCCGGCTCCCCTATTCCTTCCTTCAGCTTTCTTCTGGCCTTCAACGCGTTTCCTTCTGCCTTGTCTCTTTGGCATCTTGTCTCGCCTCTTCCTTTTCACTCGCTCTTCGTTCCGATGCACGTTTCCTGACAAGTGAGTACCCAGGCAATGCACAGGACCTGACGTCTAATTCCACCGTTTGTGGATGACGACGCCCGGTTCCCTACACCCCCTTTCTCGCTGTAGGTCTCTTTGAAACGGTATTTTCTCTGCCCGATCCGGAGCCTGTTTCTCCGGGAAGAGAGTCGCAAGCAGTTCGGTGGAAGTTACTCTATTCTTAATGTGCGTGCCATTTGCAGCTCCCCCTCCCACTATCCTGACTTCTTTTCTTACACCAGCGCGAGTCGCATCGGCAGCTCCCTGACGTTCTTCAGATTCACGCGAGCGCTATAAGAGAACCAGAATTCCGGTTCAGGGGAATGCGGATCCCCCCCCTCCCGGGTTCTGCGAGCATTGTCATGCACTTGGACGCTTCCGATGGACTGTGGGGTGCAAGTTGTATTTCTTAACAAACCATTCGCTAGGACCAGACTGGCCTTCCGCAGTTCAAAATTATAAGTTGTTGTTTGGGCTTTTGTTATTATTTTTTAATGAATGTTTATTTAGCCCACCAGTATCCTTTCTGCGCGGCGGCCTGTACCCCAGAATTATTTTAGAAAAAGCAGTGGGCCCTTTGCCTTCTGCTACATGATGGGCACAAAAGTGACAGGCTCACTATGAAAACGAATTCCTCCTCAGCCAAAGGCAGAAACCACAGAAGTTCCAGGAAGGAAGGAAGGAAGGAAGGAAGGAAGGAAGGAAGGAAGGAAGGAAGGAAGGAAGGAAGGAAGGAAGGAAGGAAGGAAGGAAGGAAGGAAGGAAGGAAGGAAGGAAGGAAGGAAGGAAGGAAGGAAGGAGAAGGAAGGAAGGAAGGTGAAGGAAGGAAGGAGAAGGAAGGAAGGAGAAGCAAGGAAAAGGAAGGAAGGAAGGAAAAGGAAGGAAGGAAGGAAGGAGAAGGAAGGAAGGAGAAGGAAGGAAGGAAAAGGAAGGAAGGAAAAGGAAGATTAGACAGTGTCAGACACAAATGACTTCAATGTCCTCTTAAGTCCCTTGTAACAGAGGGAGGATGTGTCCTGAGCCTTGTAAAACCTTGTAAAATTTCCAATTATATATGAATTTTTATCCATCTTTCCACTCAGCTAATCTCTAATAAATATTTTAACGAACCAATAAAAGTGACTAAATCAGCAACAGTGTCAACATGAAAGGTTTCCTTCATATATTTGACTGTGGTTATCTGTCCAAACAGCTGGCAATTTCTCTGAATTTATTCACAGAGAGAGAAATAAATTAACCTGTGTTGGTATAAAATGAGGATAACCATGTAAAGGGAAATGTTCAGATAATGTGTTTATTTATGCTAATTCAAAATAAAAGATGTGGTTTAGAGGGGTATTTGGATAACCACAGTAATTATAAACTAATTTAAAATGGGTGTTTCGTTAAAATTATTTTCCTGTTGCAATTCTTGAATTTGTCCTGGAATGAAGACATCTGGATTATTCCCACAAGTACTAGTGTTTATTTACTTGAGGGGAAAAATCTCTATGCACTTTATTAAGTACCATTAAGTAATAAGTTTTTGCCTGCAGAAATGCCAGGAAAGTCGGTAGGGTCATTTTGCAGGTAAAAGTGAATCCACTAAAAAGGTCATTTGATGCCTTATCTACCTGCCCTCACCCTAAGGCTTATACAGTTTTAGCAACGATCTTGGGGCAGTTTTATCACTAGATACTATCAATCTCCCCGGCCAGCATGAACAACAGCACCCTAAACTAGGCATGAGGTGTCTTTAGCTGCCCCTCTTCCTTTCCAATGCACTTTCCGTTTTGATTGCAGATCAACAAAAAACCACAGTGATTGAAAATGGGGAGATTCGATTTAATGGGAAAGGGAAAAAGATCCGGAAACCTCGAACCATTTACTCAAGTCTGCAGCTGCAGGCATTAAACCACCGCTTCCAGCAGACCCAATACCTGGCACTTCCAGAGAGAGCAGAGCTGGCGGCTTCATTAGGACTTACTCAGACACAGGTAATTCCCAGGAAAGACCAGGTCTAGGCAACCTTTAGGAGATGAGGTCAGGACTGACATGATGGTGGTAGTAGAAATGAGATATATATATATATATATTAAAATGTATAATTTCCTTGGACTAAGAATAGAAACTGGAGAAAAGTGGACCACCAAACATGATCTAAAGTGTATTGATGATCTATCAGTTAACTCTATATAAGATATTTGGAAATCCAGGTCTAGTGCAGCTATCTCTCTACTTTTCATTTGCCTCTGATCAAGGCAT